>NC_137218.1:1236189-1276189 GCF_949987685.1 Ammodytes marinus
TTTTATTTATCTTTTATTTAACCAGGTTAGACTCATTGAGATTAAAATCTCTTTTTCAAGAGAGACCTGGCCAAGATGGACAGCAGAACACAGTTACACATAAAACACAATACAAAATACAAGTTCGATATGAAGTACAGTTGTACAACATAAAAAGAAGATTCTTAACTAAAAACATTCACAATTTCCAATGGAGTCCAACTTCAAACTCTTAACAACAGCCTTACATTCGTTTAGAGTCACTAGGTCCTAAAGCTTAAGCTGCTTCTGCAGGTTATTCCATGACGACGGCGCAAAAACTTGCTGTTTTACCAGCTCTGTACGAGCTTGAGGAACAGTCATGAGCACCATGTCCTGAGACCTTAACGCATGGGGGACACATTGTCTGGACATATACGATGACAAATAACAAGGGAGTTTACCTACATCAGTAAATCCTTCCGCAGGATTTGAACGCAAAACCTCGTCTGTCAAAACAGAGCCAAAGTCCCTGATTTCCTAAAAAGGTTTCCAGCGTTTTATCCGGTCTGAGGTCATTTCTGACTCGTACAGGAGCCACAATAACTTTGATTTAAGGGCGTTTCAGCCTCGCGGAGTTCAAAGGCAGAGACACACACAATCCCTCTGATTCACAGCTGGTCTCATAAACTGGTGTCTTAGTAACTGATCCATTGATGCGCAAAAGAAAACAGTCCTGTGATGAGAGGATCAACGTCCAGAAACATTATGTCCAAAGAAATGGATGGTGTGTGTGTGTGTGTGTGTGTGTGTGTGTGTGTGTGTGTGTGTGTGTGTGTGTGTGTGTGTGTGTGTGTGTGTGTGTGTGTTTTATTTACAGGCGCCTTTCAGAGCACCCAAGGTCACCTTACAAGGAGTTAAAAACAACAACAATTATAAAAGAACAAATGAACACAAATTTACACAAGTGGGATGAAATGGGTGATAGACAGCATTAGACGGAGTATGCCAGTTTAAAAAGATGTGTTTTGTGATAGGACTTAAAGGTCACATATTATGCTAAATGCACTTTTTAAATGTGTTCTAACATATCCATGGGTCCACGGTGTGCCTAGAGACTGCCAAAATATTTAAAAAAAATAACAATCTCTCCTTTTCTCACTCTCCCCCTTTCTGAAACCCCCACCCCTCCCCCCCAATATACTCCAGTCAGAATTCTCCTCGTTTCTGAGCTTCCACTGTGCAGCCCACACCCCTATTTCTTATTGGTCCACGGCCCTGACAGACAGAGGGCGAGGCGTATCTGGCTTCGCTTCCGGACAGGGGGCGGGGGGAGCTCAAAGATTGTATATTTACGAGGGGAGCTGCAGCTCTTTTTAAAAAAATAGGCCATTGTGAGATTAGCTGAACATCAGCATAGTACAATAAATTATCTGAAAGTTTTAGGGACCACTAAGACCATATAATATGGTGTATAATAGTACCAAAAAGTGTATAATATGGGAGCTTTAAAAGTGGAAGTCAGTTCAAACTGCCCAAACATTTTCGATGCAGAAAAGAAGTAAAAAATATCTGATGATGCCTTTAACTTGTGGATTAACTGCATTGAGTCAGAATATTGCAGCAGACGAGAAAGGACAGACTGTATATTGAGTTTATCAGTGATCAGTATTCTCTCACACGATCCGTAGAGACGAGTCTTTCTCTGAATATTTTGTAATAAAAACATAATCACAAATCACACAGAGGAAGACGCCTGGGCTTATCTAGTCCTACCCACAGGCTTTTCAATAGAGAAGTGCACGGTTTGATTCTCCGTTCTTATTGGCTGTTGGGACTGTCCATTCACTTTGGCACGACTTTGTTGGTGTAGAGCGTGTCAGGGAGGGACCATAGGGGAGGGACCAAAGAGAACAAGTGGAGCGGTTGAGGTATTTGGATTCGAATCTCTATCCCAACTGCTATTTTCTCCCCAAATCATATACCCCAGCTTTAAATTGAGTAGACTGATTTTGACAAAAAAGTTGGATTAATATGACCAAGTATGCCTTTAAGAAAGGACACTTCCTAAATATGGAAGCAGACATCACACATATAACTTTTAAATGACAGGAAGCACGGTCGCACTGCGATAAATCGTATAGTTGAGGCATTTCCACATTTCTTGTGCATATAACGTCTTTTAATATATTTAACTTTTTTTAAACCGGCATCAAATTTTGTTGAGAATTGAGCTGCTACCACCGCCATCATGACAAGTGTGTGCGTGTGTGTGTGTCTGTCTCTGTCTGCCTGTCTGTCTGTCTGTGTGTCTGTGTGTCTTTGTGTCTGTCTGTCTCTCTGTGTGTCTTTGTGTCTGTCTGTCTCTCTGTGTGTCTGTGTGTCTGTCTGTCTGTGTCTCTTCTGTCCTGTCCTGTGTTTTTACGAAACTGAGTGATGCAGCGTTGTCTCTGTGCTGACTCATAATGTGCACTGCGTCCTCAGTAAATCAGATGTGATGACCCTCCTCCACCTTTCACACAAGACGGATTTTCATTTAAAGCTGCAGACGCTCACAGAATATTGCAGCAGACGAGAAAGGACAGACTGTATATTGAGTTTATCAGTGATCAGTATTCTCTCACACGATCCAGACGTAGAGACGAGTCTTTCTCAGAATATGTCGTAATAAAAACATAATCACAAATCACACAGAGGAAGACGCCTGGGCTTATCTAGTCCGACCCACAGGCTTTTCCATGAAGAGTTACACAATCCAAAAAGAACTAAACGGACCATTTTAAATAAAACAAAAGTACCATGACTATAATTTACATCAAAGTCTATCAAGCTATTAAGGAGAGAAAGAAAACCAACGGAATTAACATCAGTGAGATTTACATTCTCCTTTCTCACTGCTGTACTTAAAAAAATATATCTTTTCTACTTTATTGGAACGTTTGGTCGAAGCCACCCGGCAAATCGAGATACACGTACTTCTGATATTGGTCCGAGCATACAAACTGCTGGTTCGAAAATGAAATTCCCTCTTAAATCATAATCCCCCCCCCCCCCTCTGTCTGCCTCAGCTGGTCCCTTTGTTTACAGTCAGAATCAAAAATACTTTATTGATCCCCGGGGGGAGATTGGTCAAGTTATACAGTGGCTCTCATTCCAAGACAGAAATATACGAAGGCACAAAGAAATAAAAATATGAATTATGTAAGAAAAGTTCATAATGAGACATTATATAACCACTAATCGTATATTACTGTGAAAATTTAAAAAAAAAAAACATTTGAGTGAAATAAATGATTGTCAGTATTTATTGTTGGTTATTTTAACATCCGACTTTTTGGACTGAAACCAACTGAACTCTGAGCGCAGAGAAATTCAAAACAACAACTTTGAGATAGTTTTTTTTTAAGATGATTTTTTGGCATTTTCAAGCTTTATTAGACAGTACAGAGTTGAAATAGGGAGACGGAGAGAGAGGGGGGGTGACATTCCCCTGTCCAAGGGGCAGATTTTAAACCGACCACTGCAACGAAGGCCGAAGTCAATATGGTACACGCTCTATCCACTACACCACCGGAGCGGCCCGTGTTTTTTTTTTTTACCGGGCGGCGTTATTCAGGCATCACACGTTTTGCACACAGCGGCATTCAGACTTCTCATGTGAGGTCAGAGGCTGCGGCTGGAAGTGAAGGACGGCCTTAGAAGTCCATACTCAGGGAGAAATAATCGATTTGCTCAGGACAACTTGATCCAACAAAATCCACTCAGATCCCCAAAGAATCTCCGACATATTGACTGCAAATCACCTGAATCATCTTCAGCTCGCCACCTAGGAGAGGAGACAAGGAGAGGACATGGACTTTGAGTGTAGGTAGTCACTAATGCCTGTTAATAGAGTAAATATAAGTCTTTATGTTAAGTGTTTTAGGATCGAAACTGTTTAGAAAAGGAGATATAGGGCAAGCATGGGCCATACTGGAATGCGAGAATTAAAAAAAGTAACATACAATTAAAGACCAACTTTACCGGTGGGAATATGAAGGTGTATTGAACTCTGAGATCCTATGTAGTATAAATGTGTAAACATTGTTTAAATCGGTTCATCCTAGCCTGAGAAAAGTGTTACTAGTGTGACATCACGCATGGGAAAATGTAGGGTTAGGATTAACAGGACAGCTGGGCCAAGGTAAGACTAAGGGAAGAAAAACCTCATTCGTTTTCTTCGCTATTTTATAATGATAGAACGCCGGTTCCGTATGGGTGAAGTATTCAGTATTTGACCGGTTTAGTGTCCGGGTTTAGAGGGCAGTGTGCAGAGATAGTGCCGTAGCAATCAGAAGAAAACCTAAACAGCCTTCATCCAATCAGCTTCCAGTTATGACGATTAAGTGAGTGTTGCACTTTGAGAGCAAAGGTTTAACCAAAGTCAAATTCCTTGTTTACTAAGCAAACCTGGCCAGTAAAGCTGATTCTGATTCTGATGACCTCATTATGTATCTGTATTTATAAATTGTATACTATATTGTTGTTGTTTCTTTTGTATTTTACTTGTCTATTGTATATTGCGTAATTTTATATTTCTTTTTTTTTAACCTTTATTTATACAGGTAAATCCCATTGAGTCCGAAGACTCTTTTGCAAGGGAGACCTGTTCCCATTTACACGTTACCATTCACACACACATTCATACACCGATAGCAGGCTAACTATCGACATTCACACGAGGCAAGGTGGGTGAAGTGTCTTGCCCAAGGACACAACAACTATGACACAGGTGGCAGGGCGGGGATCGAACCTCCAACCCTTTGATCATCAGCCGACCCGCTCTACCAACTGAGCCACAGTCACCCCAAAATTTCTTGGCATTCAGTCTGTGGAAAACAAAGGAAGAATTTCATTGTATGACTGAGAACATGTTTCTTATTGTGCATAATATGACAATGAACACTTTGAATCATGATCTGCTCACAGCTCCTCAGTGTTGTGGTGGACACTGCCATCTGGTGGTGAACAACCTGAACTGCATCTGTGTTTCATGAGATCAACAAACCTTCACTGCTGTTTAATTTCTATCCCTAAAGATTGACATGGTGACATCATTGTATCTTTTTGTGTGTGAATGTTCCCACTTTATGGTGAAAGTTATTGGTAAAACACGAGTCTTTCTGAAAAATGTCCTACCACTGTTTTAAGTAGTTATTTTGTTCCGTCCATGCCGTACACCATTGTTTTGTTCTGTTATTATTTGAATGTTTTGTGCTCCATACCATGGTACTAGGGTCAAGAGCTGTAAATAAATTTTATTAAATGACACTAAACAATGGAATAAAACTTCTGCTTGTGTGTTTTTGTTTAGGCTCGTTCAACAGCAGCCTGCGTCCTCCTGAAACCTTCTTCAAAGTCATCTTCTGGTTGGGATACTTCAACAGCTGCCTGAACCCCATCATCTACCCCTGCTACAGCCGCGAGTTCAAACAGGTGGGAGCAATACTGGTTCTCTTTGTTTAGCTTCTGGACTAGGGTCGGGTGGTAATATGGTAAAACCGTATCCCGGGGATATTTAAAAATAACAAAGGCATTCCTTTAAAAGTGCAGTCAGTGATTCTGGAGAATTTTTGTAAAAATTAGTGGAAATCTCACAATCCGCTACCTGTCCATCATACTGATACTCTTTCCCTGCGTTCCAATTCACATACTTTTCCCTTTTACTATACTACATACTTAATCATGCTGGTTTCCGTACTTCAAAATGCAATTGGATGTATTAGGGCATCCTGGTATTTTTGGCATACTTCATGTGACATGTATGCATTGGGACATCCTTATTCTTTTTCTGACATACCAAATAGTATGGAATTATGGGTATTGGAATGCAGTTTAAGTTTAGGTTTTGGAATAGGGTCGAGTGCTAATATGGTAAAACCGTATCCCGGATATTTAAAAATAACAAAGGTATTCCTTTAAAGGTGGAGTCAGTGATTCTGGAGAATGCTTGTTGTGAAAATCACTTTTTGACCAAATCAGTGAATATCTCCTCACAATCCGCTACCTGCACATACTATTTTTGCACATGTTAAGTAATCCTAATCCCAACACAACCCTGTTCTGGACCAACCTGTCTGTTATATTCTGCAGGCGTTCATCCGGATCCTTCGCTGTCAGTGGAAGAAGAAGCGTCAGGGCTGGCAGGCGAACTGCAACTACCGCCGCCATCTTGGCTCTAAGAACTCGTGGACCCTGAATGGCAGCCAGCAGACTCTGTCCTCCCTCAGCCCCAGCCCGCGCTGCCTCCACCTCCTGCCCGGGGCCAAGTCGCCTCTCGCTAAGGATTCTGGGACATTAACGAACGGCCGGAACGTAAACAAACCGGACCAACAGGGGGCGGCAGAGGGGACGCCATGTTGGAAGGTGCAGCTGGAACCAACACACCTGTTGCATGTGGAGGCCACGCCCCCTACCTGCCGCTGACAGGAAGTGGTTTGACTAATCTGAGTACCCAGAATCCCTCGCTTCGCCGCAATATGGCCGCCGCGAGAACTTCTGGGACAGAGCCCTGACATCTGTGGATAACCAATCAAAATGCAGTTAGATTTTGACCTATGTCTGCAGAGGAGGATTGGCCCGCGCACATAGTGAGAGTATGAGTGGCCGTGTGCAGCTGTTTGCCTATTAAATACTCTTATTGGCTGTTCATATCTGATGGCTCCAGACTAAGGATTTAGAAACACATAGGGTTGACTGTCCCGGCCTCCAGCCTGAAAAACACACGAGTGAAACATGGACCAGCACACGTCAAAGCATTCTGAAGGTTTATCAAAAACCCTCTTCCCCATCTGTGGGTTCAGACTAGTATGGAGGTTTATCCCGATCTTTATTCAAGTGCGTTGTCTTTCCATTTGAGAGCCTGATTTATTGTTTGTTGCCTGCACACTCAACTGCTTCTGTGAGCTCTCGAATTGTCTAATCATGGACAATCCACTCCTGCCCCCTGAAGAAAATTAACGTCACCTTCTTGACGCGGGAGAAAGAGGTCAAGGACTTTATCTACTCAATTTCAAGAACGTTTTTAACCTTTTATTTATACAGGTAATCCCTTGAGACGGAAGTCTGGTCTAGAGGAAAGGTGGCCGACCAGTAACCATGAGGTCTCTGGTTCCTCCTCCCAGTAACCATGAGGTCTCTGGTTCCTCTTCCCAGTAACCATGAGGTCTCTGGTTCCTCCTCCCAGTAACCATGAGGTCTCTGGTTCCTCCCAGTAACCATGAGGTCTCTGGTTCCTCCTCCCAGTAACCATGAGGTCTCTGGTTAGATCCCCGGCACCGGACAGGAGGGTGTTAGTAGTAAAACTAGTGGTGGCTGCTATTACATCTACGGTGCCCACCATCTCTACCATTGTGTCCTTGAGCAAGACACTTAACCCCAAACTGCCCCCGGGGCCCTGTACTATGGCTGACCCTGCTCTCTGACCCCCTCCGAAGTGTGGCAACTTGAGAGGGGAGATGCGAATTGAATTTCGAAGTACTTGTGTAAATTGACAAATTAAAAACTTAACATAATAGGCACCATTTAAAGTGAGTGCGAGGGCAGAGTTTGAGGGAAGTTATTACAAAATTTGAACGTGAAATCAATAAATCATGCTCTTAAATCGAACAACGCGCTCTTGAATTAAGATAAGAAAATAACTCCACTGACCAGCAACTTTTACCTTGACTGCACACAATCCATTAAACAGAACTGAGACTAAAATATAATCTATACAACTTTACAACAAAATAACAGAATTCAACTTGAAACCCGTCACTCAGAACTGGGCTGATATCAGAAACAAACCTGTGCCATGAGTCAGGAAATGTATTTGAAATTCATAGATTTAAAATGTCACATACTTAAAGCTGGGGCGGAGGATTTGGGGAGAAAATGGCAGTTGATTTAGTGATTTGAATCCAAATACCTCAACCGCTCCACTTGTTCTCTTTGGTCCCTCCCCTATGGTCCCTCCCTGACACGCTCTACACCAACAAAGTCGTGCCAAAGTGAATGGACAGTTCCAGCAGCCAATAAGAACAGAGAATCGGAGCCTCACTCTGATTGGTCAAAGTGTACAGCTCATGTTAACTTTGACCAATCAGAAATCACATACCCCAGCTTTAAAGATTAAATATTCACTACACAAAAAAATACGTAAACCTTATTAAAACTACCTGTAAAATTAAACGTATCTTTCATTAGTATAAAAATGTATATATATTGATTTGTGTTATTTGTCTTTGTTTATATCATAAAAGTAATTAAGGGGAAATTAATATTTAATTAAAGAATTTTATTATCTTTAAAGTTAATACGACCTTTATTTATTGTCATGTTGTTTTATCTTTATTTATTTATCTGAAATGATTAACATTATATAATTAATAATAATTTTTATAACTGCCTTTGTGTTTTTCTCATTCACTTTGATTCAGTTTGATCACAGCAGCATCTAGTGGATGTTAGAGAAACTGCAGCTGCTGGTTGTTTGTTTATATTATCTGTATTTTATTGTGAAAATCTGTCATAAATAATTCCACTTGTGACTTCCTGCAGTTGTTGTAACGTGTGTGTGTGTGTGTGCGTGTGCGTGTGCGTGTGCGTGTGCGTGTGAGAGAGAGACGTATTGAGCCCTGTGATGTTCATCAATAACTATTTTTGCTAAAGCTAGGCTAGCTAACCTCCACCTTGGACATTACTCTGTGCTGGAGAAATCAGAGGACAGAGATTTCACTGAATGTTTAAATAGAAGTGTTGTAATTACAGATGATAATTTAAGTGAATTATTAAAATGATGTTAAATGTGTCACCCTGAGTATCACTGAACTCATAGAAAGTGGATCTAAACTGTAGCCGGAGCAGACGAGCATCAAAACCACAAGGACCTTCATCATGACGCTGATGGTTGAACTGTGTACACCTGTGATGTGTTTATGTAGAACAGCAGAAAGGGGCGTGGAGGAAAAGCCTCCAATGGCTGCAGCGGATTGTAAGTGTGCAGCAAGATTGCTGGCCCTCAACTGATCAACCTTAATCTGCTTTATTACTTCAGAACATTTGTGTATTTTTTTTCATTTAACTTTTATTTATCCTCGAGAGACCAATTGAGGGGTGACCCTCATTTTCAATGACGTCGAGTTCAAACAAATTCAAAGGAAAAACAACAATACATAAACAATATTCAACGCAAATACATCAAATACACAACAACAGGTGAAGAGAAAAACAATTGAAACATTTACACAGTGGTGAAGATTAAGTGGCAGCAATTAAAATTAAATGGGTGAAAGTACAATATAGCCTAATTAAAACAGTTACAGGTAGAGTTTGGCAGATTTAAGATAGTTTGTTTAAATTGGTTAAAGGATATGAAGTTATTTAGTTTAATTTGTTGTGAAAAAATAAGACAGAACACGCGCTGGTTATTTATTGTTTCAATGCCTTGCAGCTTTTATATTACAGTTTTTTGTCACTTGCTTGAAGACATTTTCCCATTTAAAAATTACATTCACAGTAGACACAGTAGACACACACAGGACTAAATAGAAAGTCTGAGGCCAAAGATACACGTTTAGTTTGCAGAATGATCTCACATTCACAAAACTTTAAAAGATGTAGCACATGCAACCTTAAATCCTTCAAACAACATGTCAAATACGGTTATTCCTCTTTCAGTCACACAATGGAAATATATTAGGCAAGGCAAGGCCAAGTTTATTTCTATAGCACAATTCAAACACAAGGCCACTCAAAGTGCTTTACAGGGGCAAGATTAGAATACATAAAACACATTAGAAGACATTTAAAAGCGAATGAAAAGAAGTAAAACATTTAAATAAAATAAAAAGTACAGGTTAAAATGGAAACAGAAAAGTCTTCAGACTCGATTTAAAAGAACTGAGGGTTGCAGCAGACCTCAAGTTTTCTGGGAGTTTGTTCCAGATATTTGGTGCATAAAAACTAAAAGCTGCTTCTCCTCGCTCTGGACGGTTCATAACGTATCAGCATATCAGTAATGTATGTTTTGCATTTCTTGTAGAATGTGTTGCTTAACATAATGACAACTTAAAAAAAAGTTTGTATGAGATTTTTGCAAATTTATTAAAAAATAAAAACATAATAATTCACTTGTACATAAGTATTCACAGCCTTTGCTCAATACTTTGTTGTGGCACCTTTGGCAGCAAGCACAGCCTAAAGTATTTTGGAATATGACGCCACAAGCTTTGCACAGCTATCTTTGGCCAGTTCCACCCATTCCTCTTCACAGAACCTTGAATACATTTCATTAGGCTATTTATGTCCTGTTTGATAACCAACTTTTATTTGTTTATTTCCACATGTATTCATTATTTAATGTATTTCCTTCTGTATTCATGTATACTTGTATTTAATATATTTAGAGTAAGATCATTTTCCATCCTCCATAAAAACAAACATATTTCTGAGAGAAAAACGGGTTTGTTCGGGTTTAAAATGTTTTAATGTGTAATTACTTCAACAGCGACTCGCCCCATAGACTCCTGTGTTGTGTGTATAAACCATAGATAGTAGGTATAAACCGGTGAGGTGAAGTTACAGGTAAGTTAAAAAGTAAATACCCGCCCCGTGACGCACTTATTTCCGGCAGACCTTCAAAATAAGAGCGAACATGTTGAAGGAATGTTTTCACAGTTTCCGTAGTGTAGTGGTTATCACGTTCGCCTAACACGCGAAAGGTCCCCGGTTCGAGACCGGGCGGAAACAACCTTATCTATTCAAGGAAAACTTTATTGTCAATTCTGATACTTGCAAAACATACATAAAAATCTAAGTTACGTTTAACTCCGACCCACGGGGCAATAGGAACAGACACACACACACAGCAACCGAAAAAATCTGAAAAGTTCCTCGTGGCACCTTTAAGTGTTTGAAGTTAAAAATGATTTGAGTCCCCCCTTATAATTTGTCTAAGGTTGAAATTACACCCTTCGTTGTGTGATTTGTCGATAGAGCAGCACAGACATGATGATGAAACCTTAAAGGGGAAGTGCATCTATGTTGATGATTCTGAAGCTCTTTCTTTAGCACACTTAACCCACTTTAAGTTTGATTGAATTAATTTTGGTGGTTATAATGCACTAGCTAAGAGAAGTGTAAGAATAGTTTAATTCAATTTCATGGTTAGAAATGTAAAACATTATGAATATGTTTAAAATGATTTTAAAATACTTGACTTAGAACCATGGTTTGAAAAGATAAATAATTCATGTGCACAGGGGGAAAAGAGATTTTATGGGCATGGAATGTTGTAAAAGATTGTTCATCAGAAATTATATCTAGGACCTTCAAGGATCACAACCTGGGTGGATAGATAGATAGATAGCATCATGAAACTTTGCAAGTTGATTACTGACATTAAAACAATAATTTTTTTGAATTGATTTTTTTTTTCAACATTCCATGTCTGTTTTCCAAAAATAAGGAGTTTTGTCCCCTGGGTATTGTTTGATAAAATACCAGGATATGTGGTGATTCATGATCAGTAATGAATTCTTTGTGGTTTAAATACTAATTGTTGTGATACATCATGACAATTAATTTCATTGTGTTTAAAAGTATATTGTTGGTTTTTAGTTAAACATTGTGAGAAAGATGAAGAGTAAAATCTCATGTTTGATACAGAATAGAACCAGATAACTTACATTCTGCTCTATTTGTGCAGGTTGTTTATTCTGTGAGATCCCAGAAAGAGAGTCGAGCTTTGATGGCGAGCTTTGTCCAGCGGAACTGTGGACGGTGTTGGATACGGCGTGGCCAGCCCTGAACCCTGCCACAGAGGACTTGGATTTCCCAATTTAAAACATAAAAATAAAGCAGCATTGAAAATTCAGAAAATAAATCTTGTTGTCCTACACTAGCATGCTGTTCTACAAATAACTCAATAGTTGAAATAATAAATACGGGAATATGTTTTCCCCTTAAAATGTCTAAATGCATTTCAAAGACAGTAAAAGTGTGGCACTTCTGTAAACTTACTGAAACCTGCAGGGGCCATCACTCTCATGTATTCATCAGACTTTTCTTTGCGCTGTCTGAGCTGATGGATAGGTTGTGTTGCCACGGTGATGTGATGAACAGAAACCCAGATAAGATGCACACACACTAACATACCCGGGTAGTAGGATTAGAGAAACTGAACTTGAACATTCTACAGCTCATGTACATGAGTGTGTACATGGCATGCCCAACTGGAATACATTTTTTTTACCTTTCAAAGTAAAATGAATCATGCTCGTGCAGTTTGATAGGAAAATTAAGAGGCTAATTCAACTGTGTCCTATGTGAGCTGTCTAGTACTATTTTTTGGAGTCATTTGGAAACACTGGGTCACATAACGTGGACGCTATTGAAGAAAAAGTAAATATTTCTTGTTATAGTATTTGTAGCCCAGGTTTTTACATATTATCAATCAAAATGAGTGTGCTACATTACATGATCCCTATTCAGTTTACATGTTTTGAACCTGCTTTTCCTGACCCAGTCAGCATGGAGGAATTGGGCTTTGTGTAAAGGTGACAGTATTGTTTTGACGGTAAGTCAGTGGTGGTGGGCGTGTTAACCGCTCTCTGTCTTTAAGCTTTTATATGTTGACTTAACTTGACTGTGGCGGGCTGCTAGCTGCAAGATCAGCCTCAATATATTTGGGGAAAAAATGCAATTACCTTCTTTATTTGTAGCCAGCCAAGCCCCCTCATATCTTCAATTAAGCACTTATATGCTTATAGGGACTTATATTCTGTGATAGGGAAACTGTGGCTTCTGGCCTTCATTTATTTGAGTCCCAATCGAGATACACTGGTAGAAATTCTTCCTTTACATTGTTAATATCGACTAAAAAACTGTTATGAAATTAAGAAATAATAAAGATTAAAATGAATATGTTTTTTAAAATGTTTTATCATTTGACAGCCCTCAAATAAATAAACTAAATATAGAAATGCTGAAATAAATGAACGCAAAAAATAATGAATAGCCTACATGTTGAAATACGCTAAATATTTTAATAAATACATTTAGATAAATGATACAAGAAGAAATATATTTTAGATGTTTCATTATGTCTAATCGTATTTATTCGTGTAGCCGATTCCATTTTTTATTTCCGCATTTATTAATTTATTATTGAATATGTTTATAAATGTATTAAATCTATTTAAAGTTGGTTAGTTTTCCGTCCTCCATAAAAAAGGAACGCGTCTCTGAGAAAATGTGTTTGTAGAAACCGGAAAGGTGAAGTTACAGGTGAGTTAAGAGGTAAAACCCCGCCTGTTACGCACTGTTTCCGTTGGACCTTCAAATTAAGAGCCATCGGGTTTTATTTGTAATTCGCTGTATTTACAGTTTCCGTAGTGTAGTGGTTATCACGTTCGCCTAACACGCGAAAGGTCCCCGGTTCGAGACCGGGCGGAAACAGCTTTATTTATTCAAGCAACTTTACCATCAATTCTCATACATTACATCGAATTCTATATACATAAGAATCGACGTAAGGTTTACCTCTCTCTATATCTCTCTCTCCCTCTCCCCCTCCCTCTCTCTCTCTCCCTGTCCCTGTCCCTCTCCCCCCTCTCTCTCTCTCCCCCTCCCTCTCTCTCTCCCTGTCCCTCCCTCTCTATATCTCTCTCCCTCTCCCCCTCCCTCTCTCTCTCTCCCTGTCCCTGTCCCTCTCCCCCCTCTCTCTCTCTACCCCTCCCTCTCTCTCTCCCTGTCCCTCTCTCTCTCCCTCCCTCTCTCTCTCTCTCTCTCCCTATCTCTCCCTCCCTCTCTCCCTCTCTCCCTGTCCCCCCCCCCTCTCTCTCTCCCTCCCCCTCCCCCTCCCTTCCTACGTTTATCTCTGACCCAAGGTGCATTAGGAACAATAAAGTAAAATAAGAAAGAAAGACAATATTGACAGTACATAAATTCAATATACTAAATAGTGCAATGGTACAAAATAAAAAGGTACATATAAAATACAGAGAAAGAAGTAGATATATTAAATTGAAACTGGACAACTGGATGTACATGTTAAGGCATTTTGATGAACAGGCTGAGTATGAACGAATAGATAGATTAAAAGTTCTTGGGGGCAAAAGACATTTAAAATATTTCCTGAGTTCTAGCTTAATATTAAGAGTTTAACTTACACTATTTGAATTATGCTTTCTGCCCCTTGTTAGTGGGAGGGAGGAACATGGCGGAAATATCAACAAATAAATGTGACAATAAATGCTGTATAGTAGGCTAATATAAGACATGATTATTAATAAATGCTGAAATAAATATGGAAGCAACATTTTAATTAATAAATGTATTAAACATGCATATAAGTAGGCTACAAGTCAAATAAATGTCCCCAGTGAAGGTTTAACAACTTTAAATATTCTCTATACACTGCTGTCTGTCAGTGTTACTAGAATTATTTCACCAAGTGTTTGAATAATTGAAACTGAGTCAGGCCTTCTTGAAAGCAGGTGAAATTTACTTGCAAACAGCATACAAGGGAATCAACAATGTACCTGGCTTGATACATGGTTGAATACAAAGAAATGAACAGTGTACATGGGATTATATGTCCGAGAAATGTGTAGGTGTATACACTCGGTTTGTGTGTCCAGCCCGTTTTGCTGGCGAAAGCAGAAACATTTTTAATTAGGCAGATAACAGGATATGGGAAATTTAGGGAGTCTTTTCTCCTCAACTATTGTGCACATGAATGCGTCATACCTCTGTATTGTGCCAAAATCTTATTAGGCAGTTTCTTCTTCAAGGCTAAACAACAACTTGTAGCAAAACACTTTGGAGTTCTTTAAGTTTACTGGGACAAAGTTCAACAGCCAGAAAGCATGTATTGTGCATTAAAATATTATACAATAAAGCAAACTAAATTCTGTTAACATTCCACCCTTTTTATAATATTTAATGCTACATTCAGGTAACACTTCAAAGCAAAAAGGCAAAGCATATGAGTAAATATATTTCATTTAAGCAGAATATATCAAGTACATCAACATCACAGTTGTGAAATTGCAAGTGTGTGTACTGGTGCAACATCGTCTATGTACAGTTTCAGAGAGGACAGTCTTTGTAGAAGCCAGGGAACAGGAACCTAGGTCGTCTTGATGGTCAACAAGTCCCTTTTGTGGCATTTTGACGCAAAGTGTCCTTCATATCACAGTCACTGGGGGAATGGTTAGGCATTACCATAACCTATTCAGATTGTTCCTCAGTGTCCAATTGTCCTTATTGAAGCATGGTCAGCTTCGTCTTCTCCTTGCATCTGAAACAGAATGAATTTGAGCAGTAACATGTTCTCAAAAGAAATGCTCATCATTCTGCCAGGGTTGTTTCTAAAATATCATCCTATCCATTTTGCTTGCTCTAGATGTCACAATTAACGCATAACAACATTTTAGGATAGGTTTGATTTCATTCTTCAGTTCACATTTTTTGTCTGTGTTTGGGCAGCATTCAAGCACACACAGGCAGGCAGGCCCTCCCTTTTCTGAATGGGACTGAATCACACACACACATTTTCCTTCAGATACTCCCATTTTTCACCTCACAGAGACTGCGTCTCCCACACACATTTTTACATGTGCTCTCTCCTTCTCTCTTTTCAAACATGCATTTCATCTATCACATAACATATTATGATCACATTGTTCAGCACACAAATCCCTTTTAACTTGTAGTTCAAATCAAAAGCATTGAACAATTCTTTTTAGTGAACATTTTCATAAAAAGAACACAAAAGGACGCTTTTTGTAAGTTTATGCTGGGACTTCAAATGATTGACTGCACCTTTAATCTTTAAGGTTCACTATGGGGCTTGGATTGGCAAGATATTTAGCTCTAAACTTTAAAGCGTTTAGCAATTTAGTCAGAACTCTGGTCATCTTTAGGAGACAAGCATTTTGTTTCTCCTTTGTCTTGATAATTTTTAAAATGTAAAATCTAATATCAAATTACCCAGTAATCAATTTAACAGGGTGGAGACCCCTATTCCCTCCAATTGATTAACAAAATTCACCAATTTAAAACTAGAACACCCTATGTGATGTATTCTAAACAAAACAAATAAGTCTACTCTGCAGTTGTAGACTATTGACAAACATAACAAAACAAAACAAATAAACAACCTGTCATAGACTAACTCCCTGGAGCAGTACTATATCCCCAGGCTAAGTAACAACAAGCAGCCAGATATCAATTTGTTTCCATAAAACCTTCCCGAATTACAAAGAACTCTCAGTTTAATGGAACAAACTATATCTGTCAGAATAAAGGGACCACCCTCGACCCCACACTAATGATCATTTTTGAGACTTTATTTGTTGTGAGTGTATTTCCTCAAACACTACAGGTTGAGATAGGTTTGTCTCTAGTGCATCTTCCCAAACACTACAGGTTGAGACCCCAACGTGGGGCCCGAACAGGGACTTGAACCCTGTTCAAACCACTCTATGTAAGCCAGTAGTTACCTTACTCGTCTCTATGTAAGCCAGTAGTTACCTTACTCGTCTCTATGTAAGCCAGTAGTTACCTTACTCGTCTCTATGTAAGCCAGTAGTTACCTTACTCGTCTCTATGTAAGAACAAATATAAAACAAAATCAGCTGTTAATATTCACCTGATTTCAAGAAAGCCTCGATTCGCTCAGGCTCTGGATTCCGTCACCCCCTCTCCGTCCAAGTAGAGTCTGCTGACGGCCTCTCCCTGTAGCAACGGGCTGGAGGTCTTCTGTGGAGAGTCGCAGACTCCCCCGTCTTCACGTGCAGGCTCTTCTTGTCCAGAGAAGAGGATGTTGGATCCGGCAACTCGAAGGACCATTTGTTACTAGAATTATTTCACCAAGTGTTTGAATAATTGAAACTGAGTCAGGCCTTCTTGAAAGCAGGTGAAATTTACTTGCAAACAGCATACAAGGGAATCAACAATGTACCTGGCTTGATACATGGTTGAATACAAAGAAATGAACAGTGTACATGGGATTATATGTCCGAGAAATGTGTAGGTGTATACACTCGGTTTGTGTGTCCAGCCCGTTTTGCTGGCGAAAGCAGAAACATTTTTAATTAGGCAGATAACAGGATATGGGAAATTTAGGGAGTCTTTTCTCCTCAACTATTGTGCACATGAATGCGTCATACCTCTGTATTGTGCCAAAATCTTATTAGGCAGTTTCTTCTTCAAGGCTAAACAACAACTTGTAGCAAAACACTTTGGAGTTCTTTAAGTTTACTGGGACAAAGTTCAACAGCCAGAAAGCATGTATTGTGCATTAAAATATTATACAATAAAGCAAACTAAATTCTGTTAACAGTCAGCACATAGTACAGACTGTGCATCAAGATACATATATTTGCAAATTCAGACTATTGACTCGAGATCTACAAAGTACATTTTCTAAAATCAATAAGTTGCGTAGGCGATTGTTTTCATTGCATTTACAGACCCTTGTAACTCTCAAACCACCGACTTGCTTGTAGACCTCTGATACACAAAGTGGCTTAGAAACACTCATAGGAATATAGGGCCACTATAAACCTGTTAAACATGTAATTGCATGTGTTCTCCAGCAGAGAGCGCTTGACACTGTAATTGCAGTAGCAGAAAATGGTACGTGTGCACCCCACGTTTGCAGGGGGTCACATTTTTAGCCGTAACACCTTTCAGACGGCAGGTAAACAGCATCGAGCAAACGCAGCATCTCCTGGTATAAAACGCCATTAAACAGTGTTAAAACCTTGATTAATCCAGTCATTAATATCCCCATGGTGTTAATGAGGTGATTAATCCAGTCATAAATATCCCCATGGTGTGAATGTGGTTTTATCAGGACCTGAGCTGTGAACATAAAGAAGATAACTCCTGTCAAGTTATTTATTGCCTTGAATCTCCGGTGAGTGTTGAACGTGCCAATGCTAATGTGTTAGCTAGCTACTGTGAAGAGAAAAGAGACTTTAAAAGCTGTTTTAGTTCAGAAACCTTTACTTTGTCATATGAAGGTTTTCCAAAATATCACTAAACTTGTGCTCATGGTGTCACAGCTGATATCACAGTTCACAGGTGGTGAAGTGGTTCACTTTCACTCTGGTCTGTTGACTTTAGCATCTATCATAATTTACTTTTTGACTTGATTTCTTTGTGGAATAGTTTGAGTTCATGAATTTACCCGTCAAATGCGTTTTGTAAACCCTCTCGTTCGCCTCTGTTTGAAGTGGCTGCCTTTCTCGCTTTCCAAAAATGTGGCGATATTTCACGGTTCTGAAGCTTGTCGGAGTTAGCAACAGTAACGTAGGGGGCGGGGCATAGCAACCGGTCAATTCCTCAGATCACTAGTACAATTAGTTTTTGAATGTATCCAACCTGGAGGGCATTTATTTAAAGCTCTGTTTTCAGTGATGTATAAAACGAACAATATTAATGAGATGTCCAGAGATGCTTTGCAGTGGTTTTTAAATGACAAAGTAATCAGACAAATTGCATGGCATGAACTGTGTCTTTATTCAGTTGCAGATTTGAACATGGATGACTCAGCTTTAATCTGAAGGAAAAGTAGGTGTTTGCGTGTTAAACGGTGAAAATCAGATGCCCACTGAAGGTGGTGTGGCGATTTTCATTGTCAAGCACTGTTGAGTCAGGCCACAGAAGCACAGACACAGAATCTCCAGCCTCCAGAAGCAGCGTGACCCCGTTAGAAGCAGTTGCAAAACCGGACGCCTGCACCTCAAATGAGAGGAAGATGCGCTCCGAGTTCTTCACCAACACGGCACCGATAGGACGACCTCCGTCTCCATAGATGTGCCACTCAAAGTGATAGGCTCCTTTCAGCGGCGCAGTGAAGGCACCTGTGGAACGTTTGTTTCTGTCATTTTATATGTAGAATCAACTGTTTTGCCACAATCAAAATTGATGCATCTTGTTCAGGTACCCGTGTGTGAGTTGTAGGCGTTTCCAATGTTGGTGACGACGTGTTTGTAGACTAGAGGAGTGTTTCTGTTAAAGGGTCCAAAGAGTTGACCGCCAGTAGCCACGAGAGAGGCAGAGAAAGCCACCTGTTTACCTGAGAGACAGAGAGCAATGGAAATATATTCAGCTGTCTGTGAACACAACACTCAGCCCATTATTCTCTGTAGTTTAACCTCCATCCATCACTTTAAGAAGATATTTCAATTAGGAAAATATATTCTGGTTGAAAATGTTTTTGTTAGAGATGTGATTTAAGATGCTTCTTCAGCTTCAGCCTGCTGTTTTGCTGCTTGTTCTGAAATAAATCAACGCAGATAAATAGAGAGATAGAGAGAGGGGGAGGGAGAGAAAGAAGGAGGGGGGGAGAGAGAGAGAGACACAGATGTGATGATTTCCACACACCTTGCACCTGATCCTCCTGATTGTCCAGTTTTGCTGCTTGTTCTGATAAAATAAAACGTTTGACTCCACTGCAGCAACAGTTGAGATTTTTACATATTTGAAAATATTTGTGGAATAAATTGGACTATTTCCCTAGAAAAAATAGCCCATCTTTAATAGTTGAGAGCATATTTACAGGTTAAACCTTGTATAAAGCAAGAAGATTTGCCCACTCCCATATACAGTGTTGAAAATTGTCCCTACATTTGGAAAAGACAAAACAACTTTTAACAACTACACCACGAGCAAATAAACACCTGTACCAATTTTTTGCATCAACTTCTAAGCCTTAATTTACTTCCTTTGCTAGAAAAAAAGCTTAAAGTTGTGAACCAATTAATATTTGTAGCAGACTATTAACCTGAAAGACCCTGTACCTTTATTCTCTGCTCGCAGGTTTTTCACCTCCACCTTCGTCTCAGCCAGTGAGGCGGTGAGCTCTCTCAGTGCAGCGTGGACGTCCTGTGTGTCCGACAGAGTCTTATTCTCTTTGGCGTAGCCGGCGCAGACGAGCATCAAAACCACAAGGACCTTCATCATGACGCTGATGGTTGAACTGTGTAAACCTGTGATGTGTTTATGTAGAACAGCAGAAAGGGGCGTGGACGAAAAGCCTCCAATGGCTGCAGCGGATTGTAAGTGTGCAGCAAGATTGCTGGCCCTCAACTGATTAACCTTAATTACCCTGATGATAATCACCCTATAAGGTCTTCTTCTTCTTTGGTTTTAGGCTGACTTGACGCAGCAATGGCGTATTGCTGCCCCCCACTGTTTGTTATTTCACTCTAAATCATTTTATACAGTCCAGTATTGTGAAGGTAATCCAACAAGTCCTTTGTTTTAACCAGTGACTCCAGATTCAGAAGGTTGCGCACATTAAAAACTAATTCCCCAGCTGATCCAAGTTTTCGGAAAAGATTCCTCCTTTGACTGGAATAGAGCTTACACTGGAGGAGTACATGTTTCTCAGTCTCTCTGTCTCCACACTCACACTTTCCATCTGGGTGTTTGCCAATCAGAGCCAGCCCACTCCTCAGCCCACAGTGACCAAGCCTCAGTCTTGAGATAACTACTGTGTCTTTTCTAACACACCTAAAAGTGCACCTATCTTTGTTTACATTTTCCTGCACTGCAAAGTACGCCCTTCTCTTCTCTTCCTTTCCTTCTCCCAAGTTTTTTGCCACCTTTCTTTTAGAGCCCTGTTTATTTTTTCCATGTCCTCAGGACCTCCATATTCCTTCTTTGCCTCCTCATCCGCCTCCTCATTCCCTTTCACACCCACATGAGCCGGCACCCAGAGAAACCCCACCTCTCTCCCTGCCTTGTAACTTCTAAACAAAGACTGTTGTATTTTCACACTTAAGTCTGGTCTGGACTTGGATTTTCCTTCTTTTATTGAATTTAAAGATGCAGCTGAATCACTACATATTATTGAATACCCCTGTTTATTATCCTCCACCCATTGTAATGCCCATAGAATTGCCACCATCTCTGCAGTGAATACTGACATGTGATCTTTTGTACCCGATTTCAGGAATGCTAATACCCACTGCTACTTTACCACTTTCTTGCTCCTTTGAGCCATCAGTATAAATGAGTAGATGGTCTCCCCATACCTGTTGCTGCCACACTTCTATCTCTTTTACTACACCCTCTGTCATCCTTGATTTGCTTACACTCAAAAACTTTAGGTCAACACTGGGATCTGGGATCAGCCATGACGGAGCAAGTGAGCGACACACTGGAGGACAGACACTAACGTCCCCAATATCAATCTCCTGTGCCAAAGATTTAAGATGTTCTGCAAAGTTAGTTTTAGCTGCTCTTATTCCCATAAACCCCCAATGCTCACTCAGCAGGTCTTTTGTTGGTATCATTTCACTTTGTCCTTTGAGCTTCATTAGATATTTTAAGCCAAGTTTATGCCTTTCCAAGTTTGATGTCATGAATTTACCCGTCAAATGCGTTTTGTAAACCCTCCCGTTCGCCTCTGTTTGAAGTGGCTGCCTTTCTCGCTTTCCAAAAATGTGGCGATATTTCACGGTTCTGAAGCTTGTCGGAGTTAGCAACAGTAACGTAGGGGGCGGAGCATAGCAATCGGTCAATTCCTCAGATCACTAGTACAATTAGTTTTTGAATGTATCCAACCTGGTGGGCATTTATTTAAAGCTCTGTTTTCGGTGATGTACAGTGGAGGAAATAAGTATTTGATCCCTCACCGATTTTGTAAGTTTGCCCACTTACAAAGAAGTGAGCGGTCTATAATTTCAAAGATAGGTTTATTTTAACAGTGATATACAGAATATCTAAAAGAAAATCCAGAAAATCACATTAAAAAAAATATATACATTATTTTGCATTTCATTGAGTGAAAAAAGTATTTGATCCCCTACCAATTATAAAGAATTCTGACTCCCACAGATTAGTCCTCGTGCTTTAAAAAAGTATTCCTCATCTCAACTAGTTTCCTCTATAAAACACACCTGTCTCAACTTGTTACCTGTATAAAATACACCTGTTCACAGAGTCAATAAATCAAACTCCAACATCTCCATCATGGGCAAGACCAAAGAGCTGTCTAAGGACATCAGGGACAAGATTGTAGACCTGCACAAGGCCGGAATAGACTATAAGACCATTGGCGAGAAGCTGGGTTAGAAGGAGACAACTGTTGGTGTGATTATTCGAAAATGAAAGAAACACAAAATGACCATCAATCTCCCTCGGTCTGGGGCTCCATGCAAAATCTCACCTCGTGGGGTATCAATGATCATGAGAAAGGTGAGGGATCAGCCCAGTTCTACACGGGAGGAGCTTGTTTATGATCCCAAGGCAGCTGGGACCATAGTCACCAAGAAAACCATTGGTAACACACTATGCCGTAATGGATTGATATCCTGTAGTGCCCGTAAGGTCCCCCTGCTCAAGAAGGGACATGTACAGAACCGTCTGAAGTTTGTTAATGAACACCTCAGAGAATGCTTGGGAGAAGGTGATGTGGTCAGATTAGAACAAAATCAAGTTCTTTGGTATCATAGTGACTCGCCATGCTTGGAAGAAGAGGAGTTCTGACTATGACCCCAAGAACACCATCCCCACAGTCAAGCAGGGAGGTTGAAGCATTATGCTTTGGGGGTGTTTCTCTGCTAAGGGGACAGGTGGACTTCACTGCATCGAGGGAACTATGGATGGGACCTTGTACCATGAAATACTAGGTGACAACCTCTTTCTCTCAGCCAGGTCCGTAAAAATGGGTCGTGGATGGGTCTTCCAGCACGTCAATGACCCTAAAAATACAGCAAAGGCAACAAAGGAGTAGTATTAGTAAAGAAGTTGTAGTAGTAGCCTATAGCAGTGGATTATTCAAATAGCCTCTGTCACGAAACACAGTGGTTTGTGGCGATCAGTTTAGACAGGAGGCCTATTGTGCTGGTGATATGGTGAAGTTCAGGATGGGATATCGACAACAGGACCTGCGGTTGTTTATTAAACAGCAGCTTCCACCGCCGGGTCACATGGTCACGGATACGTCAAGATTCGCAGTGTAAGTCTTCTTTTCTAATGTTTTCAAACTTCTTAATTAGCCGCCATAATAATTTAAGTGAGAAGCAACATGTGGTTATTATTTATTATTGTAAGACAGCTTAGCTATCGTGTTTAACCCACTAGCTAAGTATTCACAAAGTACATTAAATTTATTAAAAGGATAGACCGTGATGTATTACTGTGGATTAACATAAACTACTGTATTAAGTAAAGCTTTGTGTTCACAAGCTACCCAGCGTTATTAAAAGGAATTCAAATTGGCTCCATAATTACATATTAATGCGGACTGTTGTAGTCCAATAATATTCAGCATTTTCTCATGTACTTTAGATTCTATGAAAATGGTGAAATATTTTCCTTTGACACCCCGTACCCGTAATGAATATAATCTGAGGAAAGTCAGAATACAAGTGGAGCTGACTTTAAACGGCTGTATTTTAATCAAACCAATAAGGATATTTATACAAGAATGCAAGTGAATCTATAACTTAAATAAATTACACTTTCAGAACACTCCTCGCACCAATGAAGGTAAATACTGGAAACGGCTCAAAGTGTTTAAATGCTCTGAGCAATAAAACTTCTTATTCAGACTTGTTTGTTGTTGCTTTCAATATGTTGATATTTAAAGGACAACAATATTAATGAAACGTCCAGAGATGCTTTGCAGTGATGTTTAATGACAAAAGAATCAGACAAATTACATGACATGTCTTCATTCAGTTTTCAGATTTGAACATTAATCTTAAATATAATGGATTCATTCAAAGAGGGCACAGACACTGTCTCACTTTACCCCACCGCCAGACTTGGAGAAAAAACTCCCTCTCTTAGCAATTCAGGCTAATCTTCAGTTATCACATGGTTTCATATGTTGGTAGTTCATCAACATGTATGATCAGGGCTGCCTCTACCTGCCACTAGGCCCTGGGGCTGAAAGGTTTCGTAGGCCCCCCCGGGCGGCGGTCTTACAATACAGATGCGTTAAAGCCATGTTTGTCTACACCACAATATCTCTATTGATGAAATACAAAATCACTTAAGGTAACATGCACTTAAACCCCTTCCTGGTGTAATGACTTTTAATAACCAAACACACATGGTGGGTTACAGTGTTTTTCCAAGTTATTGAGGAGACAGCGGTGGGGACCCAGGACCTTTTAGGGGGGTCCGGGGGCATGCCCCCCCGGAAGAAAATGTTTAACCTTTTAAAGTAAAATGCATCAATCTGGTGCACTTTGAGAAGAAAACTAAGGCTAAATCAACTGTGTCCTATGTGAGCTATTTTATGGAATAATTTGGAGACACAGCAATACCAAAAAGCAGAAACAAAAATATACAGGTTTAAAAAATCCAGTCAGTCAGCATTCCAATTCCCTTATCCCAAAGCTACTTCTCTCTTTAAATTCTTCGTTTATTTTTAAAAATAATGTGATTTTTTTTCCTTTTTCTTTACTGGTTCATGATGGGCCCCTGATCTCCGTGCGCCCCCCCCTAAAAGATTAGGGGCCTATCATGAGCCAGTCAATAATTTATTGTTTTAAATGACAATGTTCGGGGCCTTCTTAGATCAGGGGCCTATATTGAGACAGTAAAAAAAATATATATAAATATATTTTTTTTTAGAGAGGCCCCTGATCTTCGTAGGCCCTGGGGCTTCAGCCCAGGTAAGCCCGTGCATAAAGGCGGCCCTGTGTATGATAGAAGTTTGGTCCATTTCATCACTCAATTTGGTCCACCTCATTGTGTTTACCTGCTCGATTTAAGCAATGCAGCTCAGGGTTCACAAACTTTTGCACATACAAAAGTTGGAAAATCATTTGTTTTATCTATTTTAACAATTGATTTCCAGAAAAGAAAAATGTTGAATTGATAAACATGTTATTTCATATTAGAAATACTGGTATTGATAAAAATGAAGGATTAATGGTTAAACTAAATAAAATTCACATACTATCGTGCAGCACTGTATACGTTTTGCATTTTTATAGTAGGTAGATCATCTTGACTTGGGGCCGATCCGAATAGTCCAATCTCCTAACCTATAAGCCTCCTTTCCTATACCTTAACCCCTAAACGTCATCGGGGTTAAGGAGAGATGAAAGGTGCTTCCTATCGAACAGTTAAAGACAGCACTGTTTCAAATGAATTCGACTCCACTTTTCCTAACCGACGTCATTGCGCAAGTATTGCTGACGTGAGTCACTAGCGTGAAACTACACTATTCTCCGAAAATGGACTACAACAAGCACTCGTTTGATCCATGCGTTCTTTTCATATTGATTTTAATCAGGTTGTCGCCAACAGAGAGAATCACTTAGATCGGACTTGGCCAAGGGGAATATTTAAGGCCACTTGAAACCCAATTCACATGTGGAATAAAAAGAGGCTACACTTATGTTGAAATGAACTGCCCCCAGTATCTTCATTAAATGTGAAGTTGGTACTTAATTTTCTTATGGTGTAAATTATGAGCTATGAAAATAACTATTATGATGTTGGTCTTTTATGAGTTCTTTATTATCTTTGGGGGGGGGGGGGGGGTATTTTGTTTTAGCTGAATTAAATCTTCCTCTCTTCTCTTCTCTTCTCTTCTGTTTTTCCTCTCGTTCGTATTCGTGTTGAGTCGTAAACTCCGGCGGTGGCCTGTTGCTTTAAATCTTGCCGCCGTAAAGGATTATGGGATACCACTATCTCCTTTCCTTTCGCATAAGTTGGTCCGGAGTAACCTATGCTAAAGGAGGGTTAAAGGACGAATTGAGGCTCCTTTCCTAAGCATTTTGAGAATTCGGATCACCTATCTGCCGAGTACTTCCGGGTCATCTCGATAGAAAAGGAAATTTCCTATGCAAAAAAGACTATTCGGATTGGCCCTTGGTCATTTTAAAAGTAGCTCACAAGCTGAAAAAGTGTGGTCACCCCTGCACTAGGCCATCCTTTTTTGCTTTCAAAGTTTTGGTATTTATTATTAACCTTTATTTATACAGGTAAATCACATTGATGGATGACATTTTGAATTGAACCAACGACCCTGTAGTTGAGGGTCGACAGCCCAACACACATCACAGCCGCCCTTTAAAGTTGAAACATAAATACGTTCTCCTGCTCATGAAATAAAGACATCCCGAGATATTGCTGCAATCATGTTTAATGAGAATAAAAGAGTCACATTTCTTACATGATAGTTTACATGTTGCATTGCTCTCTCTCATTCAGCTCAGTTAACTTCACAGTGCTGCAGTGATTAGGATTGAGGTTAAGAGCAGTAGTGTTAAAGAAACCTAAACGCATGGATGGATTTCACCTGCTTCTGTTTTACATGTGGAAAAGCAGGTGACCGCTGAAGGTGGTGTGGTGATTGTGATTATCAAACACTTTGGTGTTTGCCCACAGACGCAGAAACACAGTGTCTCCAGCCACCAGGATCAGTGTAACGCTCTGGGAGACAGATGTGTAATGACCGCTCGTTGGCTGGTCCCAGGCGATGTAAGTGTACTCAGAGTTCTTGATCAAAGAAACACCTGTAGGATGACCACTGCCTCGTAGACCAACGTGCCACTGGAAGTTATAGACCCCTTTCACCGGTGCAGTGAAAACACCTGTTGGATATTCATTTTAGGGTTAAAAAAGTTAAAAAAAATTATGCAACATATGTCAAACAGACCATCAAAGTACGCTGTGAGGGCGACTATGTAGGATATTCCTCATAAAACAAAGTATTGGGGGGCACTCGTGGTGTACTGCCTGTGTGTGTGAGTATGTGGTGTAGCCCCGCCCTCCACAAAATGGTGCAGAGGAGAGCGCAACTACCTGCACAAAATTTAGTTAAACAACAAGTGTTTATTTAAAGAAAAAGCACCTGTTCTCTATGAAACCAGACGTAGATATATGACTTGTTATATTTGGTGCTATAAAATAAATATTAAAAGATATTTTAATGTTTTTTAATTAAAAAATAATAATACATTCAGGAGAGCGGGAGGTTCCGTTGGGGTCTGCCTCCCAAGACAATGATAGGGGAAGCACTGAAAGCATTAAAAATGCCCCAAAAAATACTTAAAAAAATATTTATTTTCAAAGAAAACTAAGTATTGAGTCACATAAAAAGAATCCCTCTCAATAGTCACTTCCCCACCAGAATGTGTGGTGGTAGTTTGTGTGTGCGCGCGCATGCATGTGTACGGGTGGAGCTAAGTCTGAATCTCCTTTTTACAAAACACAACACCACCACCCATTCTAGTGGGGCAGACGTGATCATTGAGGGATTATTTTTTTAACTGCAAATGTATTGGCAGCCAATCAGTTTTAATAAAAATAGCTATTTATTGAGTTTATCTTTGCCATAGTGTTTCTTTTAAAGTGTCACACACCATCAGGGGAAGTAAGGGAGCTCTCAGTACTTTGAAGTTGACAGACAGCAGAGTAGCTCTAAAATATTTCCATATAGCCAATTAACTTCAACTCTCCTAAAAAAAATGTTTCCTCTCAGATAACATTCTTTAAATAACTAATAATGGTTATGAAAGACACATATTGTATTACTTTTCTTTGATGGTGGATTCTTCCAGTATTTCTTTGTGTGGAGTCTCTAGTGACCCCAGTGGGTGGTCCATGCGTGTTAAATACATCGGTAGGATGAGGCTAAAGAGTGAAATGTATGTATTGGTAAAGATTCCAAATACCCGTCTGTTGACTTAATGCATTTCCAATGTTTGTGAGGACATTCTTGAAGATCAGAGTAGTGGGTCCGGGTAAGGGTCCGATGATTTTTTCGCCATCAGTCACCAGAGAGGCGGAGAAAGCCACCTGTTTAACTGAGAGCAAGAGAGAGCGCGAGAGAGGCAGAAGATAAATCAGAAACAAACCTACCTCACCCATTGGAACACTAAAACACAAACACAGAGCAAAATGCAGTGTTATCTGGCCCTAAACAGACAGTACACTGTTGCCCCCTACCTGACCACAGTGACTGATATTAGACACAATTGAAATTGTTTTAACATGTTTTTGTTAGAGACGTGATTAATCCACAATTCTTGCAGCTGTTTCTTCAGTTTTTCAATCTCAGTCTGCTGATCTGAAGAAGAAAAAAAAAAAAAAACACTGATAAAGTTTGAGGGAGGGAGAGAGAGAGGGAGAGAGTGAGAGGGGTGAGGGGGAAGGAGAGAGGGAGAGAGAGAGAGGGAGAGAGAGAGAGAGAGAGGGAGAGAGAGAGTGAGAGGGAAGGAGAGAGAGGGAGAGAGAGAGGGAGTGAGAGGGGTGAGGGGGAAGGAGAGAGAGGGAGTGAGAGGGGGGAGGAGAGAGAGGGAGAGAGACACAGATGTGATGATTTCCACACACCGTGCAGCTGATCCTCCTGTTTTTTCCAGTTTCACTGCTTGTTATGAAATAAAAAACAAAATGCAGATAAAGTTTGAGAGAGAGAAGGAGGGAGAGAGGCAGAGTGAAGGAGAGAGAGTGAGGGAGAGAGGCAGAGTGAAGGAGAGAGAGTGAGAGGGGGAGGGAGAGAGAGAGACACAGATGTGATGATTTCCACACACCTTGCATCTGATCCTCCTGATTGTCCAGTTTAGCTGCTTGTTCTGAAGAAGAAAAAAAAAAGAGTAAATAAAACGTTTGACTCCACTGTCAGCAGCAGTTGAGAGTTTTACATATTTGAAAATATTTGTGGAATAAATTGGACTATTTCCTTAGAAGAAATAGCCCATCTTTAATAGTTGAGCATTTTTACAGGTCAAGCCTTGTATAAAGCAAGAAGATTTGCCCACTCCCATATACATAAGTGTTGAAAATTGTCCCTTTTAAAAAAGGTACATTTGGAAAAGACAAACAACTTTTAACAACTACACCACGAGCAAATAAACACCTGTACCAATTTTTTGCATCAACTTTTAAGCCTTAATTTACTTCCATTGCTAGAAAAAAAGCTTAAAGTTGTGAACCAATTCATCTTTGTAGCAGACTATTAACCTGACAGACACTGTACCTTTATTCTCTGCTTGCAGGTTTTTCACCTCCACCTTCGTCTTAGCCAGTGAGGCGGTGAGCTCTCTCAGTGCAGCGTGGACGTCCTGTGTGTCCGACAGAGTCTTATTCTCTTGGGCGTAGCCGGCGCAGACGAGCATCAAAACCACAAGGACCTTCATCATGACGCTGATGGTTGAACTGTGTAAACCTGTGATGTGTTTATGTAGAACAGCAGAAAGGGGCGTGGAGGAAAAGCCTCCAATGGCTGCAGCGGATTGTAAGTGTGCAGCAAGATTGCTGGCCCTCAACTGATTAACCTTAATTACCCTGATGAGAATCACCCTATAAGGTCTTCTTCTTCTTCTTTGGTTTTAGGCTGACTTGACGCAGCTATGGCGTATTGCTGCCCCCCACTGTTTGTTATTTCACTCTAAATCATTTTATACAGTCCAGTATTGAAGGTAATCCAACAAGTCCTTTGTTTTAACCAGTGACTCCAGATTCAGAAGGTTTGCGCATATTAAAAACTAATTCCCCAGCTGATCCAAGTTTTCGGAAAAGATTCCTCCTTTGTCTGGAATAGAGCTTACACTGGAGGAGTACATGCTTCACAGGCTGTGTTTGGAAAGCCATACTAACGTCCTACTCATACTCATTTTGACTTCAATTTGAGTATGTGACGGTTGGGTATGCGAGTTTGGGTACGACATTCTTCTGGAGCCTTGGTGTTCACTACAAACAGCAGAGCCTTAACCCATCACTGTACACTGTACTCAAGAGTAAACTGGCATTCTCTTTTTATGAGACAACTTAGTCACTTGTATGTTTTTATTTACAAGGCGATCTGTCATCGTATATGTCCAGAAAATGTGTCCCCCATGCGTTAAGGTCTCAGGACATGGTGCTCATGACTGTTCCTCAAGCTCGTACAGAGCTGGTAAAACAGCTTTTAAGTTTTTTGCGCCGTCGTCATGGAATAACCTGCAGAAGCAGCTTGAGCTTCAGGACCTAGTAACTCTAAACGCATTTAAGGCTGTTGTTACGAGTTTGAAGTTGGACTCCATCGGAAATTGTGAATGTTTTTAGTTAAGAATCTTATTTTTATGTTTTACAACTGTATTTAATATCGAACTTGTATTTTGTATTGTATTGTGTTTTATGTGTAACTGTGTTCTGCTGTCCATCTTGGCCAGGCCTCTCTTGAAAAAGAGATTTTAATTTCAATGAGAAATTAAAATAAATGGTTAAATAAAGGATAAATAAAAATAAATAATTCTTAGGGATATTTTTTACTGCAGCTGCCCAGTTTACCTTGGTTAAAGAATTATTCCACTCATCTACCCCTTTCTCACTATCTTTTACTGATAAACCCATTATGTACATCCTCCACAAACTTGCTCCAATTTTCCCTATTATAATTTAGCCTCAAGGACAGATTGCCTGGTTCCTCAATTAGACAGCTACCAAATTTGCAAATGATTTGTACATGATCGCTTCCTACTGTATACTGATCCATAGTCTCCCACTTACTTACTGCTGCCAACTCTGCTGATGCAATTGTAATGTAACATTTTCTGCTTTGACATAGTTTAGACACCCCCTGAAGGAGGCTGGGTGATCACCCCCACAGTTACAACACTTCACAGGCTCATTACACTCTTTTCCATCATGTTCCTTGCTACAACGTCTACACCTTTGCTTTCCTCTACACACAGCTGCCACATGGCCATATCTCTGGCACTTAAAGCATCTGAGAGGAGGTCTTTCATACTCTCTCACTGGGTAACTCATGTAGCCCAACATGACTCTCTTAGGAACCACATCATCTTTAAAGGTAAGCAGGACAGGAGTAGTTCCTCTTCCATTCTCCCCCTTTCCCATGCACTTTGCAGCTATGACATTAGCCCCCTTAAGACAAGATAACAACTCTTGCTCAGACACTTCCAAAGACACATTGTATACAACTCCTTTAACCTCTGTACTGAACCGTGGCTTGAACACCTCCACTCCCTTACCCAGCACATTTTTTATTTTGAGCACGTTGTCTTGTTGCCTTGCAGACCTGCATATGATAGAAATCATCCCATTTTGCAGAATAGATGCACCTATCTACCTCCTTTTTTAATTCATTAGTCAATTTAAGGGGACTAGCGGCAGAAAACCCAGCACCTACCTTCACCTTGATGAGAACTTTAAACCCATCATCATTGTTTTTGTCTGGTCTCATTGCTTTGGCCTTTGCATTATCAACATCACTATCTCTTTCCTTTTGGGTCTTTCCTTACCTACTGTACTCCATTCCTCCCCACCCCCCATCCCATTCCGCTCCCTAGGGCATGGGCCGACTCTGATTTAGGCAATCCCCAACTGTGTGCAAATGGCGAGTTTTACAGGAGACTCAGCACCCGATCCTCAGATCGAACAGCTGAGTTTGCACAGACCTGCGCTGGAATATCGTTCCAGGACCTATACAGGCCGTCGGGCAATATCCCTACAACAGTTCTCCACAACACCCAAGCCGAACAACCCAAAAATCAACCAATTCAGAAATCCACCAACTTTAAGTAACAAACAATTTGAAAACACCACCACTAGCTCGCCACTCTACTCCACCCTTCTTCGCTTCCACTCAACACGACTCAGCTTCCGCATACGTCAGATCCGTCGACCTGGGTTGGCACCCTATAAGGTCAGGTCATTAAGGAAGACCTGTTCCATCATGGCTGACTCAACCCATCCCCTGTACTCTGAGTTTTCCTTGCTGCCAACAGGGCGCAGATACAAGCTGCCACTTTGCCAAAAAATATTTTATGCTGCTGCCATCAGACTTGTCAATGACCACATGAAACTTTGATCTGTTATTTGTTGTCTTATCTGTTATGTGTTAATGTTTCTCTTTTACTGCTGACTGTGCATCAAATTATCCCTCTGGAATAATAAAGAAACCTTCAACCTTGAACCTTGAACCTCGTCTCCTGTCCTAACTGAATGATGTTATCAAAATTTGAATTAGATTGAATTGATTCCACTTCCTCTCTTGTCCTGTCTGTCTGACTGACTGTAAGGAGTTGTAGTCTGCTATAAGAGCTGCTTTGCCAAACATGTTTAACCAGGTTTCAGTTTAAATCAGAAGGGGCTGGCGGGCAAGATGCTTACCCATTAGGGGAGGGATTCAGTTTGGTGCAGTTTGGTACGCAATCACTTGTGTTTTCACTGTGAAAGTTGGCTCCCACTGTAAGGGGGGGCGGCTTGTTGTTATTATCAGGTGATGAAGTGGTTCACGTTCACTCTGTGGTCTCTTTACCATCTATCATTATTTACTTTTTGAATTTATTTTGTTGTGGAATAGTTTGATATCCTGAATATACCCGTCAAATGCGTTTTGTAAACCTTCCATTTGCTTCTGTTTGAAGTGGCTGCCTTTCTTGTTTTCCAAAAATGTGGCGATATTACACGCAGAGCAGTAGACCATTGTTGGGACGGCAAAAAATCTCACTCCAATGCACTTTTCTGCCAAATAGTCGAATCTCTGGATTGAACCGGCAGATCCGATTCGACTGTTGGGGTCTCCTACTATTCAGGATAGGGTCAACTTTTCAGCGTCCAGCATTCACACGCATTTTCTGCTGGAAATGCATTTTCTAGGTAAACTATTTTATTATTTAGTTTCCATACGTTTTTTGGCTCACGGTAACTTTTTCAAATCTATTATATAAAAATTATGTCTCAATGAAAACTTCTCTGCAGCATCCGTGTTAAATTGTTTTGTGCTTTCATTCCTTTGATGAAAGGGTTAGGCGAGGATATTTCCTCTGATATTTATATGAAACCAGTAATATTAATGACATGTCCAGAGATGCTTTGCTGTGATTTGTAATGACAAAGGAATCAGACAAATAAGAGATGAAATTTGTCTTCATTCAGTTTCAGATTTTAATATTTATGACTCAGTTTTTATATGAAGGAACTTGACATTGCTGCAGTGATTCAGATATTTTAAGTGCAAGAATGATCAAAGAAATAAAAACCTGCATTAACATCATGTAGGTGAAGATGTTTGTGTGTTACATGGTGAAAAGCAGATGCCCACTGAAGGTGGTGTGGTGATTGACATTGTCAATCACTGCTGAGCCTCTCCACTGACGCAGAAACACAGCATCTCCAGCCTCCAGAAGCAGCGTGACCCCATTAGAAGCAGACTGTCCACCGGACTGCTGGGACTCATATGCGAGGAAGAAGATCTCTGAATTCTTCACCAACACAGCACCAGTAGGACGACCTCCTTCGTTATAAACGTACCACTCAAAGTGATAGGCTCCTTTCAGCGGCGCAGTGAAGACACCTGTGGAAGGTTTTTTCATTTTAAAGCGAGACACTGCAGGTGAATAGGGTTGTATAGGAGAAGTAAAATGTGTAGTTCTGATACCTGTGTGTGAGTTGTAGGCGTTTCCAATGTTGGTGACGACGTGTTTGAAGACCAGAGTAGTGTCTTTACTAAACGGTCCAAAGGTTTGAGCGATAGAAGCCACCAGAGAGGCCGAGAAAGCCACCTGTTTACCTGAGAGAGAGAGAGAGCACTGGTGTCATTATTCTCTGTAGTTAATTCTCTATCCATCAATCAATATTAATTTAACAACATTAAGTTACAATCAAATGTAACATACAGTAAAAAGAGAAAAGTTTAGGAGGAAAATGTCACAGTGCTTATTGTGTATTAAAAGCTTTCCTGAATAGATACATTTTCAGGTTAGATTTAAATTGGGCAGCGTCTGTGATGGTGTTAATGTCAGTGGGACTTTAAAAGAAGTTGCTTGGATGACCACAGTGACCTGCTGTCACTTTAAACAAGATTTTTTCAAGTAAGGAAAATATATTCTGGTTGAAATTGTTTGAACATGTTTTTGTTAGAGGAGACGTGATTAATCCACAAACCTTGCAGCTGTTTCTTCAGCTTCTCAACCTCAGTCTGCTGATCTGAAAAATAAAAAAATAAACGCAGATAAAGTTTCAGAGATAGGAGGAGGTATGGAGGGAGGGAGAGACACAGATGTGATGATTTCCTCATACCTTGCAGCTGATCCTCCTGTTTGTCCAGTTTTGCTGCTTGTTCTGAAAAAATAAATAAGTTTGATTCCACTGCAGCAACAGTTTCGAGATTTTTACATATTTGATATTTGAAAATATTTGTTGAATAAATTGTACTATTTCCTTAGAAAAAATAGCCCAGCTTTAATAGTTGAGAGCATATTTACAGGTTAAGCCTTGTATAAAGCAGGCAGATTTATTCACTCCAAAATACAGTGTTGTCCCTAAATTTGAAACAAACAACTTTTAACAACTACACCACGAGCGAACAAACACCTGTTCCAAATTTTTTGGATCAACTTTTAAAACTTCATCTACTTCCATTGCTAGAAAAAAGCTTAAAGTTAAGAACCAATTCATAGTTGTAGCACACCATTAACCTGACAGACACTGTACCTCTATTCTCTGCTTGCAGGTATTTCATCTCCACCTCCTGCTTAGCCAGTGAGGCGGTGATCTCTCTCAGTGCAGCGTGGACGTCCTGCAGACACGGCTGTTGGTCCGACAGAGTCTTTATCTCATTGGCGTAGACGGAGCAGACGAGCATCAAAACCACAAGGACCTTCATCATGACGCTGATGGTTGAACTGTGTGATGTGTTAACCTGTGATGTGTTTATGTAGAACAGCAGAAAGAGGCGTGGAGGAAAAGCCTCCAATGGCTGCAGCGGATTGTAAAAGTGTGCAGAAAGATTGCTGGCCCTCAACTGAGCGACCTGATAATCACCATATAAGGTCAGGTCATTGTGGAAGGCCCGTTCCATCATGGCTGACTCAACCCATCCCCTGTTCTGTAGTTTTCCTTACTGCCATCAGGACGCAAATACAAGCTGCCACTTTCCCGAATAAACGCGTTGAAAAAAATGATTTATGCTGCTGCCATCAGACTTGTCAATGACCACATGAAACTGTGATCTGTTATTTGTTGTCTTATCTGTTATGTGTTAATGTTTCTCTTTTACTGCTGACTGTGCATCAAATTATCCCTCTGGGATAATAAAGATACTTTGAACCTTCAACCTTGTCTCTTGTCCTAACTGACTGACTATTATCAATATTTGATTTAGAGCCAGAGGCTTGGTTTAGATTCCACTTCCTCTCTTGTCCTGTCTGTCTGTCTGTCCGTCTGTCCGTCCGTCCGTCCGTCCGTCCGTCTGTCTGTAAGGAGTTGTAGTCTGGTGGACAGGCCTCCACTGCCAAACATGTCTAACCAGGTTTCAGTTCAAATCATGAAATCCAGTCCATGGCTTGTAATACAAATGATGTGTAAGTTTGTGGTTACTGTCTATCAAGAAAGCATCTAGTGGATGAGAAACTTCAGCTGCTGGTTGGTTGGATATCTGTATTTTATTGTGAAAATCTTTCATAAATATTCCCACTTGTGACTTTCTGCAGTTGTTGTAACGTGTGTGTGTGTGTGTGTGTGTGTGTGTGTGTGTGTGTGTGTGTGTGTGTGTGTGTGTGTGTGTGTGTGTGTGTGTGTGTGTGTGTGTGTGTGTGCGTATTGACACCTGTGATGTTCATCAATAAGTATTTTTGCTAAAGCTAGGCTAGCTAACCTCCACCTGGACATTACTCTGTGCTGGAGAAATCAGAGGACAGAGATTTCACTGAATGTTTAAATAGAAGTGTTGTAATTACAGATGATAATTTAAGTGAATATTTATATTTTAATACATATGTAAATGTAATAATATCAACTGAAATTCTCCTTAACATAATTTCTCCAAAAAAGAGTTATATACTATTGGGCCCCTAGATGGCGTCAGGAAGCTGCAGTGAAGTGAAGACCAGGGGGAATTTCCGAGGTGATTAGAGTCACAGTAAAAGACATCACAGTAATATTTACAAAGTAAGTTTTTTTTAACCCTATATTTCTCTTTCTGTGATGTCACGAGAAGGAGAAATATAGGGTTAAAAAAAACACTCGTTCTGCCTTTTCTCAGGCTAGGATGAACCGATTTAAATTTTTTACGCACATTTATACTACATAGGATCTCAGAGTTCAATACACCTTCATATTCAAACCGGTGAAGTAGGCCTTTAAGATTATGATATTTTAAGCAACAACATTTAAAGAAAAGCAAAACCTGCATTAACATCATGTAGGTGAATATGTTTGTCTGTTACATGGTGGAAAATACACAGAAGATGTGCTCTGAGTTCTTCATCAACACTGCTAATGTTAGAGTGACCTCCGGCTCCAGCAATATGCCACTCAAATTGATAAGCTGTGGTTTCCATAATCATTCTCAGCACTATTCTGAAGGTTATTACAGAAGGATTTGTTCATATATTGTTCACTGTCTGATTTATGAGAAAATGTATTCTTAAAAACATGATGAAAATGCATTTTTAAGACCTGTCCTATGTAGTATTTTTTGATTTGTAAAATTGAAAAAAGGCTGTATCAAAAATATAGTGTGTAAAAACTTTGGACGAATGTTGAATGTTGTTGTGATTATAACTGGCATTATTCTAGAGTTTGGTTCTTTAAATAAATGCAGATGTAACAGACCTAGTTAGATATTGCCACATTTGCATCCTTATTCAAACACCCAAAAAAAAGTTATAATCCGATTATTATTTTTTTTTTAATGTCAGTAATCAACCGGGAAAGTTTCATGATGATATCTATAAGCGCTCTGTTGGTGTAGCGGATAGAGCACGTACCATATTGGCTCCGGTCTTCGTTGCAGTGGTCGCGGGTACAAATCCGACCCGTGGACCTTTACTGCAGGTCATCCCCCCCCCCCCTCTCTCTCTCTCTCTCTGTCTCCCCATTTCAACTCTGTACTATCTAATAAAGCTGGAAAATGCCAAAAAATAATCTTTACAAATGTTACCATATTCATCTGCAGTGTCTCGTTTTTAAACAAGCTGCTTTTAAACCTGCTGCCTTCAGTGACCACATGGTGTGGAGTAACTAACATAACAATAGGATACTACTGCTTCCTGAGGCCTCAATGTAAATTAAGTGTGGGGGTTTTCCAAGAATCAAGATGATACATTTTACATTTCAATACCTATTGTTATCTACTATGTGAAGCTGGTGTGAACCCCTACCAGTCTAGGTTTACCACACTTTAACACAGAGCTTAAAGGCAGGAATACACAACAGACAACTATCTAAGAATGATTCAAATAAATACAAAACTAAACCACTTAACATTTCTCCTACAACTGTTTATTAAGTCTAGACACTGCAGGTGAATAGGGTAAAACATTTAACAAAATTAATACATTTATTTAAAAATATATAGGTATATTTTAATGAAAAATAATGGATTTTTCCTCAATAGCTTCCACGTCATGTGACCCAATGTCTTTAAATTATTCCCGATTTATTTATTTATTAATTTCCATGTGTGTGTATGCTCTCAACAACAAAAAAATCATGAATAAAGTATTAAAAAATAAATAAATAAATACATTATATTACATTAGGCCATATACATACCATTGTATTATACTGATAGGACAAAGTATGAAATTACGAGCATGTTTTTTTCCACATGTGTATTTAAAGCCCCTGGGTTCTTAAAAAATGTAACTTTTATCTTGAAAGTGCTGAAAAAAGTTGAATTTTACTCCAAAATAATCTGTATGAACTTTGTAAAAAAGGCACAGAGGCGAAGTCTAGGAAATGCCAGCCCCGCCCACATTCTGGCATTCGACCGGAATTTGAATATGTGTTGTCATCCATTTGCTTGCTCCTGATTGGTGCGTTGAGTCAAGGCAGCCAAAGAGGGAAAGGTGGAGCCTCTGAAAGCGGGAAACAGACTGTTGCTGCACACACATATCAACACAGACACACACACACGCACAGACACAGACACACACACACACACACACACACACACACACACACACACACACACACACACACACACACACAGACACACACACACACACACGCACAGACACACAGACACACCCCCACACGCACAGACACACACACACACACCCCCACACACAGAAAGGTATTCCGGGGGAGACAGCAATGAAGAGAAAGAAGGACTAGCCCTGCATTCATACCTTCTTTTTGACTTTTTCTACATACTACAGCTGACCATAAACAGTATGTAGTTTCCATGCAGTATGCTACAACTGGGATATACTTTTTACTTTTTTTTCATCATAACATTGCGCCTTGATCTTGCCTCTTGCTTTTATATCCGTCTCATCGCTGGTTGTTTTCACTGGGAGGCTCAGTCTATGCGATGTAACTTCTGATGCAGTGGATTGTGGGTCAGAACCTCCGTAAAGCTTTTTCAGCATGCTGCATCCGACCACAAGATTTGGGACAAACTAAATCTGTTTCTGCCGAACTAAATAGCAGGGAAGTAGCAGAGCAGCCTAGATGAAAACCCGTGACCTGTTTCTCACATGAGAGTCCACATCACCTCAAGCCAGGGTTTTGTTTGTTTACGTTTGCCAGCTGTTACAAAGGTCGAGATAGTGGAGAGATAGAGAGACAGATCAATAGACAGACGGACAGACATACAAAGAGAGAGAGAGAGACAGACAGAGAGAGAGAGAGACAGACATACAAAGAGAGAGAGAGAGAGAGACAGACAGACAGACAGACAGACAGACAGAGTATCCATTTGTAACCATGCAGAGACGATACAACAGCACTGGACACGTTGAAAACTTTGTGGAAGGTTTCCACTTAAAGCTGAATGATTTGGAAGAAGCCACTCGAGGTTTGGGAAACAAATACCTCTTCAACGGAAGGATCTCGGATTACCCCAAACCAGAGTTCCATGTGTCTCGTCTGAAACACGACACCGGCCGAGATGGGTTGTCTGGCATCCAGTATGCGAGCGGCTTCATGGTAGGGGCTATGCCATATTTATTATCAATATATAAGACCTGTTTTTCTTAAAGGTGCACTGTGTAACTTTGTGTGTGACAGAGAAGTGAACTTTTTTTTAGAGGTAGGCTATATTCTCATAACTGAAGAAAATGTGATCCCTGGAACACTGTTTGAAGTCAGAAAGCTTCCTGAAAAGTTACTGTTTCACTGTTGTTGTTGTTTACAGCAGCAGGGCCCACAGTTTGGTTTACTAACACATTCTAGTCTTACGTTTGGTTCCAGGTTCCTTAGAATAATAATAACATATTTTTTTAGTTATGATGATAGAATTATTCCAAACTAAGAAAATATTTTTGTAATCTAACTGCATATCGCACACTCGTACTTCAAGGACCCAAAAACAGGCTCTCTGGTGTGGTGGAGTCTGTCTGTGGGAGAGGAGGAGATAGCATCAGCTGAGAAGAGGCTCCTCGAGACCAGATACTCTAACAGGTAAATAAGTTTGAACTTAAAGACCTACTTCACCAGTGGGAATATGAAGGTGTATTGAACTCTGAGATCCTATGTAGTATAAATGTGCAAACATTTTAGAAATCGGTTCATCCTAGCCTGAGAAAAGGCAGAAAGAGTGCTTTATGGTCTCACCGTCTAACCCTACACAACTGGGCAAACTGTAGGGTTAGACAGTGAGACTGGTGAAGTAGGCCTTTAAGCACTTAGCACTTTATTCACAAGTTCAAATTGTGCAAATCAATATATTATATAATATTAACACTTTCATTCTATCCCTGAATTTTAAACATTTCTATGCAATGAAGCAAAGAGCAATTTAAAGGTGCAGTCAGTGAGTCTGGAGAACGCTTGTTGTCAAAATCACTTTTTGTCAAACTCAGTGAATATTTCCTTACGATCCGCTACCTGTCTGTACTGTGTGTGCCCCGGGAAAAATATATTCCAGTTAAAACACAGCCTAGGCTCTGAAAACACAGGAGATATTCAATGATTTTGACAACAAGTGATCTTTGTATTCTCTGTAAAGTATGTTTCTATGAAGCGATCATGCACTGTTCCCAAGCCAAATATCCCTGTGGTGTTTGCTGGATATTGCACGGCATAACATTGTTGGAAATAGTTTTATAAGCAGACTAGATTTATTTTAGGC
>NC_137218.1:1281189-1291189 GCF_949987685.1 Ammodytes marinus
TCTGCCCCATTTCAACTCTGTCTCTACACTATCAATAAAGCATAAAAATGCCAAAAAATATCTTTAAAATAAAGCATAAAAATGCCCAAAAATATATCTTAAAAAAAAAAAGTTAACATGAGCTGTACACTTTGACCAATCAGAGCGAGGGTCCGATTCTCTGTTCTTATTGGCTGTTGGGACTGTCCATTCACTTTGGCACGACTTTGTTGGTGTGTAGAGCGTGTCAGGGAGGGACCATAGGGGAGGGACCAAAGAGAACAGGTGGAGCGGTTGAGGTATTTGGATTCGAATCGCAACTGCCATTTTCTCCCCAAATCCTCCACCCCAGCTTTAAAGCTGCAGTGGATAATTTTTTCACTGTAATATTTGGCAAAACTGTCATAATAGCCATTCAGCTATATGTAGGTGAAGTAGTCTGAAAATATTTTTTCATCACTTTGCTCCCCCCTGCCTCTGTGTGCTGCCCCCCAAAATTGCCACCGCTCATGTTAATTTTGACCAATCAGAGCAGGCTCAGATACTCCGTTCTTATTGGCTGTGGGACTGTCCGTTCACTTGGCAACGACGTTGATGCGTCAGTTGCGTGAGCGTTCACGACCCTAGCAGTCTGAAACTACTGTTTGGTCCTACTACGGCAGACAGCGAATAGCAATCAGTGTTGCCAACTTAGCGATTTTGTCGCTAGATTTAGCGACTTTTCAGACCCCTTTGGCGACTTTTTTTCAAAAAAGCGACAAGCGACAAATCTAGTTTCTTTTCTGGAGTTATTGGTGACTTTTGGCGACTTTTTGAGGTGAAAACACGTATCGCTATGACTCTTCACAACGAGCAGCGGGTGCCTGCGTGGCCCCTCCCTTCGCCGTTTCCAAGCACTTACAGGCGGCCTCATTCCTCGCGCAGCAGTCCCTCCCAGCTGTCTCCTAGTAGCAGGTTAGGTTTAAGCAGTGATGGATTTTAAGATGTTTGCTTATGAGACTTTGTGTGTTTGTCACGTTTGTTTGTTTTTTTCTTTTTATTGTTTCTTTCATTCTTTTCATTTTTCTTTTATTGTTACATTTTAGAAATAAAACACAATTCATTCCATATCATTTTACTAATATCTGTTTATTGTGTATACCAACAGACCAAAGCAAATTCCTTTTGTGTAAAAACTTCCTTTGCAATAAACCTGATTATTATTATTGAAAACAGGTTTTTATTTATTTCAAGATTCAGTGTGTAGAATTTATTGTCGTTTTTCAGAAGATGTAATCCTTATCACACACACACACACACACACACACACACACACACACACACACACACACACACACACACACACACACACACACACACACACACACACACACACACACACACACACACACACACAACCAGTTTTAGGGTTGAGGGTTGGGCAATTGACGATCCTAAAAGACGTGGGGGTGGGAGGAGTAACTTCACTGCACGTTGTTCATACAATGTTGGCAAAAAATAATTTTTGATTTTCCTACTCTCTTTGCATTTGTATTCTTCCACAACATAAACTGTCACTCAAAGTCAGTTATATTTCAACACTGTCTGACTGCAGTTAAATACTCCACCATGCACCACTTCTCCTGGTTAAATAAAGGTTAAAAAAATAAAAAATGCCAAGAAAAAATCTTAAAAAGGTTTAAGGGGTGGTCAGGGGGAGATTCGCTGAGAAAATGTTTCAAAGTTGGTCCTTTTTGGACTTTTTTTTATGAAGCAGAAGCACCGCTGCAGGCTTTACAAACCTTCAGATTATTTGTAAAGGTGCGGCAGATTCACACCCACATCCCATCCCAGGACGGAGACAGAGAGTCTTTTGTCACCATCAGCAGGTTAACTGGTTGGTTCTCATTCCTGTCAGGCTGGCGTGTTGAACATGTGTTACCAGGTGTGTCATTCGCCTCCCGTCTGAAACGGCCTCAGATGAACTGCCGTGTGTAATGGCCCTGGCAAGAGTTCAGAGTCTTGTGTTTAGAAGAAAACATGTGGGTGCAGCTCTTTTTTAATAGTGTGGTATTTTTCCTCTTCATTTAACTTATTGTTGGGCTACACTGTGACCTGCTGCTATGTCACAATAGTTACGTAGGTGCTAAAATGTCACCATACTGCTTTTGCCATACGGCATCAACCAAGCCTACCAAGTAGGCTTTGGATTACGTGGGATAATGTAATGACAATAACAACATAAATCCGAACTACTATTTCAGAATAACCTTTACATTTATCTTGCAAAAACTAAGTTTAATACATTTTAATTTGTTTTTCATTCACAAAGGAGTCTTGTGTTTAAAAGAAGAAAACGATGATCGCAAAGACTGAGTTTTTACATTTTAATTCATTTTCATACTGGCTGTTTTATTTGCATTTCCTCATATTGTATTATGTTGTTATTTTTTTGCATTTTAATTCTTCCACAACATTTACTGTCACTCAAAGTCAGTTATATTTCAACACTGTCTGACTGCAGTTTGTAAACACTCCACCATGTTGGTCCCCCACCTGTTAATAACACACCAGAGACCAACAGTCCCCTCTCATGTAATGCCTTGATAATAACATGACAACGTTTCAGGCCTCGCCCCTGGAACAGACTCTTGCTGGGTGAGTGGTGAGGTTGGGCGTGGAGAAATACCTGGGCAGGTGTTCAGTTTGCCAAGTGGTGACGTTGTTAGGTGTGATAGGTGATCCCAGGTCCTCCTTATATAATTAGCCAATTGGATCATAGTCACACCTCCATATAAGCAGAACGGGGTGTGGTTTTTCATCTATATTTATAGCTATGATAATAGATTTATGATCACTTCTCTCATGAGCAGAGGACAGTGAGCAGGTAGAGAGACAAAATCATTTGTGACCATGGCGGAACAGAAATGGGAGGAGGAACATTTTGAAAGCTGTCACATGAAGCTGAAGGTTTTGAAAGAGAAAGTTACTTTGAGTGGTAAAGCACACAAATGCCTCTTCAAACATGGTACCAGGGCCATCTCTGATTTTGATTACCCTCAACCAGAGTTCCATGTGTCTCACCTGAAACACGACACAGGCAAAACTGAACTAAGTGGAATCAGGAAGGATGGAGGGTTGAAGGATCCAAAAACATGCCTGGTGTGGTGGAGTCTGTCTGTGGGAGAGGAGGAGATAGAGTCGGCTGAGAAGAGGCTCATTGAGGCTGAGAAGATACAACAAGAGAAGAGTGTCCAGGAGACTGAGGAGAAGGATCGAGCTGAAGCCAAAAAGATTCTCCAGACCAAGGCCGAGAACCAGGGGAGTTTCCTGGGGGAGTTTGCCACCTCCCCGGCCTTCCACAGCTCTTCCAGAATGGGCTCGTTCCGCTTCACCTTCCCTTTGGAGGAAGTTCTGAAGGCCTACAGCAAGCAGGTTTGTATAATGTGTTGCTTTAAATTCAGTCCAAAGGGTTGTTCAAAGCCCTAGTGTTGTTTACATACTGCAGGGAAAGGGGGCCAACATCAGATTTTTTGCTCATAATTGATTGTTCATATGCCATATGTGTCAGTAATTCGTAATGTAATGTAAATTGTACAGCGATCCTACGTGAAAGTCTTGTAGTGTGGTTGCCTTAAATGACAAAATTAATTAAACTTTATAACTGTATGTAATCTTCCGACATTAACAGCGAGCATCGCGTACAGTGTGAAGGCACCTTAATAGATTTCCATTTGCAATGGATCAATCTCCCATGATCCTCTGCAACATTATGACGTCATCTTTTGTTGTTGTTATCATCGTGAGCCCCTAGCGGCGGAAATGTGAAGTAAAGTCAGTGTGTTTACATGCAGACTCATAATCGGGTAAATAAACGAATAAGACCTCAACAGGACTTGTAAAATGCATGTAAACGCCTTTATCCGATCTACTTCGCACACACATCGGCACAATAACGGACAAGAGAAGTCGGATAAGAACACCTAGATAACTCGTTCATAGTCGGCATTCTCTCTGCATGTATGCATGTATACAGGGATCGGACATCGCATATCGGAGTTTGCGTTCTGCGCTTGCTAGAGAATCCCTGCAGAGGATTTCACAAGGAAGTGGAAGGAGACGACGTAAAAAAGGTTTACAGAGATTATGATCAGGGGCGCTCGTGGTGGTCCCCCCCCCCCCCCCCCCACAGAGTCTCAGTGATCTTCACAGCAGACCCGGGTTAGAATCCAGCCCGGGTCGTTCTCTGCATGTCATTCCCCTCTCTGTCTGTCTGTCTGTCTGTCTGTCTGTCTGTCTGTCTGTCTGTCTGTCTGTCTGTCTGTCTGTCTGTCTGTCTGTCTGTCTGTCCTCTTCACAGCAGACCCGGGTTAGAATCCAGCCCGGGTCGTTCTCTGCATGTCATTCCCCTCTCTGACACATTTCATCTACACACTGTCATTAAAGCATGGAAAATCCACAAAAAAATCAATCTTAAAAAAAGAAAAAACAAATTCCTTGTAGCTACTGTGCAAGTCGTCCATTAAAAACTGTATTTTCTTGTCTCCAGTTTTGCTCCGGTGCTCAGCCCATGATGAGGGTGTTGAAGACCGTCCTGTACCAACAGGAAGTGATGTACGTGGTCCTGGTCCACAACCCGGCCCATGAGAAGAGGCTCTCTAAATATCCTCTGCTGTCAAAATACAAGGACCCTGTCGTCACCTACGAAGGTGGGCGCTTCATCTGGAGGTCTCAGTCTATGTGTAATACACACAGGTAACAACCTTTCAACCTTTTCAGGCACGTTAACCTCTAGGGCTTCTGGGAAATGGTGTTTTTGGATTAAATGCTCCTAGAAAATTTAGATATTAAGCTCTTTTAAGGAGGAGGCGTCCTGCTCAGACCTTTGCAATTATGACGCTTGTCTTGCTGAGCGCACAGCATTATGGTTAGACTTTTTGTCCGACTTGCATCTGCGGCTGGCTGTGGCTCCCAAATTCCAAAGGTGGATTATTAGTAATTAGAAATATTTCAGTTTGTTTCTTTGTGTCATTTTTATTTTTTCAGTTATCAGTTGGTCAAAGATGGCCAGATGCTGCTGGAATCAAAGAAGTCAGCTGACTATGAGCATTATGTCTGGGATCACGTGGCCATCGCCCTGCATGTGGGAGCAAAGGTACATTTCACTGACAGCTCCTTCCCCTTTGAAACGGGATTTCTTTTGGTCTAATTTAATCTATATTGTGAAGATGAATGGGTAACTATGTTCCAGATTCTGGGCAGATTCAGTCATTGGTGTGAATGCTGAAAGCAGCAACACATAGTGTATGTAGTTCTACAAACTCTTTATTATTATTCTGCACGTTTTTTGGCCTTCATCTACTTCAACGTAGAAACTTCATTCAAACTTCAATAATTTAATTCATGATTTCAGAAATATTTCTCCAATTCAAATTAATGGAAGCAGTGTCCTGTTCTGACACGGGTTTACATCCTTTCTATTAAATAAAACTTAATTCTACAAATTTCATTAAAACTTCAAAAATGTTCAGCAACTTTCAATGTTCATCGTTCCATTAAACTTTCAAATAACATTTATAGTTTTCAAAATATTCGACGATGAGCGGCACCATGTAAAATTCTTCAGCAATTTGTCTCCTACCAGTGTCTTTATGTTTCTAATAATAATTGGAGCTTCTTCTGCTTTTTTTCTGTTCCAGGTGCTGAAGTTAAAACATCACCGACTGAGAGAAAACCTCACATACTGTGAACAAGGAACACGGATACTTCCTGGTCGTCAGTTGCGTTTTTCTGGATTCCCAGAAGCTGAAGTGTGTGTTGAAAAGTTGTGGCCCTCAAAACTACAAAAAGCTAAAGCACTAAAACAGGAGTTAAGAGAGAGAGCTAAAGCACTAGAACAGGAGTTAAGAGACAGAGCTAAAGCACTAGAACAGGAGTTAAGAGACAGAGCTAAAGCACTAGAACAGGAGTTAAGAGACAGAGCTAAAGCACTAGAACAGGAGTTAAGAGACAGAGCTAAAGCACTAGAAAAGGATTTAAGAGACAGAGCTAAAGCACTAACACCAGAGTTAGGCGATGGAGATAAAGCACTTGAACAGGAGTTAAGAGACAGAGCTAAAGCACTTGAACAGGAGTTAAGAGACAGAGCTAAAGCACTTGAACAGGAGTTAAGAGAGAGAGCTGAAGCACTAGAACAGGAGTTAAGAGAGAGAGCTAAAGCACTAGAACAGGAGTTAAGAGAGGAATAATAAAAACAATTCCATCATAGTATGTTTCACCTGTTGGTAACGTGAGTGACAGCACAGAGAAAAAGAAATCTCAGAAAACGTTTTTTAACATTAGCAGCCAATATACGTAGGATCATGTAGGAAGGGTGAAGGGTTTCTATTTACTCTTGTGAGCAAAATTACTATAATAATCTAGGGCTGTCAAACGATTATTTCATTTCATTTCATTTAACTTTTATTTATCCTCGAGAGACCAATTGAGGGGTGACCCTCATTTTCAATGACGTCGAGTTCAAACAAATTCAAAGGAAAAACAACAATACATTAACAATATTCAACGCAAATACATCAAATACACAACAACAGGTGAAGAGAAAAACAATTGAAACATTTACACAGTGGTGAAATTAAGTGGTAGCAATTAAAATTAAATGGGTGAGAGTACAATATAGCCTAATTAAAACAGTTACAGGTAGAGTTTGGCAGATTTAAAATAGTTTGTTTGAATTGGTTAAAGGATATGAAGTTATTTAGTTTAATTTGTTGCTGTAAGTTGTTCCAGGAGTCGGGGGCACTGAAGCTAAAAGCTGTCTTTCCCAGCTCAGACCGGGCTTGTGGGACATAAAGCATAAGCATGTCAGTGGAGCGGGTCTGATAAAGCCCATCTGAGATTTGCAGCAATTCAGTTAAATAACGAGGAAGCTTCCCGGTCAAGGCTTTGTAAATAAAAACATGCCAATGTGCATCACGTCTCTCTTTAAGGGAGGACCACCCAACCTTTTCATATAAAAGACAATGGTGTGTGTCATAAGCATCTCCTGTGATGAACCTTAAAGCAGAGTGAAAAACAGAGTCCAGGAGTTTAAGACATGAATGTGATGCATGCCGGTAAACCACATCACCGTAATCAAGGACAGACATGAAAACTGCCTCAATAATCCTTTTCCTACTAAATAAAGGGAAGGTGGTTTTGTTTCTATAAATTAAAAGGATTAACATCCTTAATTAGATTAATCACAGCAGGGTAGCTGTGGATTAATCACGATTAATTCTACAATTTGAAATGCGCCCGAAAAATTTGAATTGTCTCTGTAAATTATTGGAAAGATAAATGACAGAAGGTGGATATATAGGCCTACATTTAAAATTAGTTTTTTTTAATCATGGAAAATCCAAATAATGGGGTTAATACTGAAAGTAATTTAAAATCCAACTAAAACATAGCCTTTCCACACCATAATTGAACTTGTCTCTCTTTGCTATGTCAAATATAGTCTATTGGCTTTTATTTGGTGTTACCAGCATCAATGAATAAATGTGTGTTTTCATCCCATATGTGAATTAAATTAAATTCAATCACTTCTGGTCAGGTTTTGCATTTCCTGAATACAACTTGATTGCAGTCCGCGGTGTGTGTGTTTAAGGTCAAAAAGCCCACGTTCTGGGAGACAGATCATTTGTGCCAGAAAGCCGACGTTATAATTGCGATAAAAAACTTGTGCATTAATTCCAGAAATTAACCACACTGCGTTAATGCATTAACTTTGACAGCCCTATTATAATCATCTATATTCGAAATATTATCATATAGTATGTTGTTGGGAAACTAAATACAATTAAACTCATTGTAAAAGAGTTTGACCTGGAGTGGGTTTGACCCTCTCCTGTGTGTGTGTGCAACGCAGATGGTAGACGGTTGAGGTGTTAATATGCCTTGTTTTCACTGAGCAGTTCATATCAGTTCAGTACGGTTTGGTACGGCACCCCTAAGTCTGGCTTGCGTTTCCACTGCCGAGAGCCCACTTACTTTGGGTGACAAAAATAGGTACAGCACGGTTTGCCTATTTTGGTACCCTTCCCAATTTTTACAGTGGAAACATAGATAAAAGGTGCCTTCCCGAACCGAACTGACCGGAACAGTTGGGATGTTTTGATGGGGGAATCAGGCTAAGACTGCGTGATGCGAGGTTGAACAATGCTGTAACTGAAAACCTCTACCCACTGTGTTGTCTACAGTTTTAATGTGTTCATTCTAAGTACTGTTACACTGAGGAGAGAATGCCTCTCTTCAGTCATTCCTGTGTAACGCTGATGACGGCTTTAACTTGCAATCAATAAAGATTTACTGAGAATCAGACCATTGTATTATTATTAGTATTTAGTTACCAGCTCTCATCTGCATTAGATAACCTGATATTTCAGTACCTACAACATTATATACACAACATAATCAACTCATGTTTAAAGCTTTCATGGTTTCATTAAGGGGTGTGCAAAACAGTCAAAGTTAAAGTCGCTTTATTTGTCAATTACAAAATATGTTCCAGGTATACAGAGGAATCAAAATTGTGTTTATCTCCGATCCACGGTGCAATAAGAAAAAAAGGATAAAATAAGGAAAAGTAATATTTACAAGCGGGGAGGAGCTCTGAATCTTGTGTTTACATAACACAACCAATAAATGTAACTTTGAAAAATACAGCTGTTTTTTGGGGAGGGAACAGACTGTTTAGTTTGGGGCAGAAGTGAGCATTGAGAGGGGTTATTTTTGTGAAACTCTATACTTTGTTTTTGAATATTCTGCATAGTATGCCTTTAATGTTGCTACAAAGAACTTAAATATTTCTGAAAAGTCGAATTTTTCCTCTGATGATCATAAAGGAAATGTAACAGCAAACGAGACCATCAGTGCAAAGAATGCTATTTTTAAATGTTTTTCTTAATGCCTTTGTCAAGGATACAATATAACCTGAGTTTAAATAAAAGACAAATATTGATCAAATCATAGTCCAAACTGAACATGATAAATATGAAGTCATGCTGCCACCTGCTGGTTCTCTGCAGTATTACACTCATTCAGCCATGAAGGACCAGAGGTCTGTTATATGCAGCAACTTCCACATACTAACAATCTCTTTCCGTTACCTGGCTTTACTTAAAAGGTGCTCCGAGGAACTATCTACTACTATTTTGTGTTAATTCTAGTAATTCTACCCCTATGGACAAAAGCAGTAGTGTTTTTACCACGCCAGCTGTTGTTCCTGGGTGAGCATATACCCATGACAAAGGCATTAAGAAAAACTATATAAAAATAGCATTCTTTGCACTGATGGTCTCGTTTGCTGTTACATGTCATTTATGATCATCAGAGGCAAAATTAAACTGTTTCAGAAATAAAGTGGTACTATGTACAATTTCAACAACAAAAAATAGTTATATTATTTGTCTAAAATAACCATTCCACTTAAATTGGAGCTCATAACTGTTACCACATGGACCCAACCAGAGACCTCATGGTTACTGGGAGGAGGAACCAGAGACCTCATGGTTACTGGGAGGAGGAACCAGAGACCTCATGGTTACTGGGAGGAGGAACCAGAGACCTCATGGTTACTGGGCGGAACCAGAGACCTCATGGTTACTGGGAGGAGGAACCAGAGACCTCATGGTTACTGGGAGGAGGAACCAGAGACCTCATGGTTACTGGTCGGCCCCTCTTTCCTCTAGGACATGCTCTTCTGCTTTCAATGTTTTGGTATTTATTATTAACCTTTATTTATACAGGTAAATCACATTGATGGATGACATTTTGAATCGAACCAACGACCCTGTAGTTGAGGGTCCACAGCCCAACACACTTCACCACAGCCGCCCTTTAAAGTTGAAACGTAAATACGTTCTCCTGCTAATGAAATAAAGACATCCCGAGATAATGATATACAGTAATGCTGCAATCATGTTTAATGAGAAGAAAATAAAAAATATTTTTGTGAAAAAAACATGCTGTCAAGTAAGCATGTTTTTTTCACAAAAAT
>NC_137218.1:1296189-1301189 GCF_949987685.1 Ammodytes marinus
CTATCTCTCTCTCCCTCTGTAACACATTTTGCAATTTACAAATAAGCGACTTTGATTTTGACTTAATTCTTCATTTGAGTTTTACGACACAAACCAGATGTACTGTAACTTAATGGTAACAGGGCTTCTTTATAACATGTACCAAAGGTGCCGTATGTTTCAGTTAATTATTCTTTTAATCACGTTCCCCCCAGGACAGAATATTGAAACATCTTGTTTTGTTTTAACGTTGCAAATCTGATTTCAATTACAATAGGTTGAAACTCTAGTTCTAATCTGCTATTGATATTTCCTCTCTTTCTTTCAGACTTAACTCAAGCAGTTGTCATGGCCAGTGGTAAGGAAAACATGTTGAAGAATGAGTATACTTTATTCAAATGTTGAATAACCTAAACAAACTTCTAGTTTCTAACCTGAATGCTCCAAATTCGTAAATTGTTTCTCATATTGTGCTTCTGTTGCCAGAAACAAGCAACCAGGCCTGTAAAAACAACCAAAATAAGCAACCTCTCTGACCATTTATTGAAAAACAGAGCTGATTAATTAAAATAATTTTAACCATTCACAAAATACTGCAACATTGCTCTTTTCACCTTTAACAATGTTAAATAAAAACCATTAAAAACATATCAGCAGGAGTTTGTCATGCAAACATTAGGTTAAAATTCAATATCAAACTAAGAGCATGCCAATAAAATAAGAGAAACTCAAATAGTCTGGGTATCTCGAGGTAATGTCCTATAAAAGTAATGAGCGGATCAAACTTTGTTGTCTTGTAATAAGAGAATCAAAAACAATTCATGGCCATTCTTAGCTTTCATAGATATGCCTGGTAACTTCATGCTCTACAAACCTTATAAATGTATCTTCACACATGTTTAGGTTTCACTAAACAATCGTGTCTCTTTGTCTGCAGTTAGTGCAGATGTGACTGGACTTGGAGCAGGAACAGCTAGTGCTACATTTGGCGCAGCCGGTTTCCTGGACATGATCGACACCTTTGACCGGCCTGGTAAAGCGTTCACCAAAGACACCTACAGCGGTACCGAGGCATTTATACGTGGACTTTCCAAAGAAACTGGGAAGCGCATTCCTAGGTTTGGAGCGTCTGCTGGTGCAGGAGTGGGTCACGCTCGAGCTGAATGGAGCGTTTTTGAAGCTGAAGCCAAAGGGCCAAACGCCAGAGCAGGAGCCGAAGCCAGCTCGCACACTGCCGGAGCCATGGCCAGAGCAGAGGTGGCCAGTGCTTCCGCTGCTGCCGGTCCGCTGAAAGTTACCGTCGGCCTGGGATTTGACACCGGTGCCACCGCCGGCGTGGACGGTTTCGCCGTGAAGTTTCTGGGCTCAGGCTTCCAACTTGGTCCGAAAACGAGCGTTTCAGTGTTTGGCAATACAGTTGAATGTGTCGTAATGTAAAACTGTAGCTTTGTGACAAGACAGCTCCTTGTTATTGTGTTTCTACCGTTTATATACTACAGGTAGTAACCATGGTTTCTAAACTCTAATGTTAAACAAGAGCTTTTGAAACGTGTTCTTGTGACAAAGCATGTCTTCACTTCAAATAAAACATTTGAGCCCGAAAGTGATTTCTTAATGTCTAATGCCTTTAAAGCTGCAGTGTGTAGAATTTGGGGTTTTATTTCCAAGCAGATTATGTAGAAAATAATTATAATATCCATAAGTACATTTAATTTAGTGCATAATAGCTGAATTTTTTTTTGGAATTATTATTTTTTCCCTTAGAAAGGATCTCATATATGTCCATATTTCTGCATATCTTGGACCAAGGCCTAGTGCCGCCATCTTGAAAGTGTCATAGTTGGAATGTCATCAGGTGCGTTGTTTAAAATTTAGAATTGTTCTTGTCCTTGAAGGCCACTGTAGCTTCTGTTATTATTCTAAAGGGGTGGGGTTACCCAGGGAGCGTTGCATTCTAGAACTTTGTAGAACTTTCTTGATGATGTCATACTACACACTGCACCTTTAAAGAGGACCTATGATGCTTTTTGACTTTTATGACCTATAAACGTTGTTATGATGATTCATAGTCATGCTTAACCATACTAAATTATCAAATAATGACTTACATGCATTTCGACGTATTCCCTGCTGACCGTCTGGGGTGTCTGTGCAGAGCACTAAACACTATTCTAGCCAGTCGAGAAGTCACGTCTTCAAAGCGGTCTACCCTTTCATAATTGGTGACGTCGCATAAAAATTGGTGATGTGACCACGCGGATGTTTCCATGTATGGTAATGCTGTCACTTCCCTGTTCGCGTCTGCCTCGCGCCCTTATAGGTCCATGCTCGCGCTTCCCGCCACTGAAAGTGTTTCGGAAGGAAGGTAACCAATCACAGCGGAGTGGGGTTTGCAGGAGGGGGGGGGAGGGTAGCGGAGATGGCCGATGCACAGGCGGAGGGAGCGGAGATTGCCGAAGCACACACACTCAAGTGTTGACAGGATGTGCTGGATCGCCAAAATAAGAGAAAGAGCTTCCCGAAAATCTACATAGTTTTTTGTGATGTGATTCGTGTCAGGTTGCTCTATAGCAGTGTAAAACAAGAAATTAAGACCAGAAAAGTAGTATAATAGGTCCTCTTTAAGATAATTAAATGAGCAGAAAATGATAGTACTCTCACTCCCAGTAGAACATTTAAGGTAAAAGCGATACGGTTGATTTTATATAGGCCCACCCACAATAGGCCTAGCCTAAAGCCTGTTCAAATTCCCTGTGTGCAGGTATTAAAAATGTAGACCTATCTTTGGCGAATTGTGGTAAAAGTTTGAGATCCGAGGGGTTGAGAGCAGGCACATAGGCTAACAATTCACACACACACACACACACACACACACACACACACACACACACACACACACGCGCGAGATACAGTGTGAAAGTGTTTTTCTTTATCCCTTGTCACATGTTTTCGAGAGACTTTTATTCTGAAGGCTGTTTTGGGCAACAGCCGTTAGCTATCGCGTTGCCAGGTCTGTCGATGTGGATGCATTAAAAATCCATTATTATTGTAGAAATGGACAAGATATACTGTATTATAGGCATGTGTGATGTGTATAACATGGTTCTATAGATCTAACGCCAATTTACATTTGTTGTAGAAATGGTCGGGGATACGAGGTTGCCTCTTTTGGGCTGTTTTTTTATAGACCTATTTGCGTGTTTCTTTTGCGAGACCTGGCAACACCGCTGTTAGCAGTTGAAGCCAGATGCTATCTGCTAGCCAGCCGACCAGCCGACGCCGGTTGAGTTGAGGGGGAGTTCACCGCCCGTGTTCGCCTTAATATCACTAAACTAAGACGAAACAATGAAATAAAAAGTTTGTCAGTGACATTTAGCGGTTAGCAGCAGCGGCAGGGACGTTAACCGTTGTCTTAAATAGCAGTTTAACAGATTAACGTCATGTTTAATGAGTATCTACTACTGGAGCTAGCAGGATTAGCTTCGAGGCTTTAACTCATAGGACTGTTATCAGAGGCGCACAGGTGAGTGATTTTATCTTTATAACACGAAATACCTGCTCCTGTTTAAACTTTACTGTTGGCCCAAACCTTGTTACGTCACTAAGGGTTCATGTAAATACGCTAACATCCTTAAATGTAAAGGTAAACAAGCCCTCATAGCTGTTTGTTGACTATAAAAGTGTTTAACTGTAGAATTCACACCAGACTCCCGTTATAAATCTCAACGTTTGTAGTTTAATCGCCTTATTTTAGAGATAAAGGTTTGTTAGAGAGATGGATACTGTGTATTTTAAGCTGCTCTACACTTCGGCATACATGTACTTTGACTAAAAGCCTTATAGACTAAACTTGTTCACATTACCGTAAAGGTGCAGTCAGTGATTCTGGAGAACGCTTATGGTCAAAATCAGTTAATTTCTCCTGAAGATCCGCTACCTGTCTGTACTGTGTGTGTGTGCTGGGGGAGGGGGGGGGGGGGGTTGGAATCCAGTGTTAATATGTTAATAGTATTACACACTGACAGCCTAGGCTCTGTAAAAAGGGCATGTTGCTAGATTCGGTGGGCCCCCTTTGTTTACATACCAGTTTACAGAGCCTAGGCTCTGTCACTAGTTAAAAACATGTCTGTGTGTGTGTCTCTCTCTCTCTCTCTCTGTCTCTCTCTACTGTCTCTCTCCCTCTCTCTCTGTCTTTCTCTCTCTCTCTCTCTCTCTCTCTCTCTCTGTCGTATTCTATTTAAAACAAAGCTATTGTTATTATTCATACAGGATGCTTGTTTGTGTGTGTGTGTGTCTGTCTGTCTGTCTGTCTGTCTGTTATGTGTCTTATGTGTTCCTTTTTTAATGCCTATAGTTGATAGTGACTATTTTATGGTTTTAATTTAGTTTTAATTTATTTATTTATGGATACATATACTACCTCAATGTGATGTAATGAGAGAAATCATTTTGCACTTTACAAGGACTGCACTTAATTTCGTTGTACCTGTGACAATGACAATAAAGATATATTCTATTCTATTCTATGTGTGTGTTTGTGTCTGTCTGTCTGTCTGTCTGTCTGTCTGTCTGTCTGTCTGTCTGTCTGTCTGTTGTATTCCTACAGGATGCTTGCGGGTCCTTACAGCAGTCTGGACCGTGACCGGCCGTTGGTGCGTCTCCCCTTCACATCGTTCGCCGTGGCGACGGTGCTGCTGCCGCTCACCGGCCTCATCGCATGTCTCTTCATCTCTCTGCTGTATCACTATGACGACTCCACATACACACACTGCCAGGTAAGATAGAGAGAGACAGACAGACAGGTAACACACACACACACTGCCAGGTAACACACACACTGCCAGGTAACACACACACTGCCAGGTAACACACACACACACACACACTGCCAGGTAACACACACACTGCCAGGTAACACACACACTGCCAGGTAACACACACACTGCCAGGTAACACACACACTGCCAGGTAACACACACACACACACACACTGCCAGGTAACACACACACACTGCCAGGTA
>NC_137218.1:1319754-1329754 GCF_949987685.1 Ammodytes marinus
ACAGTACAGACAGGTAGTGGATCATGAGGAGATATTCACACAGTACAGACAGGTAGTGGATCATGAGGAGATATTCACACAGTACAGACAGTCAGTGGATCATAAGGAGATATTCACACAGTACAGACAGGTAGTGGATCATGAGGAGATATTCACACAGTACAGACAGGTAGTGGATCATGAGGAGATATTCACACAGTACAGACAGGTAGTGGATCATGAGGAGATATTCACACAGTACAGACAGTCAGAGGATCATGAGGAGATATTCACACAGTACAGACAGGTAGTGGATCATGAGGAGATATTCACACAGTACAGACAGGTAGTGGATCATGAGGAGATATTCACACAGTACAGACAGGTAGTGGATCATGAGGAGATATTCACACAGTACAGACAGTCAGTGGATCATGAGGAGATATTCACTGATTTTGACAACAAGTGATTTTGGATTACAAACTGTGTACTCCACCTTTAATAATCTTGTGGTCTCAAAATAATATATATATATATTTGCACAGCCGTGGAAAAAATAAGAGACCACTCCAAATTTTCAGTGTCTCTTGTTTTAGTCTTTTGAGGCATTTGTTTGAGTAGAATGAACATTTTGGTTTAATTCTACAAACTACTGACAACATTTCTACCAAATTCCCACCAGAAATATTGTCATTAAAGAGCATTTCCATGAAGTAATGTAGAAATGAAGATTGAAGAAAAATCCAGGCTGGGGCACTGTGTAATATGACAAGAAAGTCCCTTTTGAATAATAACAGAAGCTACAGTGGCCTTCAAGGACAAGAACAATTCTAAATTTTAAACAATGCACCTGATGACATTCCAAAAACATGGATTCCTCCATAAGACTTACCCTCTCAATGTACAAAATGTAATATTAATATTTGTAATTCTCCGCTCAGGAGGATAATTCAGATTATTGGCAGAGGTGATTTTACACCAGTGAGGACATATTTATGAATGAGGATATTGATTTTAGCTAATAAATTACTTAAAATGGTACACAGTGTCCCTTTAATGTTTTCCACGGCTGTATATAATATAGAAAGTTATGAGTATTTTGTGTCTCAGGTGTTGCTCTCTTCACTTGTGTTTTTCTTCGTCTATATCACATTGTTGAGAGGAGCCTGGGACACACACACACACACGCACACACACACACACACACACACACACACACACACACACACACACACACACACACACACACACACACACACACACACACACACACACACACAGAAACACACAGCTTCACTTCCTTATAATCCTGTACATAATACCAGGATGTAAGAGGAGAATACTTCCTACTAATAACAAACACACACACACACACACACACACAGACACACACACCCACACACACACACACACACACACACACCCACACACACACACACATACTCACACTCACACACACACACACACTCACACACACACACACAGACACACACACACACACACACACACACACACTCACACTCACACACACACACACACACACTTATTCCTACATGATGCTTTGGAAACAGTGTACATTACAGTCATGCTTATGGAGCTAATTGAAATAATTGAGCAGATGAGAATAGTTTGGCCTAATTCTAATGGGCTAATAATAGGTTCGCTGGTCTACCAAGGATTGTTTCTGAATGAGGTCAGCTACGATTCATACCTGCACCACCTCTCTTTAACCACACGATGGCGCCAACACACAAATACATTAACACCTAACAAAGAGATATACCCTGCGTTCCAATCCCCATACTTCCCTACTATTTAGTATGCCAGAAAAATATTAAGGATGTCCTTGTACATGCAAGTCAATTGTAGTATGCTGAAAATACATAAATGCCCCACTAACTCCAATAGCATTTTGGAGTATTTGTCTTTATTCTTGACATTTCTCGACATAATGAAAAAAAAACTTCCTTATCTGATTTTTTTTTCTCCCGTGGCCCTAAAACTCTTCTGTACTTTAGTATGAAGTGTAGTAAAAAGACTAAAACTCTTCTGTACTTTAGTATGTAGTGTAGTAAAAAGACTAAAACTCTCCTGTACTTTAGTATGTAGTGTAGTAAAAAGACTAAAACTCTTCTGTACTTTAGTAGTGTAGTAAAAAGACTAAAACTCTTCTGTACTTTAGTATGTAGTGTAGTGAAAAGACTAAAACTCTTCTGTACTTTAGTATGTAGTGTCGTAAAAAGACTAAAACTCTTCTGTACTTTAGTATGTAGTGTCGTAAAAAGACTAAAACTCTTCTGTACTTTAGTATGTAGTGTAGTAAAAAGACTAAAACTCTTCTGTACTTTAGTATGTAGTGTAGTAAACAGACTAAAACTCTTTAGTATGTAGTGTAGTAAAAAGACTAAAACTCTTCTGTACTTTAGTATGTAGTGCAGTAAAAAGACTAAAACTCTCCTGTACTTTAGTATGTAGTGTAGTAAAAAGACTAAAACTCTTTAGTATGTAGTGTAGTAAAAAGACTAAAACTCTTCTGTACTTTAGTATGTAGTGCAGTAAAAAGACTAAAACTCTTCTGTACTTTAGTATGTAGTGTAGTAAAAAGACTAAAACTCTCCTGTACTTTAGTATGTAGTGTAGTAAAAAGACTAAAACTCTTCTGTACTTTAGTATGTAGTGTAGTAAAAAGAAAGAGTATGTGATTTGGAACACACAGGGGAATGTTAACTCAAGACACTGCAGGTGAATAGGGAAACATTTTGAGAATTTTCAGTATGAAAAAATGTAATACATGTTTCCTTAATTCAAAATGTGCTGAGGGTTTGTATGAGGAGTGTCTGCAGATTAAACATCCGGTTGTGTTACCTGAGAGGTGAAGTCATGCGCACAGAAATATTCAAATATTAACATAGAAAGTAATCGCAAAGAAAAATAGATTAGCACGTTGTAAAACTGGTTTAAGGCGAGACACTGTGTGTGTGTGTGTGTGTGTGTGTGTGTGTGTGTGTGTGTGTGTGTGTGTGTGTGTGTGTGTGTGTGTGTGTGTGTGTGTGTGTGTGTGTGTGTGTGTGTGTGTGTGTGTGTGTGTGTGTGTGTGTGTGTGTGTGTGAACATTGTTTTTTCAAGCATTGGTCAGTTTTTAGATTTGTGTCTATTTATCTTCCATAACATGTCTTCTTTCATACTCTCTCTCTCCTCCATAACATGTCTTCTTTCATACTCTCTCTCTCTCTCTCTCTCTCCCTCTCTCTCCCTCTCTTCCATAACATGTCTTCTTTCATACTCTCTCTCTCTCTCTCTCTCCCTCTCTCTCCCTCTCTTCCATAACATGTCTTCTTTCATACTCTCTCTCTCTCTCTCTCTCTCTCTCTCTCTCCCTCTCTCTCTCTCTCCTCCATAACATGTCTTCTTTCATACTAGTATAAATCAAAAGGTCCAACATGTACATTCAGGTGATTATTTGACTAAACCTTGTCTGTTTGCGTCTGTATATTTCTCCTATACAACCATCTTTAACGGACATTATCTCAACATTATTATTATTATTATTTGCTTCAATACTCTGAACCAAAAATCTCAACTTCTAAAGCACTTACATCAACTAAACTTTCCATGATCATTCTTAGCACTATTCTGAAGTAGTGACACTGCCACACAAATTCTCAAAAAAACAAATGCATCACATATTGTGGGTATATTTTTGTAATTTTTTATATATACACTTCATTCGTGTGGCCTAATTCCTTCATTTTTCTAATGTAGGCTATTTCTAAGGATCCATTTGAGAGTCTGAAATGTCAGAATTATTTTGTCTACTAGAATGTTTACTGTTGTTTTGTGTTTTAATTTAGTTTAATTTTTGCTTTTATAATGTGTCTATTTGAAGTTTTGGATGTAACATATTTTACTCATGTTACTGAATAGCACTTTGGTCCGGCTCGGCTGTTTTAAATGTGCTATTTAAATAAATTTGACTAAAAGGAATACTTCACCCATACGGAACCGGCGTTCTATCATTATAAAATCACTATTATAATATAATGAATGAGGTTTTTCTTCCCTCAGTCTTCCCTCAGTCTTCCCTTGGCCCAGCTGTCCTGTTAATCCTAACCCTTACTGTGATGTCACAGTAAGGAAAATAGGGTTAGACAGTGAGACCATAAAACACTCTTTCTGCCTTTTCTCAGGCTAGGATGATCTGATTTAATTTGTTTTTGCACATTTATACTAAATAGGATCTCCGAGTTCAATACACCTTCATATTCCAACCGGTGAAGTAGGACTTTAACTTGAAATAGGCTACAGACAGATTGATTGAATCCGGAGTTTTCCGCGGGAGCTTGAACGCAGCACAGCCGGACGTGATGTAGAGAAGAGTAGATGTAGATTAGAGTAGATGCAGAGTAAAAGTAGAATAGAGTAGAGTAAATATGATTTGAGGCAATAATGCTACGAGGTGAACGAAATGTCGGCTATTTCCAAGGACCCATGTGAGAGTCTGAAGTAAAGATGGATTGAGTTCTGAGTTTTCCGCGGGAGCTTGAACGCAGCACAGCCGGACGTCCTCATACAAGATTTTTTTTCCTTTTTTTTTTTTTCTTAGTTTCTCAGTTTGCCGCGGCGGGTGGAGACAGACAGACGGTCAGAACCAAAGTGTCTCACAATCACAAACGCATCTATCGATCGGCGGTGATCAAATCAAAGGCATCGATGGATTATTGACGCAGCGCTTGCTTCAGTGGTGAGTGATACGTTTATTCTCATGGTGCATTCACGGTTTGAAACATTTGAACCATTTCATTTTGTCCGGAGCTTGTTTCTTGTTTTTTTTCGCTACTGAGGATGTTGAACAGCTGTTTTAATGTCTGATAAACGAATTAAAAGTTCCCGTAAACGTCCAGAATAGCAGATTAACCGGAGCGCAGACCCGGATATGAAGATGTTTAGATCCTTATCGATGCGATCACACACGGCTTAAGCCTTAAGGGTTTTAAAAACACATTTCTGAGTTGATTTAGAAGTTCCGGCTGAGAGACCGTGAACGCCTCATTAGATCAACATGTATCACGAGCTTCTATAGTCTTTTCTAAGCTTTAAACGCATTATATTAAAGGGTTTAGATAAATACATTAAGAGTTATAAGGTTAGGAAATAACTAAAAAAGGAGAAGCAGCTTTTAGTTTTTATGCACCAAATCTCTGGAACAAACTCCCAGAGAACTTGAGGTCTGCTGCAACTCTCAGTTCTTTTAAATCGAGTCTGAAGACTTTTCTGTTTCCATTTTAACCTGTACTTTTTATTTTATTTAAATGTTTTACTTCTTTTCATTCGCTTTTAAATGTCTTCTAGTGTGTTTTATGTAGGCCTATTCTAATCTTGCCCCTGTAAAGCACTTTGAATGGCCTTGTGTCTGAATTGTGCTATATAAATAAACTTGCCTTGCCTTGCCTAAATATTTTTAATATAAACTCAAGGCCGACATGTTGCTTTGTTTTGAAGTGTTTTGTAACATGTAGCACGAGCGTCTGTATAAAACTCAACGGGCAAAGTTTTATGATGATATCTGTAAGTTAATATTCTTGCCCTATTCTAGCAACACAAGCCCTATCTTATTTTCTTAGCCTATAGATGATATTTTAATCATACAAGTTAAAAGGAAGCAACATTACTGGGTTTAGTAATGGCCATATGGGACTTCCCAATAGACTACATTACATCAAAGGCTAAGGGTTTTAATATAGGGCTGTGTTATATGATGTTAGTGAATATGTTTAATATAAACTAAAGGCCGACATGTTGCTTTGTTTTGAAGGCATTGGAGATTTAGAACCCGTGTGTGTGTGTGTGTGTGTGTGTGTGTGTGTGTGTGTGTGTGTGTGTGTGTGTGTGTGTGTGTGTGTGTGTGTGCGTGTGCGTGTGCGTGTGCGTGTGCGTGTGCGTGCGTTTGTGCGTTTGTGCGTGTGCGTTTGTGCGTGTGCGTTTGTGCGTGTGCGTTTGTGCGTGCGCGTGCGTGTGCGTGCAGGCCTGCCCAGAGAAATGACTGGGCCCCTGAAAAGGTCCAGTCATTGGGCCCTTTACTCATACTGAACTTGTATCAATGTGCATGATGCGCTTATTCCTACATAACACATACCTGTACACAGGGCCGGTTCTAGCCAGTTAGATTAGGGTGGGCTACTGGAGATAATAGTGGGCAGAGACCCCGACGATGCGAGCGCGCGCAGCGCTCGAGTGGAAATTTTCTACTCTTGCAAGATCTCTGCACCTGCTTTTTGGCACATTTACTGTAACATTTCCTGTAATAAGCTTTTAGACACACCATGCTGTAGGGGGCTCTACCATGATAGCACTGCTACCACAAGCTTTCCTCATCAGTATAACAACCATCTGACACCTTCATTTAAAGGCTGAATATGTAATTTTCTAATTTTCTTAGAAAATAATAGATAAAATATACAGAATAATGTATCAAAGACACCTCAAAACTTGATGAAATATCACAGTACCTCTGAATTGAAAATACACTTCTGCAGAAATACTGATGTTAAGGAATTTTCCGGGGGTCTAAAGCCCTTGAAAGTTCCCTCTTTTTTTCCTTTCTTTTCTGGTACCCTGATTTATGTCCAGGTGGCATCACTGAGCTGGCTAGGTTAGCTTGCTCATCATCAATGCATGCAACGGTTTTGAGGGGAAAAAACGACCCATGATACTTTTAGTTTTTCAATATAAAATGTGATATATTTTACCCAAGTAACAATGAATAACATTTTTTATTTTATAGAAAGTTCACTTATAGCGTTCATAATAAAGGTTGGCTAAGTTAGGTCATCTGCAAAAAAAAATAAAAAAATAAAATAAAATGTTCTCTCTCTGGGCCACCTTTCTAGGGTGGCTGGGCCCTAGAAAGCTTTCCCACTTTCTACCCCTTATGGGCGGCCCTGTGTGTGTGTGTGTGTGTGTGTGTGTGTGTGTGTGTGTGTGTGTGTGTGTGTGTGTGTGTGTGTGTGTGTGTGTGTGTGTGTGTGTGTGTGTGTGTGTGTGTGTGTGTTTGAATTTCCTGGAACTGTGAAAACATGTGAACAAAAAAAAATATTAACTGAAAATAAGGTTTGAAGCTAAACATTTTCAAAATAAAAATATTTTCAAAGTTATAAATATATATTTTCAGTTGCTGCTCAGTTTGTAAAATTCTTTCCCCTGCTCTTTCCTCAGACATGGCCGGCGTGTGTGTGTGGCTTGTGTGTGTGTGTGTGCTGAGTGTGTGTGTCCGGGCTCACCAACAACTGGTTTCCAACGGCAACGCAGCCTCCCGAGGTAGGAAGTGTGTGTGTGTGTGTGTGTGTGTGTGTTTTAAATCATTGCATATCCCCTCATGATCACCTGTTTGTACTGTGTGTGCGCGCTGTTAAAGGGCCTGTTGCCAGCTACGGTGGGCCCCTTTTGTTGACATACCTTTTGTTGACATACCTTTTGTTTACAGAGCCTAGGCTGTGTATTAAGTCTTACTTTAAAGCCCTACTTCAACCGGTGGGAATATGAAGGTGTATTGAACTCTGAGATCCTATGTAGTATAAATGTGCAAACATTTTAGAAATCGGTTCATCCTAGCCTGAGAAAAAGGCAGAAAGAGTGTTTTATGGTCTCACTGTCTAACCCTACAGTTTCCTTCTTGTGACATCACAGTAATGCCTCGTTTCCACCGAGTAGAGCGGGTCGGATCGGAGCGGTTCGGTCCGGGTAGTTTGGCTTTTCATTTGCCAAAAGTTGGGTAGGGTACGGTTTAAGCGCACCTAACCGCTCTGAGCCGCTCCCGATCTCAGTACTCCTCCGTAGGGGTACTAGCGGCCTGAAAGCGGGCCGAAAATGCATGAGAAGGCGGAGCTACACACTGCCGTCATTTGATTGGTCGAAAGAATCATTTCCGCCATGTGTAGATCTCGGCAAGAGTGAAGAGAGTCTTGTGTTTTGGCGAAAATGTGAGCACAGCTCTGTTTATTGTGTGGTGTTTTTCCTCGTCAATAAATTAATCAGTTGGTTACACTGTGTCCCATAGTCACGTAGCTGCTGCAGCCAGCACTGTTCGCTCACTGTCTCTATGAGTTGCGCCGAGCGGTCTCTGTGTGTTTACGCCATAGATAGTAGTAAAATACACGCTCACAACAACACGGGGGGAATACATAAAGAAGCGGCTGGTTTGAATCATCTCCGCCGTTTGTAGTCACCTCGGCTAGAGTGAAGAGAGTTTTGGCGAAAATGTGAGCGCGGCACTGTTTATTGTGTGGTGTTTTTCCTCGTCATTAAATCAATCAGTTGGCTACACTGTGTCCCACTGCTACGATGTCACGTAGCTGCCGCAGCCAGTGCTGTTCGCTCACTGTCTCTATCAGTTGCACCGAGCCGTCTCTGTGCTCACAACACGGGGGGAATAAATAAAGAAGCGGCTGGTTTGACCAAGCAAAAACAAGAGACCGCTGGCTTGACCACAGTTGTTCCCACAGCCCGATAGTTTGACCCACATTCTGGCGTCGGCTATCGCAGTCCAGCCTAAACCCCGCCCTACCAGTAAGGGTAGGGTCGGCGGTGGAAACAACACCGAGATTCTTAAAAGTGAGCTGTCCCGCTCTGAGCCGCTCCGATCCGACCCGCTCTACTCGGTGGAAACGAGGCATAAGGGTCAGGATTAACAGGACAGCTGGGCCAAGGGAAGACTGAGGGAAGAAAAACCTAATTCATTATATTATAATAGTGATTTTATAATGATAGAACGCTGGTTCCATATGGTTGAAGTATAACGCACAGGTGAATGATGACAGGTGTATAGTAGTTATTAAGCCTGATGTGTGACTTTGACGCAGCCTTCTCAGGTAGTGTGTTTGTGTGTGTGTGAATGTGTGTGTGTGTGTGTGTGTTTGTGTGTGTGTATGAGTGACTGAGTGTGTGTGTGTGTGTAATTGATTGGATTTATATAGCGCTTTTCAAGGTACTCAAACCCTTTACAGGGTTCCAGGTTCCATTCATTCATACTGGTGGTGGTAAACTACCATAGTAGCCACAGCTGCCCTGGGGCAGACTGACGGAAGCGTGGCTGCCATTCAGCGCCTACGGCCCCTCAGACCACCACCTCAAACATACAGCAGTCATACACATTCACACCAGGCAAGGTGGGTGAAGTGTCTTGCCCAGGGACACAACGACCATGACACAAGTGGCCGGGCGGGGATTGAACCGCCAACCCTAGGATCATTGGCCAACCAGTTTAACCACCTGAGCCACAGTCGCCCCAAGTCATGTGTGTCAATATAAGTGTGTGTGTGTGTGTGTGTGTGTGTGTGTGTGTGTGTGTGTGTGTGTGTGTGTTATTGAGCCTGATGTTCACACTTTGACTTTGACTCGACCTCCACTTTAACTCTATTACAGGAAGTATATTTAGTTTCCCAGCTGCTGATGTTAATCCACACACACACACACACAGCCTCTCTCACACACACACACACACACACACACACACACACACACACACAGCCTCTCTCACACACACACACACACACACACACACACACACACACACACACACACACAGCCTCTCTCACACACACACACACACACACACACACACACACACACACACACACAGCCTCTCTCACACACACACACACACACACACAGCCTCACACACACACACACACACTTCTTCTATGGTGGATTGAGGGCGGTTTATGTTGGGATCAGGGGCCGGAGACACCTTTTAATCTACCCTGCGTTCCAATCCCCATACTTCCCTACTATTTAGTATGCCAGAAAAAGATTTAGGATGTCCCAATACATGCAAGTCAATTGTAGTATGCTGAAAATACATAAATGCCCCACTAACTCCAATAGCATTTTGGAGTATTCGGCTTTATTTTTGACATTTCTCGACATAATGAAAAAAAAGAAAAATCTTCCTTATCTGACTTTTTTTCTCTCTCCTGTCTGTGGCCCTAAAACTCTTCTGTACTTTAGTATGTAGTGTAGTAAAAAG
>NC_137218.1:1352254-1368146 GCF_949987685.1 Ammodytes marinus
TCTTTCAGGGACATCATGAACCGCTCCGACTCTGACTCCTCCCTCCCGTTCCCTCCCGGCGAATCACGGAGCTCGTACGGATCTAAGACCCTCCCACATTCCCCGAAACCCCTCCCACTTCAGAACACAGGTAAAGCAGTGTTAGTGTTTGACAGTTTATTATTTCATTTGTGGTTCTCATTGTGTAAATATTACTTTATTGTAACTGTCCACTTGTTGTCATCATTTATAATGTTAAGGATTGTTAAAGGATCTGTCTGTCTGTCTGTCTGTCTGTCTGTCTGTCTGTCTGTCTGTCTGTCTGTCTGTCTGTCTGTCTGTCTGTCTGTCTGTCTGTCTGTCTGTCTGTCTGTCTGTCTGTCTGTCTGTCTGTCTGTCTGTCTGTCTGTCTGTCTTTCTCTCTCTCTCTCTCTCACTATCTCTCTCCCTCCCTCCCTCTCTCCCTCCCTCCATCCATCCATTATTTTATTTTATCATTTATTATGACTTATTTCTTCTTTTTCTTTACTTACTATCTCAAACTAAAAACACATTTCATTCTATTCCAAAGGGTCGGCGGGAGTGACAGGCGGCGGCTTGGAGAAGAGCTCGAGTCTGTGTGAGCTGAGAGGATTTCCTTCTAACGTCCAGATGAACGCATCTGTCTCGACCCGCTCGCTGTACGCAGACACACACAGACACACAGACAGGCACATAGAGAGGCAGGGAGACAGGCAGGCAGACACACACACACACAGACACACAGACAGGCACATAGAGAGGCAGGGAGACAGGCAGGCAGACACAGACACACACAAGGAGGAAGAGGCGGACGACAGCGAGACTTCAGTGTCGGGCAGCCGCAGACGAAATGCTTTCAACAAGATCTTTAAGAAGAAGCAAGGACGCCATTGACTGGATGGATAGACAGACAGACAGGCAGACAGACAGACAGACAGACAGACAGACAGACAGACAGGCAGACAGACAGGCAGACAGACAGACAGATAGACAGACAGACAGACAGACAGACAGACAGACAGACAGACAGACAGACAGACAGACAGACAGACAGACAGACAGACAGGCAGGCAGGCAGACACACACACACACACAGACAGGCACATAGATAGACAGACAGACAGACAGACAGATAGATAGATAGACAGACACATAGATAGACAGACAGATAGGCAGGGACACACACACACACACACACAGACAGGCTTTCATCGGGTACTGAACCATGATTTGAACAGCTAAATAGTCCGACATATTTCCCGAAATAAACACACTCAGTTTTTTACCTTTCGAAAGGTGCAGTCAGTGAGTCTGGAGAACGCTTGTTGTCCAAATCAGTGAATATCTCCTCATGATCCGCTACCTGTTCCTCTGTGTGTGTGTGTGTGTGTGTGTGCTGAAAACGTTCAGTGTTAATACACAGCCTGTAGCCTCTGTAAACGGGCATGCTGCTAGCTATGAAGGGCCCTTTGTTTACATGCCAGTTCACAGAGCCTAGGCTGTGAATAAACACTGGATTTTTCGTTCAGAGCACACACAGTACGGACAGATAATCACTGAATATGTGAAAAAGTGATTTTGACAACAAGCGTTCTCCAGAATCACAGACTCCACCATTAACACCAAAATACAAATCCCAATTTGTGTGTGTGCGTCGTCTGTGTGTGTGTGTGTGCATGTGTGTGTGTGCGTGTGCGTAGGCGTGTGTGTGTGTGTGCGCGTGTGTCTGTGTGTGTGTGTGCGTGTGTGTGTGTTGGGTAACGGACCGCCGGACCATTGGAATATGTCAAACTATTTTGAGCTGTTGGGATCATGGCAGGATGAATTATCTCACAGGGAACATGTTTTTTTTATTTTATGCGTCACACACTTGCTTTTCACAAAATGTTTCTATGGAAAACACAAGACACACGTCACAACACGGAGATTATCCTGTCCATACAACGACAAATACACCAACAAAGAAGAACAAGTGGAGGACTAAATAGAGATCTGCCCTACGTTCCAATACCCATACTATCTACTATTTTGTTTGGTAGAAAAAAAGATTTAGGATGTCCCGATTCTTGTGGTCAGATTTAGGATGGTTAGAAGTACCCGAATGTCTACTAGATCCGGCCGAGATTGTTAGTGTTGAAAACCAGCATGCTATTTGGGCGATTCTGACCCACAATCCGGTGCGCACGTGAAGTGACGTCACATCGATGGAGCCTCCGTATGAAAACAAACGGGGATGCGTCGGATATAAAAGCAAGAGGCAAGATCAAGGAGCCATGTTAGGATGAAATGAATAAGTAAAAGTATGTCCCAATTGTATGCATACTGCATCCTAACTAGATTCTATTTATGGTCAGATGTAGTATGTAGAATAGAAAAAAGAAAGAGGAGGAGATTTGGAACGCAGGGTTCGATCTTTTACTTGTCTGAAGAGTTAGAAAAAGATTTAATATATTTAAAACATATTTTTCGAGATGGAAATAAACTGCTTGTGAATTCAGCATCACGCCAAAAAATCTTGTTCGAAAATTCTACCAAAAAAATATTTTGTACTGGAGAATATTCCTGTCCTCACAAGCGCAGTGGAAGGTTTCAGTTTGTGTGTGACTGCGTTGTCATGGTATTCTGTAAGTGCCTTTTTTTTGTTTTGTTAAATATGTATATTTTCAGAGTTGGGTTTATAAGTCTATCAAAAGAGCAGGTTAAAGGAGCTCCGAGGAACTTTCTAGTTTGTGTTAATTCTAGCGCCCCCTTTGGACAAAAGCAGTAGTGTTTTTACTACGCCAGCTGTTGTTCCTGGGTGAGCGTATACCCATGACAAAGGCATTAAAAAAAACGATATAAAAATAGCATTCTTTGCACTGATGGTCTCGTTTGCTGTTACATGTAATTCATGATCGTCAGAGGAAAAATGAGACTGTTTCAGAAATATTTGAAAGTTCCTCGGAGCAGCTTTAAGGGCTGTTTTTATTGTACAATGGTGCATGTACGGTGGCAGTTTTTATTTCACACGTCCAAAGAAAGAAAGACAGCAGGATGTCCACTTCAAACCAAATCAATTTGTGATTAAAATCATCTTTTTGCAATTTGACAATTAATTTAAATTGTCGGAAAATGTAATAATTTGTTTTTGGCCTCTCAAGGATTTTTTATAGTTAGTTAAGTTACTTTATCAGTCAATGGTTACATTGAAATTCATCTTTTCTCATCTCCCCTCTCAAGTCCCCACAATCCAGAGGGGGTCCTCACACAGGGTCAGCCATAGTACAGCGCCCCTGGAGCAGTTTGGGGTTAAGTGTCTTGCTCAAGGACACAATGGTAGAGATGGTGGGCACCATAGATGTAATAGCAGCCACCACTAGTTTTACAACTAACACCCTCCTGTCCGGTGCCGGGGATCCAACCAGAGACCTCATGGTTACTGGGAGGAGGAACCAGAGACCTCATGGTTACTGGGAGGAACCAGAGACCTCATGGTTACTGGGAGGAGGAACCAGAGACCTCATGGTTACTGGGAGGAACCAGAGACCTCATGGTTACTGGGAAGAGGAACCAGAGACCTCATGGTTACTGGGAGGAGGAACCAGAGACCTCATGGTTACTCAGAGGAGGAACCAGAGACCTCATGGTTACTGGTCAGCCCCCTTTCCTCTAGGCCATCCTTCCACCCATTATATAGTATTATATTATTATTTTATAATATCATTATAAAAATGAAAGAAATCGGACTTATGGTTCTTTGGAAGTCGAGGATATGATGAAGAAATCTTGTGTTTACATGACGTACAAGTCATTTTAAAATTAAACATTTTACTGTTTAGTTTTGGCAAAAGTAAAACTCAGGTTTTAATTTTGAAATAAGAAAAAAAGGCCTGGTGGCTATAATATGTTCCTCTATCCAACAGCTGAACAGAGAAAGTTCAGTGGTAGGCTATGCTTTAAAGGTTCTCCAAGGAACCTTCAGTTTGTGTTCATTCTAGTGCCCCCCATTGGACAAAAGCGGTAGTGTTTTTACCACGCCAGCTGTTGTTCCTGGGTGAGAGTTCCCATGACAAAGGCATTAAGAAAAACTATATAAAAATTGCATTCTTTGCACTGATGGTCTAGTTTGCTGTTACATGTAATTTATGATCATCAGATGAAAATTTTTACTGTTTCGGAAATATTAAAAAGTTCTTCGTAGCTACTTTAAAGAAGGTAAAGCTCCTAAGAAGATACAATATGGTACAAGGTCACTGAGACCTCACAATATGGAAGGTCACAGTAACCTTTGACCTTTGACCTCCAAAATCTATTCAGTTCATCTTTGAGTCAGACATTAGTGCAAAGTTTGAAGAGAATCCCTCAAAGCGTTCATGAGATATTTCGAAGGCAAACAAAAATTTAACTTTTTTTTTAATTTTTTTAAGCGGATATGGATTGAATATAAGAAACAGCCTGAAGTCGGTTTATTTAACGTATTGTCACTGTTTTCACTCGCAGACTAAATGTTATAGTAATGTTATATAATATATTATTTTTACTTAGTTAGGATTCACCCACACAATATGATGTTACGATTTAAATGAGTTTAAAGGTATAGTGTGTAATTTTTTTATATAAATTAATGTCAGTTACATTCAAGCCATTGCCAAACGAGGTGACACAAAGTTGATTAAGCCTATTATCAGCTCCACAAAACTCTCTCTGTATTTCTCAGTATGGCAGCGGTTACAAACTGGTGCCCCCCCTAAACCCCCCCCCCCTGACACTGGTGCAGGAGCTCAGAAAAATCCCCAAGAAGAGCCCAAGAAATGTTTCAGTTGTTGATTCTACTGCTAAGAAAAAACCTGGACGTACAGCAGAAGGTATAAAATCCATGTGCCATCACTGAAGGCTTTAACTCTTGTAGATGCACCGACAGTGTTGTTTTAATAACTCAGAATTCCTCATGGGGAGGAGGGGGGGGGGCGACAGAAGTTACACACTATAGCTTTAAACATATGACAAAAACATGACAACACTTTGTTACTGCAACATGTGTTTTTTTTTTTATTATTTATGAATCTCAAACCAAAAATAAATAAAGTTTTATTGAAGATGATATTTCTGTTGGTGTGGCGTCAGTTTTGTTTTTCTTCACGTTAATTTTAATTTCAAATAGGGGAAGGTGGGGTGATTTGTGCATTTTGGAAGTTGCAAAACCCCTTGTTTCTAGAAAACCGTGGAAGAAATTGGAAATGTGACCACATATTTAAGAAGAGCCATCCATTTGACTCATCCTGTAAAGAAGGGAGACACAAGGAATAAGATATAGCACATTTAAGCTCAAAAAACTGTGTTTTGCCTTTCAAAGTAAAATTTCCATGATCAAGGTTTTTTGATTATTGTGTCTGAACAATTATAGACACGTTTGAAAACATTTGACACATGTTTTAGTGCTTTGGTATGCTACACTTTGAGTCTATATAGTTAGCACAATGTCAACCCTAAATTCCTGCATCATGCCTATTATCCAAAATTCTGGGGATGGGGTGATTTGTGCGCAAGGGCCTGGGTGAGTTATAAGTAAGTAAGTAAGTAAAATGTATTTATAAAAGCACATTTATGACAGTTTGCACTGTCCAAAGTGCTGTACATAGTGCATTCAGTAGGTAAACAATGAAGGTAAAATAACAATAACCAAAATAAAAGACGTAAAGCCCATACATCCACATAAACACAGATAGTAGTGCAGAGGTAAGATAGTTAATGGGGAGGAAACACCAGGGTGTACATATGGGTTTTGAGCCTTGATTTAAAGGCAGAAATGTAGGGGGAATCACATTTGTCAGGTGGCAGTTGGTTCCACAAGCATGGAGCAACTAGTGCAAAGTACATTTCTGAGAGTTGTGCCAGTGGCATGGCTGTATACGCTGGTCACCAAAAGAAAGTGATTGTCTACAGTAGCTCAGAAGAGAGTGACATCTCAATTCCACTTAACGACACCACTGATGAGAGTTCAGATGGCCAGAAAGATGATGATGGTGACTTTGTCATTGTGACACAATGACGCACAAATCACCCCACTAAGTGGGGTGATTTGTGCGTCAAGACAACTTTTTTTCCGAAAGCTATATTTCTTAAACAGTTTATTCCAGATCCAAAGTTTTTATTGCCTGGGATGCACAACATCCTGAAATATATGTACATATTTGAGTTGGAGACATAACTGTCAAGGCCTCACTTTAAAATCACTTTGAGTAAAAAGTTGCACAAATCACCCCACCTTCCCCTATATATTTTTTACTTTTATTTCTACAGGTTAATCCCATTGAGACCGCAGACTGTTTTTCAAGGGAGACCTGTTCCCATTCCCACGTTACCATTCATACACCGATAGCAGGCTAACTATCGGGAGTAATTTAGGGTTCAGTGTCTTGTTCAGGGACACTTGGACATGTGGCGGGGAGACGGGAGATCGTCCCATAAACGCAAGAAGGTCTCAAAACGCAAATAATTACCAGAAAAAGATTTAAGTCCCAAAAACACATAAAAGTCACAGAAACTTAAAAGACACAAGAAAGTCAAAAGAACGTCCGAGAACGTTAAAAAGTCGCAATAATTTAAAAAAGTCGTAAAAGTGCAAGAAAGTCAGAAAACGCCAAAAAGTTAAAAAACACAAAAAAATTAAGAACACGTCAGTCGCGAAAAAGTTGAAAAAATTAAAAAACAAAAGAACGTCCGAGAACATTAAAAAGTCGCAATAATTTAAAAAAATGCAAGAACGTCAGAAACAAAAAGTTAAAAAACACAAAAAAATTAAGAACACGTGTGAAGCAAAAGAAAAGTACAAAAACGCAATAATTCAAAAAAGTTGCAAAAACTTTTGCCTTAAAAGCGAGAAAAAAAAAGCGAAAGAACATCCCAAAACGCAAGAAGACGTAAAAACAAAAAAGTAAAATATCACAAAAAACTTAAAAAACTTAAAAAGCTAAAGAACGTCCGAGAACGTTAAAAAGTCGTAAAAGCACAAGAAAGTCAGAAAACGCCAAAAAGTCCCAAAAAAACACATAAAAGGTCACAAAGAAAAACGCAAAAAAAGTCAAAAATCACAAAAAAATATAAAAACGCAAAAAAGTTGCAAACATTTTTTTAAAAATAAGAACATCCCAAAACGTAAGAAAGTCGCAATAATTCAAAAAAGTCGCAAAAGCACAAGAAAGTCAGAAAACGCCAAAAAGTTAAAAAACACAAAAAAATTAAGAACACGTCAGTCGCGAAAAAGTTGAAAAAACTTAAAAAGCCAAAGAACATCCCAAAACGCAAGATGTAAAAACTAAAAAAAAAAGTCAAAAATCACAAAAAACTTAAAAAACTTAAAAAACAAAAGAACGTCCGAGAACGTTAAAAAGTCGCAATAATTCAAAAAAGTCGTAAAAGCACAAGAAAGTCAGAAAACGCCAAAAAGTCCAAAAAAAACACACAAAAGATCACAAAGAAAAAAGCAAAAAAAAGTCAAAAATTAAAAAAAATTAAAATAAAAAACGCAAAAAAGTTGCAAAAAATTCAAAAACAAAAGAATGTCCCAAAACGTAAAAAAGTCGCAATAATTCTAAAAAGTCGTAAAAGTGCAAGAAAGTCCAAAAAAAACACATAAAAGGTCACAAAAAATAAAATAAAACAAAAATAAAAAACCAAAAAAAACGCAAAAAAACGCCAAAAAGTTAAAAAACACAAAAAAATTAAGAACACGTGTGAAGCAAAAGAAAGTACAAAAACGCTAAATTGCAATAATTCAAAAAAGTTGCAAAAACTTTTGCCTTAAAAGCGAAAAAAAAAAAAGTCCACACATAAAGGTCACAGTCCCAAAAACACAAAAGTCCCAGGGGCTTAGCTCAGTTGGTAGGGCGTCCCCCCCCCATGGGCCTCGGCCAGCAGCGGACCCGGGTTCGATTCCAGCCCGCGGTCGTTCTCTGCATGTTACTCCCCTCTCTGCCCCATTTCAACTCTGTCTCTACACTATCAATAAAGCATAAAAATGCCAAAAAAAAATATCTTAAAAAAAAAAAAAACACTCAAAAGTCCCAACACGCCAAAAAGTAAAAGAAACGACAGGACAAAAAATCGATATAATTCCAACAAGTTGCAAATACACAAGAAATTTAGAAAACGCAAAAAGTCCCAAAACGCAAAAACATATGCACACACACACACACACACACACACACACACACACACACAGACACACAGACACAAGCACACACACATACACCTCCACAGAACTCAATATTGACTGAAGATGGAGCATTCACTGACTGTCAGCTGCTCGGGAAATCTGAACTAAAGATGTTTGTCCACCTGAGGGCAGCACAGAGCCACTGGTTAGCAGACTGGAGATGATAAGGGTCAAATTCTGTGTGTGTGTGTGTGTGTGTGTGTGAGTCTGTCTGTCTGTCTGTCTGTCTGTGTGTGTGAGTCTGTCTGTCTGTGTCTGTCTGTCTGTGTGTGTGTGTGTGTGTGTGTGTGTATTGCTGTACACAGGAATGACTTAAGAGGGCATTCTCTAATCAGTATAACAGTACTTAGAATGAACACATTAAAACTGTAGACAACACAGTGGGTAGAGGTTTCCAGTTACAGCATTGTTCAATCAATCAATCAATCAATCAACCAATCAATCAATCACCTTTATTTTCACTTGAAAGACAGTTAGGTTTCCTTCATTTACAGTGACGATGAGCATACACAATAAAGACAATCACAGGGATAATAATAATAATAATAATAATAATAATAATAATAATAATAATAATAATAATAATAATAATAATAATAATAATAATAATAGTAATAATAATAATAATAATAATAATAATAATAATAATAATAATAATAAAATAGGATCAACATTAATACATATTAATTTAAATGAAGTATATAAAATATTAAAAAAGAGCAAGAATAAAATAAGATTAAATAATAAATGAAAAATGAATTCAGCTAAAACAGTTACAGTGTGTAAAATTCAGAAATCATAGATTAAAGCTGGGGTGGAGGATTTGGGTAGAAAATGGCAGTTGGGATAGAGATTCGAATCCAAATACCTCAACCGCTCCACTTGTTCTCTTTGGTCCCTCCCCTATGGTCCCTCCCTGACACGCTCTACACCAACAAAGTCGTGCGAAAGTGAATGGACAGTCCCAACAGCCAATAAGAACAGAGAATCGGAGCCTCACTCTGATTGGTCAAAGTGTACAGCTCATGTTAACTTTGACCAATCAGAAATCACATACCCCAGCTTTAAATAAACCAAAAGTAGGAAGAGCAGTCGGTTTTAAGTTGTTCTGCAGAGCATTCCACGCACACACACAGGAGAGGGTGTGTTGACAAACCCACTCCAGGTCAAACTCTTTTTACAACGAGTTCATTTGTCTTTAGTTTCCCAACAACATATGATAAATAAATACACTTGATTATAATAGTAGTTTCCCTTACAGTAGTAAAACGGCACCTTTCACCCTCCCGTACATGATCCTATAATGGCTCCTAATGTGAAACTCATTTTTACTACGTGCTGTCCGCTCATGATGCTGCTTATGGCACATAGCACCTTATATCTTTGTACTTTATTTTTAAGCACTTTATGACTTGTGTACATACTGCTGTGTGTTTTGTGTCCATTGCTGTCTTGTATTGCTGTGTGTTTTTAGCCACTACCTCCTTTGCTGTGAACTAATTTGCCCTCTTGGGACATTTAATAAAAAACTTGCAGAAGACGATCTAACGGATTTGTTATTATTCCCTGTGTTAGTGCTTTGGCTTTCTGTAGCGGTGCAGGAGGATCTTTGGGCCAGGACTTCTGAACCAGCTCTTCTGCTTCTGAGAAACATAGAAAATCCCTCTCAGGATTAATGATCGGTTTTCCTTTCTCACAGTACGAGAGGTTTTCTCTCAGTCGGTCAGGATCAAACTGCAGCACCTGGAAGAGAAAATCAAATCAAATCAGTTTTATTTGTATCGCCCAATATCACAAATAGACATTTTCCTCAGTGGGCTTTACATTCCATACAGTATGACACACTCTGCCCTTAGACCCTTAAAAAAAGAATAAGATGACAAACGGTGGGATCTATGAATTAAATGGTGTTCTAAAAGCCCTACTAACGTACTACACATACTAAAAGCCCTACTGACGTCCTACTCATAAAAGCCCTACTAACATCGTACTCACAATAAAGCCCTACTAAGGTCGTACTCATACTAAAAGCCCTACTGAGGCCCTACTCATACTTAAAGCCCTACTAAAAGCCCTACTAAGGCCCTACTCATACTAAAAGCCCTACTAAAAGCCCTACTAAGGCCCTACTCATACTAAAAGCCCTACTAACGTCCTACTCATACTAAAATCCCTGCTAACGTCCTACTCATACTAAAGCCCTACTGACATCCTACTCATACTAAAAGCCCTACTAACGTCCTACTCATACTAACGTCCTACTCATACTAAAAGCCCTACTAAAGTCCTACTCATACTAATTTTGGCAGACTAAATGACTGAATCGGCCCAGAATCTTGGACATAGTTACCCATTCCTCTTCACAATATAGACCGAATAATCCAGTTTCAAATAGGGGAAGGGGCTGTCAGTGAAAGGTACCTGGTCTCCCACATGCATCGCGATGGCGACGTGATCCCAAACGTAAAACTGGTGATTCCATTTGTTCCATTCTCTCTCTGATTCCAGCAGCATTTCTCTATCGTTCCGGACCAACTCCAATCTGACAAGAAGAATCAGAATCAGAAAGGATTTTATTGCCAAGAAGGGTTTTACACCAACAAGGAATTTGTCTTGGTGAATAAGGTGCATACAGTTAGACATTAAGACAATAAACAATGAACGAACAGAAAGAGACAATGAAACAAACGGAAATAAGAAAACTTCATAAAAAATGAAAGTCTAATAACTAAGATTTGTCTAATGCACAGGAGCTATAGCTGCAAACATTTGTATACAAAAAAACATTGTGATGTATGAAGTTTGCTATATAGGACTAGGAGTTATGATCCCGAACGATTTTGGACAGCACTTGTCTTGAGTCTTGAGTGGTGTTGAAAGCGTCTTCTTTGCTGGGGTGACTTTCGTGATTGATTGATTTGCATTGATTGACACTCTCTTGTTCTCCAGTGCTGAGGCCAAACAGTTCAGTACTTGGTCGTGGCGCCAAGTATATCTACCTTTTATAAAACAGGTGGCTTAAATCCAGCGATTTGATTGGTTCCTTACTGTTGCATAATGGGCGTATACATAACTGCTATGAAGTCCAATCATTTTGCAGAGTTCCATATCACTACGCGACTGAGGAAGTGAAACGCTGTTCTTGCAACCCATCAGGATGTGTTTGAGGTTTGTCTTGGCTGGCAGATTGATTGACAGGCCGGATCCTCTCCATCCCAGAGATGTAGGTTTGTTGGAGAGAGCAGCACGTCAGATTGTGGCTCTAATGATGAAACTTAACCTGTTTGTGTCCGTGTTCCACAGATCAATCCATGTGATTTTGCGTCGCTCTATTCCATCCCACTTCATCCAGCGGCCTTGCTGGGCTTGGGAGACCAGCTGCCAGCGGTTACCTGGTGTAGCCTTTTTGCCATGTGGGTCTTGTCTTGTTGCTCCTGTTATGGAAATGAATATTGTGTGTATGAAATCAGATGTGCTTCAGTGCCATCTCGACACGGCGTCCAAGAACTCAAAAGGACTCAAAAGGTGAGGACACAATGTTTGATAAAGTGTTCTTAAACATTGTGTCAGCTGGTATTTAATTGCCAACTTCTCATCCAAACTAGACCAGCTGATATTTGAGTTCCACGACAGTCCCAACCGTCCCGCTCTACCACGTCCGACTTGCCCCATTATGTCCCGTGTCCATCTTTGCCTCTGCTACTGTTGAAGCTGTCCCGGTCCCATTTTCTCCCTGTTGCTACTACGGTTGGTGCAGCCCCTCTTGCATAGCGGTCAAGGGACTCTTTGAGCGTTATTTCCAACCTTGTTTTTTTTTCACATTTATACTCCTCCACAAGGCTTGATATAGGCAGAGAGAGGGCTCCGTTCCCATACAGCCCTTTGCTGCTGAGGCCTCATGGTATAGCCCCAGCCTCTCCAGTCGGTTGGCGTGGGATCCTGTGACCTCCATAGATGGTAATTGGCCACATGAGACAGCAATGGGGCAGCATTCCAAACTGGAAACACAATACTTCCAGCTTCCCAGGGAGAGCAGTGTTGTTGATTTCCTTGAGGCCATGGATCCATCGTATCCGGCCTGAGTTGATCCACCTGTTTGGGGTTTCTGAGGTCCGAGGTGATGGTTTTGATGGGGTTCTCCAGGACCGTTGGTATTAGCTCGTCATTTATGCAGAACCTCTCATCGGTGAGCCGCCCTTTGACCATGGAGATGCTGTGGGAATTTGCCGGGTCTGATTTCCATTCGTGCCCATTTGATGTTTTCGTGGAGTTGATTCCGCAGGTGCCTGGTGCATGCCTTTTTTTTGTTGTTAAAGGCCTACTTCATTGTGACATCACAGAAAGAGAAATGTAGGGTTAGACAGTGAGACCATAAAACACTCTTTCTGCCTTTTCTCAGGCTAGGATGATCCGATTTCAATTTTTTTTTGCACATTTATACTTCATAGGATCTCCGAGTTCAATACACCTTCATATTCCAACCGGTGAAGTAGGCCTTTAATGTTGTAATGTCATCCATGTATGCCCAGGTGCTGCGAGGCGGTGGTATTGTCCTGTGTTGTTGTAAAAAACTGGAGGTCCTTGAAATAGGCTTTGACCAGCTTTGTTATGCCTTCTACTGGGACGTGGAAAAAGTTGAAAGCTGCCCACAGTATCTCATGCCGCACTGACCCAAAAGCGTCGGCAAGGTCTGGGAAAACCACATAAAGTCTTTTGTTCCTTCTTAGCTGTCTGTACCTGGTGCCCAACTGCAGACAGATGTTGGCGTGCTCCAAACATCCTGAAAAACCACTTATTCCGCCTTCTGCACTGAGGTGTAAACAAAGTTGTTATTGTGTAAGAACGCTGAGAGTCTTCGGGCCACAAGACCAAAGAGAATCTTCCCTTCCACATTCAGGAGACGCAATCATTCAAAAAATCACAAAAACACAAAAGTCCCAACACGCCAAAAAAAGGCAAAAAGGTTGCAATAATTCCAAAAAGTTGCAAAGACAACAAAGTTCCAACACGCAAAGAGTTGTAAAAACGCAAAAATCCCAAAACGCAAGAAGACGTAAAAACGCAAATGCAAACTGATCTGGTGGAACTGGTCGATAGTTGAAGAGTTCTTTTCCTTGGGAATCAGGATTCCTCCTGCCCTACGCCATGCCTTTGGTGTGATTTTCTTTTTCCATGCCACTTTCATCAGCTTCCATACATGCTTACCCTGCCACGATGCCAGCGGTTTTCTTGTAGAATCTATATGGAACACCGTTGGGCACAGGGATCAGGATCAGCCCCTGATCTTACCCATTTGACCATGTTCTCAACTTTGTTCCATGTAGGGGGTCTTGTTTATTTTAAATTGTTTATTGTTAAAAGGATCCCCATTAGCTGTCACCAAAATGGGACAAGCAAGTTTTCCTGGGGACGTGCTAGAGGTTGGATTGGTGGCTGGTAAAAGCCTCCGATTTTCAGGATTTTTCCTCAAGTTCCCATACAGCTACTTTTAGGGTCAAGAAAAAACACCATTTCCCATAACCCCTAGTGGTTAACCTGCCAGCTGACAGGCTGTTACCTGTGCGTCTCACACATGGCCTGAGACCTCCAGATGAAGCGTCCGTCTCTGTAGCTGACGACAGAGTTCGGGTCGTCAGACAGAAGAGGAGATTCAGAGAAGAGCTCCTGATTGGCCGGGCTGTGGACCAGGACGACGTACATCACTTCCTGTTTGTACAGGACGGTCTTGTAAACCCTCATGACGGGCTCAGTGGGTTCATCACCTTCGGAGCAAAACTGGAGACAATAAAATACATTTTGACGGACAATTTGCACAGTACATGGAGAATAAATACCTCACATTCTCTGTAAACCTCAAGTCCTCCATCCTGAACAATCCCTTAAAATGGAAATCCCAAAGAAAATTCTTGAACATTTTGGAGTTCATACATGGGGCTGGTGTAGTACGGACTTTACTGGAAAACAAAGTGGAATAACAAGTGTGTTGGTCTGAACGAGGCGTTGATTGATCGGATCTATAAATGTTTTGAATAAATGGAATCACAAGAATCTCAACTTTCCAAAGAACAGTTTAGACTTCTCAATGCGAGATCAATGACCCAAGAAGAGTCTGACAGAACAGTTTCAGATTTAATCCACTACCTATGCTACAGTTCCCCAGCAGATGGCGCCATCTTCAAATCCTTTGAACGATTTTGACAGTTTCTTTCTCCTGATTTAAAGCTTCACTAGTGATCAGACACAGAGGCCGCATCCTTCTAAGGGCGCGGTCTACGCGGTCTATGAAGGCCATAGCCGGTGAAGGCCGAATCGAAGGCCGAACGAGCATTGTTAAACGAGACGGTCTCCGTATACGAGACCTGCGTGACGACTCGCCGCTCCTGTGCTGCCTAGCAACCCTGATTGCTGCCAACGGAGACAGCCTTGTCAACGGAGGAAAAAATAAAAAGAAGTTGTCTTCCAGATGAAAAGAAAAAAAAGTACAAGAAAAAAGAAGGACAAGAAGAAAGAAAAGAAAAGACAAGAAAAAAAGAAAGGAAGATAAAAGTTAAGAAGATGGAGCAACACGTTGCTGTTTTGTTATTTTTTATTTTATTTTATGCCATCTCTGAGAAAAACGCAATGAATCTTGGGATATGTTGGGCCGCGAAGGATACATCTGTTGGACCCTGCAAAACCGTGAAACGAAGGCTGCATTTCTCGGCCGCATATGAGGAGCCTTGCAAATGGGACAAGCCTTTGCGCGCCGCTATGACGCAATCGGTCTTCAAATGCAGCCTTCGTAGGCTGCGGCCGCTCGAATGGGATACAGCTACAGACAGTCGCGCTGCAGGTTAACTTCCTCACAGGTAAAGAGCACTCTGCAGAAGGTTTTCTTCCAGGATGTCTCTGAACATTGCTGCATTCATCTTTCCCTCAATCCTGACTAGTCTCCCAGTTCCTGCTGCTGAAAAACCTCCCCACAGCATGATGCTGCCTCCACCATGCTTCACTGTAGGGATGGTATTGGCCAGGTGATGAGTGGTGCCTGGTTTCCTCCAAACATAACGCTTGGCATTCAGGCTAAAGACTTCGATCTTTGTCTCATCAGGCTACAACATTTAGTTTCTCATGGTCTGAGAGTCTTTCATGTGCCTTTTAGTAACCTCCAGGCGGGCTGTGGCTTCCGTCTGGCCACTCCACCATACAGACCTGATTAGTGGAGGGCTGCAGCGATGGTGGTCCTTCTGGAAGGTTCTCCTCTCTCCACAGAGGAACCCTGGAGCTGTGTCAGAGTGACCATCGGGTTATTGGCCACCTCCCTAACTAAAGCCCTTCTTAGACAATTCCTTATATCTCATGCCTGTTTTGTGGTCTGGCATGCAATTTCAGCTCATTTACTGGACTTGAACTTCTTCAGTAACACTGGAACAATGGTTATTACCAGGTTACAGGTGAAAATGAGCCTGCATGGCATATGTGAATTTTGATTCTCATGTCGGTTCTCAGCATATCTTCCCCTCTTCGCCCCATTTCAACTCTGTCTCTCAAAGTCTATCTAATATAGCAAAAAATTGCCAAAAAAAAATTGTCTTAAAAAAGTAAATCTCTGATGACATTAAGAAAGATCACAGTGGGAGACTTTATTTTCACTTTGTTTAATATAAAAGAAACAACTTCACTAGCTAGTTGCTGAAACTGAAATAAAAGAAGATAAAA
>NC_137218.1:1378346-1380846 GCF_949987685.1 Ammodytes marinus
TTAAAACTCCGGTGGCGTAGTGGATAGAGCGTGTACCATATTGGCTCCGGCCTTCATTGCAGTGGTCGCGGGTTCAAATCCGACCCGTGGACCTTTACTGCAGGTCATCCACCCCCCCCCCCCCTCTCTCTCTCTCTCTCTGCCTCCCCATTTCAACTCTGTACTGTCAAATAAAGCTTGAAAATGCCAAAAAATATCTTAAAAAAAATACTATTTACTACTTATTGTTTATGTGTTTTTTGATAAGTATTCATTTGATTTGTACTTGCTCCGATGTATTTTATGTCAAAACACTTTGTAAACCACTGTTTTTAAAAGGTGCTACATGAATAAAGATATTATTAGTGTATAAAACAAAAGCACTAAAGTCCTGGTGTCCGTCTGTCCTCAGGAGGAGGCTTCGTCTCGCCGCTCCGTCGCTGAGCTGGCAGGAAAGTTTAAAGTCTCGGTTCCAACACACGAAGGTTCTAAACCTGAAACGGTGAGTTCAACGTCTGGACATCCAGGTGGTTTAGCTATGACATCATTGTGACATCACTATCGATTCATAATTTGCCAAAATCGATTTAATAACAATAGTGTGTGTTTCTGTGTTTGTGTTTTTGTGTGTGTGTGTGTGTGTGTGTGTGTGTGTGTGTTTCTGTGTGTCTGTGCGTGCGTGTGTGTATGTTTGTGTCTGTCTGTCTGTCTGTCTGTCCGTCTGTCTGTCTGTCTGTCTGTGTGTTTGTTTGTGTGTGTGTGTGTGTCTCTGTTGTGTGTCCGTCTGTCTCTGTCTGCCTTTCGTCTGTACATCAACTTATACTCTTTATGTTTTTTTATACTTTCTGTTGGATTAGGGTTGGGCTAGGGTTGCTATCTCCCACAAGGAAATTCTGACGCTCAAGAAACTTACTCCACTTATTAACATCAGTCATGCAAATATACCCTCCAAAGTATTTGATTCTCGGATGAAGAGAAATCAATTTTTAAGAGGGGGTGCTTTATACAGCAAGCCAGTCCATTTTGGGGCGATTTACATTGAATTCCATTCATTTTCTGTAGGGTTAGGGTTGGGCTAGGGTTGCTATCTCCCACATGGAAAGACGCACATGAAATTTACTCCACTTATGTGCATGCGCAGTCTTTCATTAGCAAGTAAGAGGAATGTTCTGTTTTGCCGAACGACCACGGCAAAAGTTTCAATTAACAGTTAATCCAGCTGTTCGCTAAACGAACGGGGCTTAATATGTCACCTTGTGCATCGCTCTGATTGGTTGTAGTGCTATCCAATCACGTGCAGTGGCATTTGTGGGAAGGTCTATTGATCGTGGCCAGACCCTCTATCGTAGATATGAGTCTGGATTTCCAGGCTAGACAGGTAGCGGATCATGAGGAGATATTCACTGATTTTGACAAAAAGATTTTCACTAATGATCGCTGACTACACCTCTACAAACTGGTGCATATCAAAGCAGTTAGTAATAGCTGGAACATTATTCTGTTTTAATCCATTGTTTGTTTGTTTGTTTGTTTGTTTGTTTGTTTGTTTGTTTGTTTATCAGGAGAAGCCGGTCAGACGGCGTCCGCCTCGCACGTTACAGATCCCAAAACCCAACGGAGACCAACAGGTGAGACACACTGACCCCTCCCCCCCATCCCCCCCCATAGAGTCTCATTTCTCTTCACCCGGGTCGTTCTCTGTCTGTCTGTCTGTCTGTCTGTCTGTCTGTCTGTCTGTCTGTCTGTCTGTCTGTCTGTCTGTCTGTCTGTCTGTCTGTCTGTCTGTCTGTCTGTCTGTCTGTCTGTCCTCTTCACAGCAGACCCGGGTTAGAATCCAGCCCGGGTCGTTCTCTGCATGTCATTCCCCTCTCTGACACATTTCAACTGTGTCTCTACACACTGTCACAAAAAGCATAGAAAAACATGCTAAAGTCCAAGTGTGTGTGTTTGTGTGTGTGTGTGTTTGCGTGTGTGTGTGTGTGTGTGTGTGTTGTGTGTGTGCGCTTGTGTGTGTGTGTGTGTGTGTGTGTGTGTGTGTGTGTGTGTGTGTGTGTGTGTGTCAGCAGCCTGCAGGTGTCACCTCTCCTCTACCTGCCAAAGCAAAGAGGAACTCTGCTCTGATCGAGAAGCTCCAGGTGAGTCCAGGTGGTTTAGCTATGACATCATTGTGACATCACTATCGATTCATAATTTGCCAAAATCGATTTAATAACAATAGTGTGTGTGTGTGTGTGTGTGTGTGTGTGTGTCTGTGTGTGTGTGTGTGTGTGTGTGTGTGTGTGTGTGTGTGTGTGTGTGTGTGTGTGTGTGTGTGTATGTCTGTCTGTCTGTCTGTCTGTCTGTCTGTCTGTCTGCCTGTCTGTCTGTCTGTCTGTCTGTCTGCCTGTCTGTCTGACCGTCTGCCTGCCTGTCTGCCCGTCTGTCTGCCCGTCTGCCTGCCCGTCTGTCTGCCTGCCTGTCTGTCTGCCTGTCTGTCTGCCCGTCTGCCTGCCTGTCTGCCTGTCTGTCTGCCCGTCTGCCT
>NC_137218.1:1385846-1583346 GCF_949987685.1 Ammodytes marinus
TGAGTCTCAGTCCTCTTCACAGCAGACCCGGGTTAGAATCCAGCCCGGGTCGTTCTCTGTCTGTCTGTCTGTCTGTCTGTCTGTCTGTCTGTCTGTCTGTCTGTCTGTCTGTCTGTCTGTCCTCTTCACAGCAGACCCGGGTTAGAATCCAGCCCGGGTCGTTCTCTGCATGTCATTCCCCTCTCTGTCTGTCTGTCTGTCTGTCTGTCTGTCCTCTTCACAGCAGACCCGGGTTAGAATCCAGCCCGGGTCGTTCTCTGCATGTCATTCCCCTCTCTGTCTGTCTGTCTGTCTGTCTGTCTGTCTGTCTGTCTGTCTGTCTGTCTGTCTGTCTGTCTGTCTGTCTGTCTGTCTGTCTGTCTGTCTGTCTGTCTGTCTGTCTGTCTGTCTGTCTGTCCTCTTCACAGCAGACCCGGGTTAGAATCCAGCCCGGGCCGTTCTCTGCATGTCATTCCCCTCTCTGACACACTTCATCTCTGTCTCTACACACTGTCTAATAAAAAGCAAAAAATGCCCCCCAAAAAAAAAAAAAAGAAAAAGAAATTGAGCTGCTAATCGTCACCGCAACATATGTTTTTCTCAAAAAAATACCGACTGGACCCTTTGTCTCATGGGTTTATCTCGCCGTTGGAATCGGGAATCTAACAGAAGTTGCCGCTTTAATCCGGTTGTAGATGCCCCTTTGTGAAACTAGCTAAGGCTAACTTATAGATATCATCATGAAACTTTAGTTGATCACTGACATTAGGACTATTATTTTTTGTATTACAAGTTTTTTTTTAGAAATTTTGGAATAAATATATAAATTTGGCAAATATCTAAGTAATTTTGGCTAAATTTACATATCTTTAAAAAACTAAAATCTAGATGCTGGATGAAGCCAGAGTTACAAATCTTTATTTCATTTTTACAACATAGTAGAGTCAAATGCTACAGAACAGATTTTGGATACAGCGTTTTTCTTCATTTTAGGAATAAAAAAATACTATGCACAGGTCTTCAAAATGCATTTTCTGCATGTTTTTAAGAAGCAAATGTCTCATAAATCAGACAGTGAACAACATGTGAACAAATCCTTCTGTAATAACCTTCAGAATAGTGCCGAGAATGATTATGGAAAGTTCAGTTGATGTAAGTGCTTTAGAAGTTGAGATTTTTGCTTCAGAGTATTGAAAAAAAAATTATTGAGATAATGTCCATTAAAGATGGTTGTATAGGAGAAATATTCAGACGCAAACAGACAAGGTTTAGTCAAATAAACACCTGAATGTACATGTTGGACCTTTTGATTTATACTAGTATGAAAGAAGACATGTTATGGAGGAGAGAGAGAGAGAGAGAGAGTATGAAAGAAGACATGTTATGGAAGATACAAAGACAAAAATCTAGATATTGACAATGAACAGTTCTTTATCTGCCGTGTCTCACCTTGATTGTTTTGTTAAGGGGCATCTTGACTTGAATGCATTTTTACTACTCAAAGCTTTTACACTGAAACGCTGGATTTATGCCTTTTTATAAGAATATAATGTGATTGAATTTTTTTCCAAGTTTGGTGCCTTCAGAGTTGTGACTGATGATGTATTCCAAAGATTTATTAAAAGGTGCTCCGAGGAACTTTGAAATATTTCTGAAACAGTCTCATTTTTCCTCTGATGATCATAAATTACATGTAACAGCAAACGAGACCATCAGTGTAAAGAATGCTGTTTTTATATAGTTTTTCTTAATGCCTTAGTCATGGGTATACTATACGCTCACCCAGGAACAACAGCTGGCGTGGTAAAAACACTACCGCTTTTGTCCAAAGGGGGGCGCTAGAATTAACACACACTGAAAGTTCCTCGGAGCAGCTTTTTAATACTTTTTAATGATCTGTACAAAGAAAAAGCTGGAGACATTGTTACATTACGTTTTGCCTTAAAGTCTGAAACTGAAATTAAAATGCATATTTTCGCTAACTTAATGTCTTATTTCTTCTAACTCTTTCACTACTATCGACAGCTATTCAAAAGCTGTTAATACTGTATATGGATTGGTCTTAATGGTATAGATATACTGCCACCCACTGGCCAGTCATTGTAAGTGCAACACATATTGCTCAAAACCAAGATGACAGACAGACAGAGAGACAGACAGACAGAGAGACAGAGAGACAGACAGACAGACAGACAGACAGACAGACAGACAGACAGTCAGACAGACAGACAGACAGACAGGACAGACAGGACAGACAGGACAGACAGACAGACAGACAGAAATGCCCAATATTTTGCCAATCCTTCTATAGTAGGAAAGAGACACTTTCAGGTAAATAAAATGCGGCAACATCTTTGGACCTGGGAGCTGTTAAGAAACAACATGGATTTTTCATAATAAAATGTTCATAGAATAAGTACTAAAATACACACCAAACACAGAGAGAGAGAGAGAGAGAGAGAGAGAGAGAGAGAGAGAGAGAGAGAGAGAGAGAGAGAGAGAGAGAGAGAGAGCAGCTGACAGAGAAACGCTTTGAGACACATGTGCAATCCCACAATTTAAAATCCTATTTAAGCAGATTAACTCTTTAATCAAATAAGTATTGATTAGGCTATATAATAAATATGAAAATGAATAAATAAATAAATAAATATTAAATGATTACACTATCAGTAGAATTTCTTTATCCGCCTTATAATATTGTTTTTGAAAAAAGTAATAAAACCCATAATGTAACTACATTTTGGGCAGATATATATATATAGGCCTATATTAGGGCCGTCAAATTAACGCGTTAATTTTGATTAATTAATCACAGAGCCTGTAATTAATTAGATTCATTTATATATAAATGTTTTAAGCCATGGGAAAGGTAAAGGTAATGTAGCAAAATGCCAAAACAATATAAAAATAAAAATCATGAACATTGAGGTAGTCGGTCACTTAAACAACGTTTGGAGGAAATGATTACATACAAAACTCCCACGCTTTGGCACGTGTGAAGAAAGCGGCCCGACAATACACTACAGATGACGTCAACTGGAATAAATATAAAATGTTTTGACTGTGTCCAGCAGAGAGCGCTGCAGCTCTAACAATGTTCCCTGACTGTTCCAGCGCTGATATATCACTGCGTTCCTTATTTCCATGTCCATGGCTTTGATTCAGAGGAAATGAAACTTAACTATCGTCTCTGTTTGAAAGGGATAAGTCCATTGTTCAGTTTAGAGAGGGAACTGTGATTTTATAACCGCACGTTTTGAGGATTAACAGAACTAGTTGGAAAAAAAATAACTATTTGATTATGAAAAATCTCTCAAATACAGCCTGGACAATGTTTTAGCATTTATTCCAGATGAGTTTGGTAGCGAGCAGGTCGACAGGTGAACTATTATTGAAGGTGGTATCTCCCGTAATTTCCCCTTCCCGCCAATGAGCAGTTTACCTGTAAACAGTTTTCACATCTTGCAGAAGGGAACAGACAGTTTGAAGAGAACGAGAAAGTGAGTATTCATTATTATTTATTCTCTTATTCAAAAGGAATCTACTATGAGATACAATTAAATAACAGTTAGAGGGGCGCTCGTGGTGTAGTGGTTAGAGCCTAAATGTCATAAAGCAGAAAATGCCCAAAAATAAAATAAAAAAGTTTGATGTTTTAAAGAATGAAAGATGAGTGAGCGAGTGAGGTGTTTAAATAGAGCCTGAAGTCACTGAAATTATTCTTTTAATGAGAAAAACTATTTTAACTCTAAATCTAAAACTCTTCTGGGTTATTTTTCTGTGTGTAGGCTACTGGTAGGTAACAAGGGGGGAAGGAGGTGTCAAACCTCCCGCCATTAGTGGTGTATCTAGTCATGTGCTTTAGTGGGACGTGTCACTACACGATCTGAGGAGCCTGCACCATATGAGGTGCGCGTGCGCAAAATGGCCGCCATCTTTGACAGCCCGCTTAGCCCAAAGTGTTTTGGAGAGCCACAGACTGCACTAAAAACAGACTGTAACTCGCTCAATTCTGAACCGATTTTCATGAAATTTTGTTTGTTATGAAGATAGAACAATTAATCATGCTACTGATTACGCGTTGGAATTAAATTCAGTTAAGGGGCCGCTGACCTACGGACTTGTCAGTGTGTGTGTGTTTGTGCTCACGGGGAACTTTAGGAGGGGGCGGGGGTGAGGACGCTGACGTGCGTTGCCTAGGCGACTGCGGGCTTTCCAAGATGGCGGCCGTTCTGCGCATGCGGTCCTTATATCGTGCAGGCTCCTCAGATCGTGTAGTGACAGGACGTGATTCTCACTTTTCACACATCTAACATTGTTTAAAAAAAATATATTCATTTAGAAAATATATTTGTAGGCCTATTTGCATTTCGTTGGCTTCATTCAAATAGATTATAGGCATTGTTACTTTTTTATATATAGCTTATAATGAAACTTGCATTACAGTTTCTAAAAGTGTAGTGAGTGTTGGTGTGATTTGAGCAGAGTGAGCCGTTGAGTGTGTGTGTGTGTGTGTGTGTGTGTGTGTGTGTGTGTGTGTGTGTGCTATTGATTAGGTGATAAGGTGACTGAAAGGCGGAGTTACGATTACTTTTGCACTTTGTTCAAGAGTTGTTTGACCATGTATTACTATGCCAACCCGTGCGACATATCAGTTAGTAAATCAACAGTGAATAAATGCAGAGCAAAGTTTGTGTGCAGTGTAGTGCTCTTTGGTCACGTGTGTGTGTGTGTGTGTGTGTGTGTGTGTGTGTAGCTGGCATGTGTGTGTGTGTGTGTGTGTGTAGCTGGCGTGTGTGTGTGTGTGTGTGTGTGTGTGTGTGTGTGTGTGTGTGTGTGTGTGTGTAGCTGGCATGTGTGTGTGTGTGTGTGTGTGTAGCTGGCGTGTGTGTGTGTGTGTGTGTGTGTGTGTGTGTGTGTGTGTGTGTGTGTGTGTGTGTGTGTGTGTGTGTGTGTGTGTGTGTGTGTGTGTGTGTGTAGCTGGCTTGTGCCCTTACTGTCCTGTGAGAGATGGTTTAATCCTGGTCATGTTTACATACCTGCGCTCCTGTTATAACTTGTTATTGATTGTGATTTTTGAGTCCTCTTTAGTTTTCTCTGTGGAAGTGTTTATATAGTTTCTACATCCTCTGACTCAGAGGCAAGGTTTTTTAAAGTTAAAGGCATGAATAAGTCAGGGTACTAAATAGTATTATCAGTAGTATGTAGTTAGTATTGCAGTAGAAAGAAGTGGTTTGACACTGACTGAAAAGTGTGTCTGTTTGGGCTGTAACAAACTGTCTGAAAAAACATGTGAAATATATATCTGTATATATATATATATATATATATATATATATGGTAAATATGGTATGGTAAATGGACTTGTATAGCGCTATATCTCCATTATTCACAGACTCAGAGCGCTTTACACATTGTTTTTTTGTACACATTCACCCAGTCACACACACATTCATACACCGATAGCAGCAGCTACCACGCAGGGTAGGCTTTAGCACTACGGTGCTAAGCTAACTAAGCTAACTATCGGGAGCAATTTGGGGTTCAGTGTCTTGCCCAGGGACACTTAGACATGTGGCGGGGAGACGGGGGATCGAACCTCCGACCCTGCACACCAGAGGCGAGCTCCCTACCCACTTCGCCACTGCCGCCCCAATATATATATATATATATACAGATATATATATATATATACAGTATATATATATATATATAGCCTATATTGCCATACATTGTGAATCTTTTTTGACTCACTATGTTAATCCTGATAAACTGTATGCAAATGTTTGCACACCCGTGTTTCATAATCTAAGAACCTGCACAACATTTGTGCATTCGTAAACCCAAATGTGAACTAATGCATCAGAAGTTGCACATCTGTGAAAAATGTCCTCACAAATAAAATAATATAGATCGCTATGTTGATTCAGCATTTTAATTAGCGAGCACAAGTCCATCGATAGAATTGCCCAGCCAGACGCCTCTCGTTATTTATAGTGCCACCATGTGGCGAGGGTGCTTATTTCACGGTGCTCATATTTCTTGGGAAACTTTTGCACAACATTTCAAGTAGTTTACTCATGTAAAGTACAGGCAACACAATACAAAGCAAATTACAATATAAGTATAACAAAGTGTAAAGTCTAAAAGTTTTTAAGGAACAAACTCAGTTCTTATATTACGGTACTGAAGATGTCTGTTGAAAAGTTAAGATACACCAACAAGTGCTGACGTTTTTATTTTATTTTTATTTTTTGGCATTTTCAAGCTTTATTTGATAGTACAGAGTTGAAATGGGGAGACAGAGAAAGAGAGAGAGGGGGATGACCTGCAGTAAAGATCCATGGGTCCAATTTGAACCCACGACCACTGCAACGAAGGCCAGAGCCAATATGGTACGCGCTCTATCCACTACACCACCGGAGTGCCCCTCGCTGACGTTCAACTTTGATTAAATGGTTTTCACGTGTCCACACACTTTTCTCTCTTTTCTGTCTCTCTGAGCCACAGATGTCGGTTATTCAAGAGAAAGAGTGGAAACAAGCTCTGACCAACATCCTGGAGGAGCTGGATGATGAGCAGTACAATAAGATGATAGAATTCTTGCCAGGACTCAGCAGAAGACAGAAAACGAGAGGGTACAAAGAAAATATGCCGCAAAAGTTAATAGAGCACTACGGAGTGGAAATGTCTGTTCGGGAAATCCGTGATGTAATGGCTCTGATACCAAGGAATGACCCTACAATCCTGGGCCTGCTGCACCCCTTTGTGGAGAAACTCAGTAAAATACCTGAAAAAGAGTGCAAGGGTAAGTTCATGCAAATAATTCTGGAATGCTGTTTGATTTTGTGAGGTGATTATGACCCCCTTTAGGTTTTGTTTACCAGGCTACAAATCTGCTCACTGAGGTCCAGACTCTGACTCAGACGATGTGCTAAAACCAACAGGACAGACTGTTGTTGTGGCATGAGGTTTTGGTCCTGATGCGTGAAGGATGAAACCCAGATAATTATTTCTAAATCTTGTTTTCAGGGGAGAAGAGGAAACTTGATTCAGAGGAGGATGCACATTGCCCTGCAGCAGGTAGGTTAACGTCTACACATGAAACATTTTCATCTGAAAATAAGAGCAATGTTTTTACCAAAACAACACAAACACTGTTCGGTGAAGTTTTGTTTTTGATGTTTCTGAACATCTGCCATCCTGATGTTTGTCCTTTTTAAGATCCAAAGAAGAGCCGCCCTGCACCAACCAAGGTGAGGAGTTTTAAAGTGCATGTTTAAGGTTAATGTAGTTATTCAACTTGCATATCATGGATATAATATAAAATACTTGCATATAAACAAATAAAAAATTGCGCCTTAAGACTGTGAATAAGGGATGCACCGATCCTATATTAGTATCGGCCCAGATACTGATCGAGTAAGGTGACAATCAGACCAATCCATTGTACCGATCTATTCACCTACGGCGGCACGCACAGCAAGTGCGGATTAGTGAATAGATCGGTTCAATGGATAATTATTATGACTTGGTATCGACAGACACCAAAATCACAAGTATCGGATCGGTGCATCCCTACTGTGAACAGCTGACATCAGATGCAAAGGCCAGTAGTCATTTTTGTTAATTTATTTTTGGGAACTGATCATTAATCAAAGCTTTGTTTTCCAGGAGGGAAAGATTCGTCCTGGGGTAAGTGCTTTGTCTTCTACGTTTCATTCACTCCTCATAAGCTGAACATTAAACATTCATCTTTGTATTCATGTTGCTCTTTTCTCTCTCCAGACGATATCGATCCTTGATGTGAAATCCAACCGTGACATTCCTGACACAAAAGCCATTGCTGGGAAAGTAATTCAGAAATCCGGCCTACGCCCCTATAAAACCAAAGACAACGTGAAAAAAGTTTTATTTTATGTGGCGGTGGCTGATGGGACAGCCAGCATTAAATTAACTGTCTATGGAAAAGAGCATTACAAAATCGAGCCGGGGAAATTCTACATGTTTAGAAATCTATTGATAGATGACAAAGATGTTAGGGTCACCAAACTCAGCACAGTGTCCAAGACGTACGCTGTTGAAGTCCCTGAAGAGTTGGAGAAGGAAGCTGGGAATCTAATTTATCGCGAGTGTCCACTTTACTCTGTTGCTGAAGCCAAATCATGTGATGACAAGACAGAAGTGAATGTTAAAGGAACCGTGACACAGGTGAGTTTGAACTGGAGAACTTTGATCAGAATGTTTGATAACAGGATCTTAAAAAACATGAAATCTATCCTCCATCCATCTATCTTCCTCCTCTTATGGGGGGTCGGCAGCTCCAGCAGGAGACCCCAAACTTCCCTTCCCAACAGTAACCAGCTCTGACTGGGGGGTCCAGAGGCGTCCCCAGTGTGGAGATATAATCTCTCCACCTAGTCCCCCCCTCCCCCCATAGAGTCTCAGTCCTCTTCACAGCAGACCCGGGTTAGAATCCAGCCCGGGTCGTTCTCTGCATGTCATTTCCCTCTCTGACCTATTTCATCTCTGTCTCTACACACTGACCAGAACAGCATAGAAAAATTACAAAAAACAATCTTTAAAAAAAAGAAAAGTGTCTGTGGACTCTCTTTCTGATGTCTCTTCAATCTGCTCAGATTGATCCAGTGGGATCAGTCAAGGTGAAGCAACAAGGGAAGCGGAAGACAACAAAGAAAATAAGAGAATTCCAAATCAGAGATGAGAGCGGTTCCATCAAGATCTGCATGTGGGGTGAAGAAACCGAGCTGTGCAAAGGATTGTCTGTCGGCGACAACATTAAGCTGACCAACGTGAAGACGAATCACTTCCGTGGAAGCGTGTCCCTGAGTTCAGCTGGATTCACCAGAATTCACAAGGTAACTGCAGCCTCCTCACTCTAATAACACTTTTATATGGGAGGGATAATGTGTAGCTGTAATTAATTGATACATTGAAGCAAACTATTGTTTTACATTTGGTTTTATTGATTTAGACATTTTTATTGCTTACGGTACCTAAAATAGTCGGAATTTCCTCTCCAAAGTTCCATGCTCTCCTGATACATTCAAAGTCATGTTGAAAACGTTTTCCATTGTTTTTTGAAGGAGTAGTAGGTAACGCTTTGTTGACGTCTGTCATCAGATTGATATGACAGGAGAACACAGCATTAATCACTGCTTTGTAATACAAAGGTTCTAAAGGTCTTTCTCACTAATACTGTCCATCTGTCCTTTATGCAGATCCAAAGTGCTGAAATCCAGAACAAGAGAATTGAGATCAGCGGAATCATAAAAGCCACAAAGAGAGAGACCGAGCTGGAGGCAGAGTTCAAGGAGGAAGTGCAAACGTTTGTTGTGACATCTCAACTTCTGGCCAAGACCTTTGAAATCAAACTGGATGATGATTTTGAAGAAAGTCTCCTCGAAATAATGCCACTCTTTGCGGATGTAGAAATACAAGGAAATAAAATCACAACAATGACCAGGGTTCCCGCATAACTCTAAAAAGTCTTAAAAGACTTCGCATAGGGATGCACCGATCCACTATTTTTAGTTCCGATCCGATTCCGATATCTGGGTTTTGGATATCGGCCGATACCGATACTGTCCGATACGATATCATAATTATTCTACATTTCTTTGTTTGTGGTGACTTTATGTGTAAGGCTAGGAAGGCTTAAGCAATTCTGAGCAAGAAATATACACGAATGCATTAGGGCCGGGCCGAATAATTAGAATATCAAAAAACTTGTTTTTTAAGTTTGTATTCGAAGCTCAATTCAGTATTCCAAATATATATATATATTTATATATGTATTTTAAGTTTATTTTTGCACAAGTAGCTTAAACTGCAATATATGTTGTCAGCAAATATTACTACTCAGATATACACGTTATATATACAACAATTGTTAAAATATAAATGTAATGCTCATTTAAAGTAAATTATCAAATTATTTGAACTTTGACCTAGTTGGCCACCGTCCTTTCAAAGAGCAATCGGTGATACACCAGCTGTTGGCTACGTGACATTGTCAGAGCGAGGCAAACTAAAAGCGGCACCAAGCGCAGTAGGAATACAGAGAGGGAGGAAGAATATCAGCATATGTGTTTCCCTTAACTTTATACCACAACATTAGCGTGATCTCGGAAGGGAAAGCAGTGCTCGGCGAAATGCTAACGTTAGCTTAGCTGTTTGTTTAAATTCCCTATGCAGTGCTGCTATTGCCAATCAACAGTGACTGCCTTGCATCATAGGAATACGCGGTCAATAATGGATATAATATGGATACAAAAGACTATCAATATTGGATCTTTTGTATGGATTTATAAATCCCCGAAAATGCATGTTCCAGGATGGATTAATAAACTTGTTTAAGCTACGATGGCACAGCTGATTTGGAACGGAACAACAGCTCTGTTCGCTTCCACGGGGAAAAAGTAAGAAACTCAGACTTTGGTGTGTTTTTTTGGAACGAGTATTCAAATCATATCTCCCTCCACCGAACGTCGGCATCTGCTCGCGCGGGGCTTTCGCTCTTTCATAGTTATAATAATAATAATTTTTATTTATTTATCGGATTTTATATCGGAGCTGTCAGTCCGATATCCGATCCGTAGATTTCGCCCATATCGGACCCGATACTGGATCGGATCGGCCCCATCCCTAACTTCGCATTAGTTCAACTAATTCATCTTCACTTTTAAGAGGAAGGTTAAATACTTTAAGCAAAGACATCTTGTATGATCAGGGTTGAATGTTTCACCAAAACTATGACAAAATGTATTCCTCAACAACCTTTTTTTCATGAAGATTTAACTCTAACTGTTGGACTTCAATATTGACATCCAAAAATATACTCTTTGAATGTTCGATTAATGTTGTGTTTATTTTTTTATGTAACTATATAGTGTGCTTTTTCCCCCAAAACATGGTTTATTATAATTGTTATTATGTTGTTTATAGTTAGATGGGAGTAGATGGGATTGTTTTATTTTTACATGATTTAAATGGTTTTCTTCATTCATTATTTTATTATAATAATCAAAATTAGATTGAATTTCCTCGTAAACACACAAACCTTTCAGTCAAGTTGGTAACTTCCTTTTGGGATATTTGGACTAGTTGACGATGAAATTGCTTATTTTGAGTTTTTGATTTTCTCGAGAAAGCTTGTTGTCAAAATCAATTCACCAGAAGCTTATGAAAAATGCTACAACATTATATTGATTTCTTTTTTACTTGAATGTTGGTTATAAAACTGTTTCTGTAATGAATTCAATAAAATCTGATAAAAACTGCATTTGACCTGGTTGTTATTTTTATGAAGATGTAATTTATTTAGAATGAACTGTACCTGCTTGATTTATTATGTAGCATCATTACCTGTATGGTTGCAATGCTGTAAAAAAATGTAAATTTCAGAGTATTCTCTAGATTCAGAGCGTTCATGATTGCATTGGCCCTTTAAGCACAGCTCACAGCTTGAATTCATTGAATTAATTAGTTTAACTGTCAAAAGCGTTACAGAAATCTAAAAACAAAATAAAATCGCCATCCTCAATCCTGTCACTAATTAACCTTTTAGTCTGTTAGCAATAATGTGGGCAAATCATTTATTATCTGTGTTAAGTCATGTTAAGTATTTCTTCCTTATCTGATTTAGGAATTAATGTTATTAACCCTTGTTTCATGGGTGTAGATTTGAATAATGAAACTCAAGAGTGCTTTGAAGAGTTGTTGGTGTTTCTCAAAGACAAATCGACATATTAAGGTACGTTTCACATGTGTAGATTTCACACAATGTCTGTTTTAACATCTTATTAAACCATATAACAGTTCACAAATATACACATTTATGTGGCATTCAGCAATGGAAATACTTTTTAAAAAACTACATAGTGGCTCCTGGTAATATTCCGAGTAATTTACCCTGACATGTAAACTAAAAAAACACACACACACTACTTAAATGTACGCCACCGGACCCTTATGGCATGAGAGAAGATTAGCTGCTGGCATAAAAGGCATTACACCCTTTGAATACATCATTCACAGCAGAGTCCAGCTAACTCTACCCCACATATCTGCACCCGAGCCAGCTCATTGTATGTGTATTCTTCACTCATACTTGCTTACCTGAAAATATACACATAAACTGCCGTTGTGTCTTTGAATAACAAGGAAATTAAACTTAACGATCCGCTCTGTTAAAAGGGATCAGACCATTGTTCAGTGAAGAGGGAAACTGTGATTTTATAACTGCACATTTTGAGGATTAACAGAAAAAAGTTTGAGAGAAAAAAACTATGTGATAATGAAAAATCTCTCAAATATGTTTTAGCATTTATTCCAGATGAGTTGGAGGGCGAGCAAATCGACAGGTAAAACATGTCAGTTAGTTCACTGGCACAACAAGGAAGATTCTTTTTTTAAAGCAGGCTATTTCATGAGCATATATATATAGGGGAGAACGGGGGAATCTGAGGCATCGGGTAATGTGAGTCACCCCCTGTATCTAGGCAACGGAAAACATTTGTGGTCATGTGAGATATATGTTTTCAAGACCCTCTCATTTCCCCATGGCCCTGAAAGAGAGGCCATCATGGTGCTGTGGTAAGCATGTTTTTTTCACCAAAATAGGTATTTTGCATGTAAAAGTAAATTTTCTTGCTGTCAACTGTTGTGCCAAAGCAAATGTATTCACGTAAAAAAACTTCTATCATACGTGTTGATGAACTACCAACATATGAAACCATGTGATGCTGATAACAGGATACTGCTCTCTAGGCTGGAACACCAAGTTGGAATCAAAGGCACAGCCCTGAAGTTCTTTCAGTGCTATCTGGCTGACAGGAGCTTCTCTGTCCTGCTTGGGGATTTCTTTTCCCCTGTTGCCCCCCTCACCTGTGGGGTCCCCCAGGGCTCTATACTAGGTCCCATCCTATTTCTACTATACATTTTACCCCTAGGGGAAATCCTGGTTAAACATAATATTTCCTTTCACTGCTTTGCCGACGACATCCAGCTGTATCTGCCCCTTAAAATCAATGGGCAGTCTACACTCCAGCCACTACTCGATTGTCTGGCTGACATCAGATCATGGTTGGCGGCAAACTTCCTCAATCTCAATGAGAGCAAGACGGAGGTCATGATTTTTGGAAAAATCCCTCCTGCCTTCTCCACCGATGTCCTAGGTCCCCTTGCATCCAACATCAAGCCCTCGGTCAGAAATCTTGGCGTGATATTCGACAGCGCTTTTAAATTTGAGCAACAGGTCAGTGGAGTTGTTAAGAGAAGTTTTTACCACCTGAGAACACTAGCCAAGCTAAAATCATACCTGCCTCGGAGTGACCTGGAGAGAGCTATTCACGCTTTCATCACATCACAGCTGGACTATTGTAACGCCCTCTACACTGGCATGGATCAATTGCAGCTTCGCCGCCTGCAGTTGGTCCAAAACTCTGCCGCCCGACTCCTTACCTGCACCAAAAAACGTGATCACATCACCCCGGTCCTTGCATCACTCCACTGGCTTCCCATCCGTCACCGTATTGACTTCAAACTCCTTCTAACCGTTTTCAAATCCCTCCATGGTCTGGCCCCTACTTACCTCTCTGACCTCCTACACCACCTCACCCACACCAGAGCACTACGGTCAGCTGACCAACTGCTGCTTGAGGTGCCCAGATCCAGGCTAAAGACCAGGGGTGACAGAGCCTTTGCGGTCGCAGCCCCCAGGCTCTGGAACAGCCTTCCCCTCCACATCCGTGCAGCACAGTCCCTAAATGTTTTTAAATCACTTTTAAAAACCCACCTCTTCTCTCTTGCCTTCCACTAGACTACTCCTGCAGGCATTGTCGTTTTAACCTCTGTGTTGTTGTTGTTTTTATTTTCTTATTTGTTTCTTTTTAATTGTGTTAAATCCTGTTTTTACTGCACTAATTGTTCTTTATGTGAAGCACTTTGGTGGGGCTTAGCCGTCTGTAAATGTGCTATATAAATAAACTTGACTTGACTTGACTTGACTTGATAACTGAAGATTAGCCTGAAATGCTAAGAGAGGTAGTTTTTTCTCAAATTGTGGTGGTGGGGGAAAGTGAGCCAAATGCTGTGGGGGAAAGTGAGCCACTGTCTCACTTTCTGTGTTCTGACCCCCAGACTGTGATCTAATCTAACTGGTTCTATCTATCATTTTAATCTTATTAAAACCTTTTGAATTATAATATGTTGTATTTGGTTTTGTTCAGAGTTACTTTCAAGTGTTAAGAAAATTTGCTTTGCTTAATTGATCAAACCCCATCATTCTTTTACTAGTCCGACATTAGTTCTGGAATGTGTGGCTAGCTTTCAGGATTCTTACTGTTACAATATGTGTTGTTATGGTAGTTTCAGAGTGGAAAAAGCAAGTGGCTCAGATTACCCCGTTCTCCCCTATATATAAATATTTTTTAAATTTCTGCCTAAAAAAGGAATCTACTATGAGATAAGAGGCTTAATCACTGGAATTTTTTAATTTTCAAATATACTCTGATCCTTTACTCCTTTACAGAAATGTAATAGTACGCAATAGCTAGTAAAAGGCATGCATACTAAATATGCATAGCCTACAAATTTCATGACTTATTTACAACGTTTCGTGTTTTTGCGTCTTTTTTTGCAATTTTGGCAACGTTTTTGTATTTTTGCAGTTTTGTAATTTTTAGTTTTTTATGACTTTTTGTGTTTTTGCAACTTTTTGCAATTTTGCGTTTTTTATGTGTTTTTACATTTTTTTTGGTTTTTCGAAATGTTTGCGTTTTTTTGCAAAGTTTTGTAATTTTTGTTTTATACAACTTTTTTGCAGTTTTGCGACTTTTTTGTGTCTTAGCGACTTTTTGCAACTTATTTTTTTTTGTCACGTTTTCACTAATTTTCCCAACTTTTTTTTATTAATTTTTTTTCAATTTTTTGTTTCAATGACTTTTTTGTGTTTTTGCAACTCTGTGTTTTTGTGTTTTTACACGACTTTTATATTTTTTTTGCAATTTTGCAACTTTTTTTTATGTTTTTGCAAAGTTTTGTAATTTTTTTCTTTTTTTACGACTTTTTTTCTGTTTTGCGACTTTTTGGTGTTTTTGTGACTTTTTGCATGCAGACAGACAGAAATGCCAAATATCTTGCCAATCCTTCTATATTAGGAAAGAGACATTTTCAGGTTTTCAGTTTTGTAATTTTTAGTTTTTTATGACTTTTTGTGTTTTTGCAACTTTTTGCAATTTTGCGTTTTTTATGTGTTACATTACATTTTTTTTGGTTTTTCGAAATGTTTGCGTTTTTTTGCAAAGTTTTGTAATTTTTGTTTTATACAACTTTTTTGCAGTTTTGCGACTTTTTTGTGTCTTAGCGACTTTTTGCAACTTATTTTTTTTGTCACGTTTTTACAAATTTTCCCGACTTTTGTTTATTAATTTTTTTTAAATTTTGCAACTTTTTTTGTGCCTTTTTTGTGTTTTTCCCGACTTTTTTTTTTTTTTTTGCAAAGTTTTGTAATTTTTGTTTTATTCAACTTTTTTTGCTGTTATGCGACTTTTATGAGTTTTAGCGACTTTTTGCAATTTTCTTTTGTGTCTTTGCAACCTTTTGCGTTTTTTGCAACTTTTTTGTGTTTTGTGACTGCAACTTTTTGTTTTTTGTCATGTTTTTGTGTTTTTACAAATTTTTGCGACTTTTTTTTTAAATACATTTTTTGCAATTTTGCGACTTTTTGCAACTTTTTGTTTCAATTACTTTTTTGTGTTTTTGCAACTCTGTTTTTTTGTGTTTTTACACGACTTTTATATTTTTTTTTGCAATTTTGCAACTTTTTTTTCTGTTTTTGCAAAGTTTTGTAATTTTTTTCTTTTTTTACGACTTTTTTTCTGTTTTGCGACTTTTTGGTGTTTTTGTGACTTTTTGCATGCAGACAGACAGACAGACAGACAGACAGACAGAAATGCCAAATGTCTTGCCAATCCTTCTATATTAGGAAGAGACATTTTTCAGGTTTTCAGTTTTGTAATTTTTAGTTTTTTATGACTTTTTGTGTTTTTGCAACTTTTTGCAATTTTGCGTTTTATACAACTTTTTTGCAGTTTTGCGACTTTTTTGTGTTTTAGCGACTTTTTGCAACTTATGTTTTTTTGTCACGTTTTTACAAATTTTCCCGACTTTTTTTTATTAATTTTTTTTCAATTTTGCAACTTTTTTTTGTGCCTTTTTTGTGTTTTTCCCGACTTTTTTTTTTTTTTTTTGTAAAGTTTTGTAATTTTTGTTTTATTCAACTTTTTTGCTGTTATGCGACTTTTTTGAGTTTTAGCGACTTTTTGCAATTTTCTTTTGTGCCTTTGCAACCTTTTGCGTTTTTTGCAACTCTTTGTGTTTTTGCAACATTTTGCGTTTTTTGCAACTTTTTTGTGTTTTGTGACTGCAACTTTTTGTTTTTTGTCATGTTTTTGTGTTTTTACAAATTTTTGCGACTTTTTTTTTAAATACATTTTTTGCAATTTTGCGACTTTTTGCAACTTTTTGTTTCAATTACTTTTTTGTGTTTTTGCAACTCTGTTTTTTTGTGTTTTTACACGACTTTTATATTTTCTTTTGCATTTTTGCAACTTTTTTTTATGTTTTTGCAAAGTTTTGTAATTTTTTTCTTTTTTTACGACTTTTTTTCTGTTTTGCGACTTTTTGGTGTTTTTGTGACTTTTTGCATGCATACAGACAGACAGACAGACAGACAGACAGACGGCAACATCATAATTTTTTTATGCACCTTATAATGTAGTTTCTTAAAAGTATTAAAACCCATAATATAACAACAGTTTGCGCAGAAAGCTATAACGTTTTGGACTCAGAATTTTGTTCAATTATCGACCAATTATCTTATTTTGTGTTTTATTAAAAATTATTACATTATGGGTCTTTGTTAAGTTATGGGCTCTTATACATAGAAAGGTAAGGTAGCACCATTTGAGAGAATGACACGAAACTGGGGGTGTAGTGGTTGGAGACCCCCCCACCCCCCTTCATAGAGTCTCTGTCCTCTTCACAGCAGACCCGGGTTAGAATCCAGCCCGGGTCGTTCTCTGCATGTCATTCCCCTCTCTGACACATTTCATCTCTACTGTATCTCTAACAACTGTCAAATAAAGCAGAGACACCTATCACTGTGGTGCCCTTTAAGTGTGACTAAAAAATTATGGTGGACCATCTTTTGCAATACAGTGTGTTTGTGTTGTATTTTTCTCCTTTATTTTTATAGTTTATTTGTGTTTAGTTTGGTGAAATACATTAAAGTGAATCATGTTAAGAAAATAGGACCCACAATTAGTTAGATATTGCCAAATTTGCATATGTATTCAAACATTTATAGAAAAATTTTAATATCAAAAATAATTGTTTTAATGTCAGTAATGAACTGGCAAAGTTTCATGATGATATCTATAAGTTAAAAATGTTTCCCTATCCACTCCACCTGCAGTGTGTAGACCACATTACAGTAACCTTTACCTTAAGAGGGGATAACCACTGAAAAGCTACCAATATAAAACAGACACCTATTACTGCGGTATGAATCTACCTGCCCCAGGCGTCAATAAAATGTCATGTTTTTGATTCAGAGGAAGTTAAAGTGAACTCTGTTTGAAAGGGATCAGACCATTGTTCAGTGAAGAGGTGAAACTGTGATTTTATAACAGCACATTTTGAGGATTGACAGAAAAAGTTGAAAATAAAAATAACTATTTGATTATGAAAAATCTCTTAAATAAAGCTTGTAAAATATATTAAAATATATTTTTGAGCATTTATTCCAGATGAGTATGGTAGCGAGGTCAAACAAGTAAGTTGGTATCTTCCATTTGCTGACACGCAGAAAACAATTTCATCTCCCCGCCAATGAGCAACTTCCCCTTAACTGTTTTTCATTGTGTGTGTGCGTGTGTAAGTGTGTGTGTGTGGGTGTAAGTGTTTGGTGTGTAAGTGTGTGTGTGTGTGTGTGTGTTTGGTGTGTGTGTGTGTGTGTGTGTGTGTGAGTGTGTGTGTGTGTGTGTGTGTGTGTGTGTGTAAGTGTGTGTGTGTGTGTGTGAGAGAGAGAAAGTTGTGTGTGTGTGTGTGTGTGTGAATGTGTGTGTGCGTGTGTGTTTGGTGTGTTTGGTGTGTGTGTTTGTAGTGTGTGTGTGTGTGTGTGTGTGTGTGTGAGGAACCCACATATTTCCGTTGCTTTGAAAGGGAAAACAGTTTTCACGTCTCACAGAAGGGAACAGACTGTCCGAAGAAAAAAGTGAGTATTAATTTTCTGTCTCAAAATGAATCTACGATAAGATAAGAAGATAAATCCCTGTAATTAAAAAAAAAAGTTAGAGGGGCGCTTGTGGTGTAGTGGTTAGAGCGTTCATATGTCAATAAATCAGAAAATGCCCTCAAAAAATCTGTAAACAAAAAAAAAACAGTTTGATGTTTGAAAGAAGAAAAGTTGAGTGAGTGAGTTTAGTGTTTAAAATGGAGCCTGAAGTCAATGGAAATGATTCTGCTATGGAGAAAAACTATTTTAACTTTTGTGTGTGTGTAGGCTACTGGTAACAGGGGAGGAAGTAAGTGTCAAACCACCTGCCATTGGTGGTTTGTTGCGGTATACCGTATTCATGTGCTTTAGACGTAATTCTCACTTTTCTTTCCACGTCTAAAATTGCTTAAAATATATTTGTATTTCGTTGGCTTGAGTTTAACATTTTAAATATATTATAGGCACTGTTAGGCAAGTACGCCATTACAAATGTAGTGAATGTTGGTGTGTTGTGCCGTGGAGTGTGTGTGTGTGTGCTATTAATTAGGTGATAAGGTTAAGTAAATTTGAAGTCGTAAATATTTTTTCTACCATTGTAAACACAAAATTGTGGCTACGAGTTCACAAGTCCTTAGTTCCAGGAGCACAAATCCTATTCTGTGCATCACAACTTCAAAGAGTCATGCACTTGACACTTGAAATTTATAGTTAAACATTTGTGACTTGTACTTGTAGCCTGGAAATCCAGACCTGCAGCCTGTTGGTCTGGACACGATCCATTGGAGCTCATTAAATATGTCAGAAAATTCAGAGTTGCCAATCAAATTGTTCTTTCTGATATGGGCGGGCCATAGCCATATTTATGGTACTCTGGGGAGGACGTAACCGGATGACGACAGTGCTGTACATGCGCCGTCGAAGCCGTGATAGTTAACAACAGAGATGGCTGCGGATATGTTGTGTGAGTTTGAGACTGCTTTGGCCTCGAAACTTAACAATTTGGAAGACGTAACTCAAATCTTTCATTAGCAAGAAAGAAGAATTTCCTGTTGCTGACCGACCACGGGAATAGTTTAATTTACCAGTTAACCTTGTTCATTGCTCTGATTGGTCGTAGTACTATCCAATCAGATGCAGTGGTATTTGAAATGCACGAGTAGGAGCCGCCTTGAGTTAGGAAGGTCTATTGATCGTGGCCAGACCCTATATCGTTCTAGATATGGGTCTGGATTTACAGGCTACTGAACTTGAGTAATTGTTTTGAACTTTCCACCACTGATGGGAGGTAAAGAAGTGACAGACTAAAATATAAAAGTCGAGTCAAACTCCAAAAGTTCTCCTTGACAAAGAAGTGTGATTAAGAGCAAATTATATGTTTTAAAGTTGGATCATTTGTCTGTGTTACAGATGTCACTAAAGGGTTTACAGACAAAGTGGAAGCGAGATCTGGCCTCCATTGTGGAGTTTCTGAGCCCGGACGATTTTAAAAAGATGAAGTTCCTTCTGGACAAAATCCCTGTAAGCGTGAAGTGTGATAAGATACCTGTAGAGATGCCTGACATCATCATCCAATACTACGGAGTGAAATCCATCTCTGTGATAGAGAAGGTAATGAAACAGATTCCAAATTTTGACGCTGACGTCCAGGACCGGCTGCGCCCCCATGTGCAGAAACTGAAGCAACTACAGCAGACGGAGAGAGGTGAGTTTCCATGTTACACATCAGGACCCAGATTTTACAAAGAAGAAATATTGGCAGATTGGATCAAATATGGTCAGAAAGAAAGCCAAGAGAACTTTTTATCCATCATGAGTCATGACTGATGAAAACATCTTACAATAATACCATAGTCAACACCCTCTTTGGGGTTGCTGTTTTGAAGTGTGTAGGGCGGTTGTCCACTGGGTTACAGGGTTGGTGGTTCGATCCCCCATCTCCCCGCCACATGTCCAAGTGTCCCTGGGCAAAGAGACACTGATCCCAAAATTGCTCCAAATAGTTCGCCTACTATCGGTGTATGAATGTGTGTGTGGGAATGGGAACAGGTCTCCTTTGAAAAAGTGTCTCCTGTATTTAAAAAGGTGCCAGTGTTTTGAGCGAAGGTGCATCCAAAAGGTTTTGTATTTGTTCTTCTGTTGGAAAAGTGTATTGGTTATGGGAAAATCCTGCTCAGAGCAGAGAGTGTGTAGCCTCATGCCATTTGCATTAATCTGACCAAGAACTCCATTCCACACCCTGTAGTTCTGACCCATCCAAGCATCCTCAAGTCTGTAGTCTCAGGGTTGGTGCAGAAGCACTAACAAGTGTGGCAATGCGATTTTTGACAAGGGGGATACAGAGGGTCATAAGCCTTTAGCTTCTTTGCTTTTTTCCTTTTTTTGTATTCGTAACCAGACCCACCTCTGACGGATAGACCGGATAGCTTTGACCTGTGGGGGGTGGGGGGGGGGGGAGAGGGGGACACATTGGACTACAAAAGGTGAAACAATGCGGGCCAATCAAAACAACTGAATATTTGCCATAGGTTTAAGGTTTTGAAAATGTATTTTTTTCTTCTCTTTTTAGAGAAAAACAAAAAAGCGGCTGACGCAAAATCAGGGGCCAAGAAGACACAACCTGCAGCTGGTAGGTCAACAGGTTTAATAGTCATTCTAAAACATAAAGGCGATATACAGCATACAATGACTATATAATAAATTATATCTCGTAATTTTATTGTCCTGATGGACTGTATAGTTGTGACGGAGATAATCGAGGTAATTATTTCTACATTTTATTTTCAGGGAAGAAGAGAAAACGTGATTCAGTGGAGGGAGACAAACAGCCTGCAGCAGGTAGGTTAACAGGCCGAATGACACATCTACAGATGCAACAGATCTCAACCTCCTGAGACCAGCCATATCTCACAAGCTTATTCATCGTTACATGTTCACACCAACAACTAAAAGTAATGACTCAGTCCTCGTTGCAGCAGACCCGTTTTTGAATCTGACCCGTGGTCGTTCTCTGCATGTCATCACTGCCCCATTTCATATCTGTCTCTCCACACTTTTAAAAAAGCATCGAAAATGTTGGCCACACTGAACCAATCAGGTTAAGGTATGAGTGGAACAGGAGAGAGATGTGCCGGTTAGGCATTGCAAAAATAACCAATCATTTTCATGAGATCCACTGATGTTGATGTTTGTCTCTTCTACAGATCAGAAGATCAAACCTGACAAGGTGAGCTATAAACACGTCTCATGTTAAAGATTTATTCTGCCAACGCTTCTTTGACGGATTTACTTTTTTTTCTTGTTGTTCAAAAGAAAACAACAAGTCTCCTGAAAGCCAAAGCTGCAAAACTCGTGAAGGATTCTGCTCAGAGAAAAATGAAGAAATTGACGGTGAAAGATGTTCTACCTGATCAGTGGGCTGTGAGTTCATGAGTTACTTTGAGATGTTCTTTCTTCCTGTGTTTTAATAATTTGGTTCTTGGCTTTTGTTCAGGTTGATCCAGTTACAGCAGTGAAGCCCAAATGGAAGAAGAATGTGTCTCTGAAACCATCAGGATCCACTGAAGCCTCTAAGGTAGCTCTCACTGGATCAGTTCAGAGCCAAGTGCGAAGCCCTTTTCCAACACAAACGTCAAACTCGGTGTATGAGTGCCATTCCTGTAAAAAATATGTTGTTTTCTGCACATCCATGTCTTTGTGAAGTTAAAAAAAAATCTACTCTGAGTGATGTTCTTTCTTCCCATCTTTTAATCTTTTCGTTCTTGTTTTCTGTTCAGGTTGATCCAGTTGCAGCTGTAAAACCCAAGAAGAAGGAAAAGAAGCAAGATTTGACTATGAATCCATTTGGATCCCCTGAATCTCCCAAGGTAGATGAATGGACTTGACATTAACATTTGTTTGACAAAAGTCAGCCTCGTTCAAGCAACGTGATTGGGAGGAACGGCCTCTCTGATCAGAATTTGAGTGGTCGTTTCTTATAAGGATTCTGTGCTTTCTGTGTCAAAAACGAACACCATGTTCCAACGTAAGAATACTCATTAGGCTGAAGGTCAATGATCGGCCGGATGTTTTGGGCAATTGGGTGAAGAGAGGAGCGGAGCTGTCAACTGATCCCCATCTGGTGGTGAGTGGGTCACAGGGGGGGCGGTGTGGGGGGGGCGAGGGGGGCTGTAGACAGACCTGGTGAGACCAAACAGGTAGTGGGGGTGAACCTGGACATCTGGAGGAGGCCGTCTGACTGAAGAATGAGTCCTTCAGAGATATGTTAAAGCTGGGGTATATGATTTGGGGAGAAAATGGCAGTTGGAATAGAGATTCAAATCCAAATACCTCAACCGCTCCACTTGTTCTCTTTGGTCCCTCCCTGACACGCTCTACACCAACAAAGTTGTGCCAAAGTGAATGGACAGTCCCAACAGCCAATAAGAACAGAGAATCGGAGCCTCGCTCTGATTGGTCAAAGTTAACATGAGCTGTACGCTCATGTTAACTTTGACCAATCAGAAATAATATACCCCAGCTTTAATCTGGAAGACTCCCAAGGCTGTTGTAGTGGCTGGGCTGTGATCTTTTAAAGTGCTCATATATTACTTAGAGATATTTTTTCATTCCCATTTTTTGATCCTTTGGTTCTTGTTTTTTTTACTTCAGGTTGATCCAGTTGTAGCAGTGAAGCCCAAAAAGAAGCAAGCCCCTAAAACCCCCAAGGTAGCTGCATGGACTTGACTTTAAAGTTTGTTTTAAACAAGTCAGCTATGTTCAAAGAATGTGTGGTAGAAGCAGACCTCGATGTTGATGGGGGATCATCATCAACTTCCCTGGTGGAAGTCACTGAGTTGGTCAAACAACTCCACAGTGGCAAAGCCCGGGGGTTGGCGAAATCTGTCCAGAAATGCTGAAAGGTCTGGGTGTGGAGGGGCTGTCTTGGATGGACAAGTCTGGGACCAAGACCATGACCAAGTTTCATGGGATCAGTGCCAACTGTATATCTGTGTCTTTGTGAAAAAAGTTTACATTTAAATAGCGCCTCATTTAGCAGAAAATGAAAGTGACCAGACCATGAACCTGAAAGATATTCTCCGTATTCTCCCTTATCAGTGGGCTGTGAGCTTTTAAACTTGTGTTTTAATTGTTTGGTTCTGTTTTTTTGTCCAGGCACCAGTTGCTGAAAGTGCTCATACATACATTACTTTGAGTGTTTGTTTTTATCTGTTTCATAATCATTTAATTCTTGTTTTTTCTCCAGATTGATCCAGTGTCAGCAGTGAAGCCCAAACAGAGAAAGACACAGAAGCAAGATGTGTCCCTGGAAGCATCTGAATCCACTAAAACCCTCAAGGTAACTGTGGTGGCCGAATTCCCCAGGCGACCAAGACAAAGGGCGAGGCCGGACATCATCATTGTGTTTCAGGAGTTTTATTTCAGGAGTTTTTAATCAAGACATTTACAGAGGATTTGGTGAAGCCTTGAAGCCGCAGTGAGCAAAAGGGGCTCTCCCCAAAGCTGCTAGTACATGCTCACACACAGTCTTATATCTGTGTGGGGGGTGTACCAGGTGTATTAATATCTGCAAATAGACATATCGTTCCATTACTTGTGCAACACCAAGTCAAACACACGTCCATCTAGGGATGTTCTCCTTCTTCCCCAGTGACCCTAACCTTTAGACATACACGGTCAGCAAACTTCTTGATATTATAGACTACTGAAATCCACCACATAACTGCATAGACTAATGTTACAATTTTGAACCGGAAAGTGAGCATTATATGTGACCTTAAAACATGCAGTGGTGTTGGCTATTTCCCTTTAGCGCTGGATAAAACCTCTTTGGGAGAAGCTCTTTGCAGGAAAAACATTAATTGCATAAATAATGATAGCAGCACCGTTCTTCAAAGGAGCTTCTTAATGTTTCAGTACCGATCAGTCAGGAAGTGGTTTTCTATAACTGTCACCTCACCAATCATAGAATCATATTCACTGCCTGGCCAAGTCATCACCTGGATTTAACTAAGCAAATAGGCAAGAGCCTCCCATTGGATGAAACCTGCCATGATTAATATGTTTCAGTTGGCAATAAGTTATTGCCAACTGAAACGTTATGTGTTTGTTGAAAATATGTTTCTCTGTTTCAGAGGGATCATATTATTGGCCTGCATCAAGCAAATAAAACAAATAAGGAGATCGCTGAAACTACCGGTGCCAGTGTAAGATATGTCCAAAGAGTTATTAAAGACTGGAAGGAAAGCGGGGAACCATCATCTTCAAGTAAGGTAATGTGATCCGAAAAATCTTGAAGGATCGGAAATCACTTAAACATTTGGTGAAATCAAATTGTTAAAAATCAACAGTAGAACTCATAGTTATGTTTAATAGTGAAGGTACAAGCAATTCTGAAACCAGTGACGTGACCTATGCCAGGACTTTATGTGAGTGAATTACAGGGTTCAACATAACTTTTTTTCCTACTGGCCCGCCGGGCCAGTGGATCCGAGTTTTACTGGCCCCATGTACATTTTCACTGGCCCTGCACACACTATTTTTCTTCTCCATAATTTAGTGTGAATAATTATAATACCTATATTAGAAAAATAACCAAATTTAAAGGGAATATCTATACTGTAACAGTATAGATATTACCTTTAGATTTGGTTATTTTTCTTTTAGTTAATGATATGAAATATTGATATTGCTCATACACATAATATAAAACCAGGCAAACATATTGAATTTGAAGCCTACAACTGAAAGTATGTGGAAGGAGTCGGCCAGTATTTTAAAGTCCAGAAGTTTGATAATTGTTTTTATTCTTGAATTTGGGCAGTTTAATGAATAGTTCACCTGCAGAAGTCATGTTCAAACATAAAAAAAATAAGAGATGAAGGTCTGATCAGTCTTTGTGGTGTGGTAGTGTTTACTACTTTCTCTATATGCATTAGGGATGTGAATGTGTCAAACAAATGACCGGTTTTCCACTTGCGCTCAAGTTGACGTTAAAAATAGAAATCCGAAAATCAGGGGGTTATGCCGTTTTTTTAATGGGAGATTTCACCGTGTATGCGAGTTCACGTCTGGTCGTGAGCGCGCTGCAGGAGCGTCACTTCAGCATGAAGTGTCAGCTTCACATAAGAGTCCGGTGTGGGACCATTTTTTCAAACTATTGATAAAAAACAATGCAGTGCAAAATATGCAGCATAATGTTAAACGCTCGTCTAAGGCTATGATGTTAAATCACCTTAGAAACACACAATGCCTTCGTCCGAGCAAAGCAGCGTTTCACCGTGTGATCTCGCCAGTGAGTGAGCCGCCGCGCAGAAGAACTGCAGAGTGTGTGGCTAAAATAATAACCGGGGATATTCTCCCCGTTAGCGATCTCACTGGGAAAGACTGATTGTAGATCATGAAAACACAGAGTCATGTCGGCAGACAAACTGCGCGGCTATAGAAACTGTCCAGTGAGCAGAGTCCCTCCGTTCGTTTCTGTCTACAACCGACACAATCACCGGAGACGCATTCACAGCGTTTAAATAAAGCCTCTCATTTGTATTACCATTGGGGCTTTGATGCAAATACTGTAACATTACGGCGGCAGCTACAGGAAAAGCGCAGATATCACTTCATTTTCTGCTCCTCAACCTCTGCTGTGGGAAGGAAAAAGGGGGCAAAGTAAGTCGATTGATTTGTCGACTCGCAGGCGGACAGTAGGCAGCTCTGCCAACGGAGCGAGAGTGCGCCCGCTTGTTGCTCCGCCTGTCAAAACGCCCACGCATCGTTTGTCCACTGGCCTTTCATTAAAAAATATATTATATATTGTGTTTATTATATTGATAAACACTGCTTTCATTACGACTCTCAACGCGCATTTCAATGAACCATGATTTAGTCTACAAAAAGATACTGAACTGTGATTGGCCGTTACTGGCCCGGGCGGGACAGTGACTGGCCAATCAACTTTCCCTGCATATGATTTTACTGGCCCCGGGCCAGCGGGCCATTGGTTATGTCGAACCCTGAATTATAAACTGTACTTTTCAGCACAGTCTCAACATTAACTACGAACGTGAATCTGTTTCTATGCAGGATCCAAGTGCTGTCTCTCAAATCCTATCAGAATATGAAAGCTGCTGGAAAGAAGTAAGTCAGCAAGTAGGACCGCTACCCAGAGGCCTGATTCTTCAACCGGCTGTAGACCGCCGTTGTGACAATAACTTTTATAGAAAGGTATTTTGGTACCCTTCTCAACTTTTGACAGTAGTACAGACACACACAGAAATACAAATGAATGTGAGCCGTACCAAACTAAACTGTACTGCTGAGTTGAAACAAGGGTTTAAAGATTGTGGCGATTCTGACACTGTAACCCTTTCCAGAAAGCAGCTGTGGAGTTTGGACAAACCTTTGAGATCCTTCCTACAAACACAGAAGTGACTTTACCGCCACCAGACTGGAGAGGGAGAGAAGTCTGGGAGAATGACGTTGATCTGATTGGTAAAGTCTTCATCCGCCTGATGTACAAAGTCATAGAATAGAGCAGCAGTTATTGATCGACCCTCTTTATTGTTACCGAGTAATTGTTAATTGATACATTTCAAGGCAGGTCCAGAGAGTGAAAAATCTAGTGTTATTACACAGCCTAGGCTCTGTAAACTGGTATGTCAATAAAGGGGCAAACGACGCACTAGCCAGCAACATGCTAGTTAACACACTTCAGTCTGTAGTTCCACCCTCTTAACGGGATAACATTGAGGGGTGCTTCAGCCATAAAAAAGCCCGAACAGCATTATGATGATGATAGGCTGCATCATCAAAGGCTTCATTTCTAACCCATAATTCACTCCTAAGTCCTCTCTGCAGCCTTTGTGTGACAGACGCTCAGCACTGACCCTACACCTTCCTCCAGCTTTTTACTTTGTGTCTAAACAGTTGTTTTCTTTCTTTGTCTCGTAGATTCGGCGCTCAGTAAGGAAAGACTGTCATCGGTCCGGATACGGTTTGTTAACTCCGTGTCGGACGCGACCCTGAAGCAGCTGCTGGACGGTCTATTCCAGGAGGAGGTGATCACTCAGGAGGAGATGGAGTCGGTCAGGAGAACCCACCCGACCCGGACGGACAGAGCTCGAGCTCTGATCGACTTAGTGACACACAAAGGAGCCAGTTCAGTTCTGATTAAGATCCTCCGTCGAGTGGATCCATATCTCTCCAGAAATCTGAAACTAAGTCACGTATGAACTAGGGCTGTGTCGAAAAATCGAAAAATCGAAATATCGATATATCGCGATACTTAGTTTCCCGATATCAGCAGGGTTCAACATAACTTTTTTTTCCTACTGGCCCGCCGGGCCAGTGGATCCGAGTTTTACTGGCCCCTTGTATATTTTCACTGGCCCTGCACACACTTTTTTTTTCTTCATAATTTAGTGTCAATAATTATAATACCTGTATTAGAAAAATAAAGAAAGATAACCAGATCTAAAGGGAATATCTATACTGTAACAGTATAGATATTCCCTTTAGATTTGGTTATTTTTCTTTTAGTTAATTATATGAAATGTTGATATTGCTCATACACATAATATAAAACCAGGCAAACATAATGAATTAGAAGCCTACAACTGAAAGTATGTTGAAAGAGTCGGCCAGTATTTTAAAGTCAGTAGTTTGATGGTTGTTTTTATTCTTGAATTTGGGCAGTTTAATGAATAGTTCACCTGCAGAAGTCATGTTCAAACATAAAAATGACCGAATGACCGGTTTTCCACTTGCGCTCAAGTTGACTTTAAAAATAGAATAGAAATCCGAAAATCAGTGGGTTATGCCGTTTTTTTAATGAGAGATTTCACCGTGTATGTGAGTTCACGTCTGGTCGTGAGCGCGCTGCAGGAGTGTCACTTCTCCATGAAGTGTCAGCTTCACATATAAGAGTCCGGTGTGGGACCATTTTTTCAAACTATTGATAAAAAACAATGCAGTGCAAAATATGCAGCATAAGTTAAATGCTCGTCTAAGACTATGACGTTAAATCACCTTAGAAACACACAATGCCTTCGTCCGATCACAGCAGCGTTTCACCGTGTGATCTCGCCAGCGAGTGAGCCGCCGCGCAGATGAACTGTGGTTTGTGGCTAAAATAATAACCGGGGATATTCTCCCCGTTAGCGATTTCAATGGGAAAGACTTCCGCGATCTGATTGAATGTCTCGAGCCTGAAAACACAGTGCCAAACTGCGCGACTATAGGAACTGTACAGTGAGCGGAGTCCCTCCGTTTGTTTCTGTCTACAACCGACACAATCACCGGAGACGCATTCACAGCGTTTAAATAACGCCTCTCATTTGTATTACCATTGGGGCTTGGATGCAAATACTGTAACATTACGGCGGCAGATAAAGGAAAAGCGCAGTTATCATTTTCTGCACCTCAACCTCTGCTGTGGGAAGAAAGAAAGGGGGCAGAGTAAGTCGATTGATTTGTCGACTCGCAGGCGGACGGTAGCCAGCTCTGCCAACGGAGCGAGAGTGCAACCGCTTGTTGCTCCGCCTGTCAAAACGCCCACGCATCGGTTGTCCACTGGCCTTTCATTAAAAAATATATTTTATATTAGGTTTATTATATTGAGTCTTAAATAAACACTGCTTTCATTACGACTCTGAACGCGCATTTCAATGAACCATGATGTAGTCTACAAAAAGATACTGAACTGTGATTGGCCAGTCACTGGCCCGGGCGGGACAGTGACTGGCCAATCAACTTGCCCTGCATATGATTTTACTGGCCCCGGGCCATCGGGCTATACGTTATGTCGAACCCTGATCAGTATCGATTTTTATATCAAAATATAGATTTTTTTTTATTATTTTTTTTTTTGCTTTTCAAGGCTTTATTGACAGTGCAGAGATACAAATATGAAGTGGGGCAGAGAGGGAATGAAACAATCACGGGTCAGATTCAAACCCATGTCTGCTGTCAGGCCTGAGCCTCTAGGATACTGACTATTGAAGTTAGATCAGTTTTGTTTATAAAAATACTTAAGATTCACTGTGTCACTGATGTGTTTTCATTTTCATTGTGTCCTGTACAGTTAGTACAAGAGTGAATTGGATTTTCTTATTTTGATGTTATGGCAGCTGCAGCAGTGTTTGATCATTTGCCAAAACCAAAAAAAGGAAGAAAAATAGTAAAGGAAGTTGTGAATGAAATAGTTTTGACTTCATTTGTCTGTACAATTATCACTATATTGTGCTGTTATTTTTGACAAGGCAACTTGTTTATGGAATATCGCAATATATCGTGATATATCAAGATACGCAATATATCGTGATATATCGTATCGTGACCAGTGTATCGTGATACGTATCGTATCGCGAAGTCCTTGATGATACCCAGCCCTAGTATGAACAAGGATAAAAGCTCTAGCGTGTCATTTTTCCACATTAAAGAATGTCTTTCACCCTTTAGCCATCGCCAAATGAGTTGAAACAAAGTTGATTAATGCCGGGGGCACACTGGACGCGGAGGCGCCTCGAAGCGAGGCTCAAACGTGGTTTCGATTTGCACGACCAAAATAGACCAGAGGCCGAAATGATCGGTTCAGCGCATCCCGTCTGGTGTGGCCAAGTAGTATTTACAACAACACTGTCTGTCTGCATCTGAATGAGGTAAAGCCTTCAGTGATGGCACATGGACCTTCTGCTGTACGTCCACAGAAAGTGTGTGTGCGTTTGATGCGGTTTGATGTTATCCAGCTCATAATGTTGCTGCAGACACACAGCGCGCGTCATAAATGGTGTTGGTCGGCATCTTTTATAATAGGTCCATGGTCGGCACCAAATGTCACTATTTTGAAAGGACGCTTTGCGGCTTCCTGGGCTTAGCGCCGCCTTAGACGATTGTGATTGGTTTGAAGAAATGAAAACAGGCCGGCCCAGTTTCCCCCATGTATAGTAGAAACTAAATAGCCTGGATCCAGACTATAGAACTATCTGTAGTTTGGTCTGCCTGTGCAAAAATAAGTAGGCTTTAACAAATGGTATAGACACACATCTATTATTCCTAATCAAGTATTTAACAGCACAGAGCTGTATAACAACACAGCTACCACATGTAAAACCATGGTGAGGTGGGAAACTATTAGCTTCTGCTGTTTGCTACCTGCTAGCTAACAGAGCCACATGCTCAATCAAAACGAACATAAAAAGTAGCTAATATTACATTCCTAAAACTGCAGGTTAATGTTAATAGTTCATACACACAATACTTACAAATAGTCTCCAAGGCAACAGCATTTTAGAGTGTCCTTAAACTAAATTATTTGAGCTTTTAATACAAGTTGAGCTTATCATTTTGACATTTGTATTATGCTCCTATTCATTGTGTTTAAATTTTCGTGTTGCTTAGCCTATGTGATGTTTTGTATTGTGTTTTGAGCCTGTGTAACTGAGGTTGTATTAAATATGCTCGCCTATATAAACAAAATTTGACTTGACTACACTGATCAAGTTTAATTTTTTATATATTTTTAAATTATATTAACAATGTTTGACTGTGTCCAGCAGAGAGCGCTGCAGCTCTAACAATGTCCCCTGACTGTTCCAACGCTGATAGACACCTATCAATGCGGTATGAACCTACCTGCCCCGGGCGTCAATAAACTGTTGTTGTGTGTCTATGATTCAGAGGAAACGAAACTTAACGATCCGCTCTGTTTGAAATGGATCAGACCATTGTTCAGTGAAGCGGGGAAACTGTTATTTTATAACTGCACATTTTGAGGATTAACAGAAAAAGTTGGGAATAAACAACTATTCCATTAAGCAACATCTCTCTCTAGGCCTACCGGTATATAAAATATATTTCAGCATTTATTCCAGATGAGATGGGGGGCGAGAAGGTCGACAGGTGAAACATTATTGAAGTTGGTATCTCCCATTCACTGGCACTAATAATTATTTCAGTGATTACATCAGCTTCCCTGTGAACAGTTTTCACGTCTCACAGAAGGGAACTGACTGTTTGAAGGACAAGAAGACAAAGTGAGTACTAATTATTTTCTAATTTCTGTCTAAAAACTACTTTGAGATGAGATGCTAAATCACTGTAATTGATGTAATTGACTGTAACAGTTTGAGGGGCGCTCGTGGAGTAGTGGTCTCACTTTTCACATCTAAAATTGCTTAATAAAAATCAGAAGTAGGCTACTTTGTATTTGCACTTTGTTGACTTCCTAGGAAGTTTGAAAATGTAAATATATTATAGGCATTGTTACTTTTTTATATGTAGCTTATAATGCAACTATGTTTTTACCAACTTGTATTACAGTTTGTAAAAGCACTCCATTAAAAGTGTAGTGAGTGTTGTGTTGTAAGCACTGCAGAGAGTGAGCCGTGGAGTGTGTGTGTGTGTGTGTGTGTGTGTGTGCTGTTGATAAGGTGATGGGGTGACTGAAAGACAAGAGTGACTTTTATTTTTGCACTTTTTTCAAGTAGTTCAGTTCGAGTAGTTCGGCCATGTATTACTGCGACAACTTGTGCCTGTGTAGTGCAACGTATCAGTTTGTAAATCAACATTGAAAAAATGTGGTGCAGCGTTTGTGTGCACTGTGCAATGCCCTCTGGTCGTGTGTGTGTGTAGCTGGGAGTGCCCTGTGAGAGATGGTTTAATCCTGGTCTTGTTTACTTAACTGTAATCCTGTTGTCTCCAAAAATCTAACAAAGATAATTGATTGTGATTTTTGAGTCCTCTTTAGTTTTCTCTGTGGAAGTGTTTATATGCTTTCTAGGCGAGGTTTATTACACAAGTTAAAGGCATGAATGAGTTACTGAATAGTATTATCAGTGATATGTAGTTAGTATTGCAGTAGAAAGAAGTGGTTTGACGCTGACTGAAAAGTGTGTCTGTTTGGGCTGTAACAAACTGTCTGAAAAAACATGTAAAATGTGACTGACTACTAGGCTTGGGTTGGGTTCCTCTTTAACCTTCCAGTCAGGTGTACAGGCCTAAACCGGTTTGATTCTATGCAAAGCAAACAAACTGCCACTGCAGAGGGGGAAGCAAATGATAACACTGCACACGGCACATTGTCACAGACACTGTTTATAACAAGGTGTGGCTGTAGAGTTGGCAGCTTTACAGTCTATGGTTGGCAGGTAACAAGTGGGATGTCCACACTGAAACGTTGTGCAAACAATTTACCATACAACGCCATGTCATCTTGAGTAATTGAGTAATATCACATTCATCCATTTTAATTCAATTGATTGTACTGTATATTTATCTGATTGAATGGTGTCCTTGGGAGTCGTGAAAGGCGCCTTTAAATAAAATTTATATTATTAAATGTTTTCAACCTTCCACCACTAATTGGTCAAGGATGTGACAAACTAAAATATAAAAGTCGAGTCAAATTCAAAAGTTCTCGTTGGAGGAGAAGTTTAAATAAGAGCGAATTATATCTGTTTTAAAGTTGGATCATTTGTCTGTGTGTTACAGATGTCACTAAAGAGTTTAGAGACAAAGTGGAAAATAGCCCTGACTGCCATTGTGGGGCAGTTGAAAGAGTCCGAGTTTAAGAAGATGCTGTTTGATCTGAAAAAAATCCCTCAAGGTGTGAAGTGTGATAAGATACCTGTAGAGCTCGCTCAAATCATCATCCAATACTACGGAGTGTTAGAATCCATCTCTGTGATAGAGAAGGTAATGAAACAGATTCCAAGGATGGACGCTGACGTCCAGGACCGGCTGCGCCCCCATGTGGAGAAACTGAAGCAAATAAGGCAGAAGGAAAGAGGTGAGTTTCCATGTTACATCAGGACCCAGTTTTTACAAAGAGCTATTAGAAGATTGGATCAATTATTGAAAATAGTTTCTGATGGATAGACTGGATAGCTTTGAGCTTTGACCTGTAAGAAGTTGGGATGGGGGGGGGGGGGGCGGGTACTGATTGTGATAATGATTGACAGACACACACATATTGGACTACAAAAGTTGAAACAATACGGGCCAATCAAAACAATTGAATATTTTGTTATAGGTTTAAATTTTGAAAATGTAATTTTAAACTTTTTTTCAGAGAAAAACAAGAAATCGGCTGCCTCACAATCAGGGGCCAAGAAGACACAACCTGCAGCTGGTAGGTCGACACATTTAATAGTCTAATTCTAAAACATAAAGGCCATATACAGCATATAATAGCTATATAATAAATGATATCTCGTAATGTTATTGTCCTGATGGACTGCATAGTTGTGACGGAGGTAATCGAGAGAATTATTTCTACATTTTATTTTCAGGGAGGAAGAGAAAACGTGATTCAGTGGAGGGAGACAAACAGCCTGCAGCAGGTAGGTCAACAGGCCGAATGACACATGTACAGATGCAACAGATCTCAACCTCCTGAGACCAGCCATATCTCACAAGCTTATTCATCGTTACATGTTCACACCAACAACTACAAGAAACGACTCAGTCCTTGTTACAGCAGTTCCAATCTGAGCCGTGGTCGATCTCTGCATGTCATTCCCCTTTCCGCCCCATTACATCTCTGTCTCTCCACACTATCAATAAAGCATTGCAAATGCCAAAACATAATCTTAAAAGATTAATAATACAAGAACGAATCAAGGGGTGCCTTCCACTAACAGACAGAAAGTGGGGAGGGTCCGGTCTGACTGGAGGCTAGATTGATGACTACATGAACCAATCAGGGGCTGCCTTCAGCTATAAGGGACCAATGTTAGGTCTTAACGCGGCCCCTGATTGTCCCACTAATTTTTAGACCACAAAGTCCAGACTGATCTGCGGGAGAGAAACTAATGTGAAGCTCAGACATCAGGCTGCTCTCACTAGGCTAAAGTATGAGTGGAACAGGAGAGAGATGTGCTGGTTAGGCATTTCAAAAATAACCAAATCATGTTAATGAGATCCACTGATGTTGATGTTTGTCTCTTCTGCAGATCAGCAGAAGATCAAACCTGACAAGGTGAGCTTTAAACACGTCTTATGTTAAAGATTTATTCTGCTGACGCTTCTTTGACGGATTTACTTTCACCTTTTTTTCTTGTTGTTCAAAAGAAAACGACCATTCTCCTGAAAAAGTCGTGAATGATTCTGTTGAAAGAAAAAATAATAAATTGATGGTGGAAGGTCATGGTTTGTCTAAAACGAACACCATGCTCCAACATAAGAATACTCTTCAGGCTGAAGGTCGATGATCGGCCGCATGTTTTGGGCAATTAGGTGAAGAGAGGGGCGAAGCGGTTTTACTTGTGCCAGGGTAGAACCAGTGGCGAACTGGCCCCAGCACCAGCCCAGAGCTGGCACCTGGTTCCCTGTTGGTGGGAAAGGGGTAACGGAGATATTTTTTCCCTTCCAATGTTTTAATCCTTTGGTTCATGTTTTTTGTTCAAGTTGATCCAGTTGCAGAAGTAAAACCCAAAAAGAAGATCCAAATGTCTATAAATCCATTTGGATCCCCTAAAACCTCTTAAGTAGCTGCATGGACTTGACTTTAAAGTTTGTTTAACCTTGATGTTGATGGGGGATCATCATCATCAATTTCCCAGGTGGAAGTCACTGAGTTAGTCAAACAACTCCACAGTGGCAAAGCCCGGGGGTTGAAGAGATCCGTCCAGAAATGCTGAAAGGTCTCGGTGTGGAGGGGCTGTCTTGGATGACAAGCCTCAACATTTCGTGCAAGTCTGGGAGTAAAATACCTTGGTGGTGGTTCCTCTGTTCAGAAAGTGGGACCATAGAGTGTGTGATCACACAACTCAACCTCCCAGGTAATGTTCACTCCAAGGTTCTAGAGAGGCTTAAACCGATAGTTGATAGCTAATCCAGTCTACATGTGTTTAGTGGATCTGGAAAGGCGCATGTCGGGATCCCCCGCCAGTAAGCCAGACTTGTTTCCAGTGGGAGTAGGCCTCCCTCAGGGCTGCTCTTTATAACCAATCCTGATATTTAATACGACCAAGTTTCATGGAATTAGTGCCGTCCTTGTACAGAAGATGTTGTTTTCCAACGGTATCTGTGTCTTTGTGAAAAAGTACTTAAAAAAAAAAAAATGTAAAGTTGCGCATCATTTAGCAGAAAATGAAGGTAAACGATGTTATCCCTTATAGGTGGGCTGTTTTTTCTTTTAAACTTGTGTTTTCAATTATTCAGTTCTTTGTTTCTGTCCAGGCACCAGTTGCGGAAGTGAAGCCCACCCAGAAGGTTACAGAGAAGCAGGATTGTTCTCTGAATCTATTTGAATCCAGTGAAACCCTCAAGGTAGCTGCATAAATGTGATTCCAACATTTGTTTGAAACATATCAGTTGTGTAAAGGGGTGCACTGATTGCGATTTTTCTTGGCAGATCCCGAATGCCGATATTGTAAGGAGTCTAACCTGCCGATGCCGGTTGCGATTTTTTTCCTTAGAACTATAGTTCCCAAACTTGGAACTTTTCTTTCTTTAAAAACCAAACTATTAAACAAAACAAATTACCAACTAATGCTAAAACACAAAATACTCTTGTGGGGGCTCAGGGTAGAAGCTGCTCAATGCAGAGCCATTTGGCTGCCTGTAACGCTAATGTTAACTGGCAAACAAGCTAGCAGGCTAACAATACTAACATAGCATCGAAACCGTTGCGTTAGCACCTACAGTCTATGTGCTGAGACCTACATACAGTCTACGGCTGGATCTTATACTTTAGAACTCCCACACTGAAGACATGCTGTCTGATTCCAAATAAAAGTCAGCTCACATTTCGCCAGTTAAATGCTTTTAATGTGAAGCTTCCGCTGAAGGAAATCTTAAGTTAGCATTAGCAGTAACTTAACTGTGTGCAACAGACAGTACTTTTCCATGTATAAAGCCGTATCTTGGGGACAACCGGTCATCAGAGGAGACTGGCCGAGAACCATTCATTGCAAAATAAGCCAGACTTCAGCGATCGATTGGCTGGTAGGTCGATCGGCTGGCGCACCTCTAGTTGTGTTTGTTGGTCAGGTTTATAAGCATAATTCAAGGTTTGATATATTTATACACAAAAAGCTCTATCCTAAAAAGTCAGCTCAACCAAACAAATATTGTGAATAAAATGTCATAAAATAAAACCAGTTTAAAATAAAATAAAAATTAAACTAAATTCCAGAATAAAAAAGTTAAAGACAATGGCAGTCAGTCGTAGATTAAGCTGTAAACACTGGAGTTTACACTTTCTTTCATCCACGACTTACCGTAATTTTTATCTACTTCATTCCTTTTTGATAGTTTTCACTGCATATGAGGCATTCAGGGACAGTCTCACAATAAGCCAAGTCGCTTGAGTGCAGATTGACTCTGGCCCATGGTCGGGTATCGTTACGATTTTATTGATACCGATCACACTAGTCATTGGTCCCGGTCCCTTGGCTCAGTTGCCCCCTAAAGTCTAGTGTGTTCTCCCAGTGCTTCCTTGGCCCTGGCCTGGTTGGAAGAGGTGAGCTTCAGCACGGTACGGATGTTAAAGAACGAGCACCAGCATAGACAGAGTCCTGAGGTCTTTGTTTTTGAGTTGACCGCACAATCAACTCTGTAGATCTTCAGGAACTGGTTCTGTTTTTTTCTCCAGATTGATCCAGTGTCAGCAGTGAAGCCCAAAAAGAAGAAGACACAGAAGCAAGACTTGTCCCTGGAAGCATCTGAATCCACCAAAACCCACAAGGTAACTGAATAGACTAAATGTACAAAGTGAACTTGAAAATGAGCATCATATGTGACTTTAAAACATGCAGTGGTGTTGGTTATTTCACTTTAGCGCTGGATAAAACATCTTTGGGAGAAGCCGAAAGTTTCTCTTAGCAGGAAAAACATATCCTGTGGTCGTTGAAAATATGTTTCTCTGTTTCAGAAGTATCAAATTATTGGCCTGCACCAAGCAAATATATCAACTAAGGAGATCTCTGAAACTACTGGTGCCAGTGTAAGATATGTAAATAGAGTTATTAAAGCCTGGAAGGAAAGTGGGGAACCATCATCTTCAAGTAAGGTAATGTGATCAGAGAAAAATCTTGAATGATCATGATCAAAGATCACTTAAACATTTGGTGAAATCAAATTGTTAAACATCAACAGTAGAACTCATAGCTATGTTTAATAGTGAAGGTACAAGCATCTCCACACACAGATACAAAGATAAACCAAGAGATTATGACCAAACAGCTGTGTAGCCTTAAGAAAACTTTGTATCAGTTGGGCTTATCAGGAAAAAATGCTTAAACTTGCTATGAAGCATAAAGATTGGACTCTGGAGCAATGGAAAAAGGTTGTGTGGTCTGATGAGACCAGATTGATCATGTTCCAGAGTGATGGGTGCATCAAGGTAATAGGAGAGGTGGATGAAGGGATGCTCCCATCATGCCTAGTGCCTACTGTACAAGCCTGTGTGGCAGTGTACAGTAGGATCTGGGGTTGCTTCAGTTGGTCAGGTCTAGGTTCTAAGCAACATTATGTGCCAAAAAAGCTTATCAAAACGTTGCAACGGTGAATACGTGTCTTTATCAGGCCGAAAGCTAAACTTAATGCATCAATTTTAAAAGTGACGTGAACTATGCCAGGACTTTTTTCTGAGTGATTTTTAAACTGTACTAAGAACGTGAATCTGTTTCTATGCAGGCTCCTGTTGCTGCCTCTCAAGACCTATCGGAATATGAAAGCTGCTGGAATGAAGTAAGCCAGCAAGAAGAACCCCTTCCTGGAGGCCTGATTCTTCAACCGGCTGTAGACCAGCGTTGTGACACTGACTTTATTAGAAAGGTGGTGCACTACTGTAGACTTTAATCTTACATTCTGCTGTTTTAACTCTTCAAAGGTACTTTACTGTTTTACAGGCTGCAATCATTAACCATCAGTTAGTTCTCAATGCAGAAAAGAAAAAAATAATGCTGTTCAGGCACTTCAGGCGATTTCAGCTAGCCTGGAAATCCAGACCTGCCGCTGGCGAATTTGGATTTGCTCAGCCTGTTGGTCTGGACACGGGCATCACTGGATGACGACAATGCTGGGCATGCGCATTCAAAGTCATGACAGTAAAAAACAAAGATGGCGGCAAATATGTAGTTTGGGTTAGAAACGGCTTTGGCCTCGACACTTAACGAGCAAGAAAGATGAATTTTCTGTTTTGCCGACCGACCACGGCAAAAGTTTAATATAACAGTTAACCCCGATGTTCGCTAAACGAACGGGCTTAATACGTCACCTTTGTTCATTGCTCTGATTGGTTGTAGTGCTATCAAACTGCGTGCAGTGGCATCTGAAATGCACGAGTAGGAGCCGCCCCTTGAGTTGGGAAGGTATATCTATCGTTCTAGATAAGGGTCTGGATTTCCAGGCTAGATTTCAGCACCTTTAATGTTATCCTGGTAAAAGGGTGGGGCTACATACTGCAGTTTGGCTCCACCCTTTTGGGACCCTTTGGGACGGCTTGCTACCCCAACCAAAGGGTCCCAAAAATAGGTACGGTACGGTTCGCTTATGTTGGTACCCTTCCCCACTTTTGACAGTGCCACTCAGTTGAAATGAGGCTTTAAAGACTGTGGAGATTCTGACACTGTAACGCTTTCCAGAAAGCAGATTTGAACCTGGAGTCAAACTACCACCCAACCTTTGAGAGCCGACTTCCTACAAACACAGAAGTGACTTTACCGCCACCAGACCGGAGAGGGAGAGAAGTCTGGGAGAATGACGTTGAAATGATTGGTAAAGTCTTCATCAGCCTGATGTACAAAGCCATAGAATAGAGCAGCAGTTATTGATATCTCTTAATTGTTACTGAGTAACTGTTAATTGATAAACTTCAAGGCCGATCTGGAGAGTAAAAAATCTAGTGTTTATACGCAGCCTAGGCTCTTTTAACTGTTTTGTAAATAAAGAGCAAAGAGAACAAAGAGCACCGTTAGGCCGTATTATTATTATTATTATTATTATTATTATTATTATTATTATTATTATTATTAAATATTAAATAATAAACAGTTGTTTCTCTGTTTGTCTCGTAGATGAGGAGCTCAGTAGCGACAACGTTCCTGAATCACAGGACACATTCTCATTCTTTTTTAACTCCGTGTCCATCGAGACCCTGAAGCAGCTGCTGGAAGGTCTTCTCCAGGAGAAGGTGATCACTCAGGAGGAGATGGAGTCGGTGAGGAGAATGAATCTGACCCGGACGGACAGAGCTCGGGCTCTGATCAACTTGGTGACAGAGAAACAAGCCAGTTCAGTTCTGATTAAGATCCTCTGTCGAGTGGATCCTTTCCTAGCCAGAAACCTGAATCTAACTTAATTATAAACGAGAATTAAAGCTCTAGTGTGTAACTTTTCCATATAAAAGAATGTAATTTACATTCAAGCCATCACCAAACGAGTTGACACAAAGTTGATTAGCGCCGGGGGCACACTGGATAAGGAAGCGCCTCGAAGCGGCGTTCGAAACGTGGTTACTGTCTGATTGCGTGACTTGCGGAAAAAATAGACCACAGACAGTAACCCCACGTCCCCCCCCCCCCCCCCACCCGACACTGGTGCTTGTGCTCAGAAAAATCCCAAGAAGAGCCCAAGAATGCGCGATCGCCCAGGCTTGTATCATGTAGATGCACCAACAGTGTTGTTGTGGAAATACGCACTATAGCTTTAAATGGACCTCTAAAATAAATGCTGCTTTCAGGCCACTGGGACCAGTTAAAGGTGAAGTGAGCGATATATTTAGGTTAATATACTTATTAAATCACTCTATATTCATACAGTGATCACTTACAGTATATAGTGTGCGCGTGTCATACCTCCGATCTCTCCGTCACCCGCTTTGCATGTAATTGGCAAATTAAATTGTTCGGGGATCCCGAAATTAGTATCCAATCAGAAGAAAGAACGCTACAAACCGGCACACGTCTCACTGCCGGTGCACCTGCAGAGCAACAGATGGGAGAATGTTTATGCGCCTACAATGGCGGAGCAGGTAAAAATCCTTCCCAATGGTTTGATGGTTTTCATCATGTTTTATCACACTTATGGATCTGAGATGATGCTAGATAACTCGCTGCTGAAGACCGCAGTGCATTAATGTGGTGACGTAGGGACGAGCGAGGGGACTGCTAACTGCAGTAACCGACAGGAAGTTAGCTAAAAGAACCATTCCGCTTACTGCACCTTTAAGTCTTCTAGAGCTGATAAGCTTAATCAACTTTGGGTCAACTAACGACATACATTTATATGACAAAGTTACACACTGAACTGCCCGGCTTGACAGCCAGCTAACATGTAAAAGTCCAATAAAATAATAAAGATGCAAGGCTTGACTTTCTTGTTCTTTAGTGTATCTTCTAATGGTTTCTTTTTCTTTGTAAAACTACACTATAGACATGAAAGATTAAATCAATTAAATATTGGCATGTTTCAGTTAGTTCAATATCATGTTAGATATTATATTTTGTATTCTTGCTGTTTGCTCTGTGTTATTACATTTTTTCTATGTAACCTGCCGACTGTCATGTTTGAGGAGACAGTATAGATAGCAACAGTGAGTTCTTTGTTTAGAAGGTCAGATCATATCAAGGTCTCTTTTCTTCCCTCTACTGCAAATTAAATACATGCTTTCATAGTCACACCACATTTTTGCATATGAAAATACGGCCTGAGCAAACTGGTTGGCTTGCTCACGGGGAAAAGGTTAAATGGCCAGTAGATTCAGTTGCGAGAAGACCAACCCATGTGGTAACAGGGTCCACCCAGGCCGAAGAAGTTAAATGTTCAATATTGTAATTATTCTGTACACGTCTGATGAGATCTGTCAAGAGCTCTTTACTATGTCCAGCGCTGACTACTTTACATGTGATCTGAATAAAGCTTTCATCTAAGACTTGAAGAACTACTCTCCGCTTTATTACTTAGGCTTCCTATTCAAATAATCGGGTTAATTCTTACAATATCCAGACATTACCAAATCCATACAGACAGTAGGTTGGCTATAAGACACAGTAAGTATAGACACAAATAAATCTAGCATTCCTAATTAAGTATGTAACAGCACAGAGCTGTATAACAACACAGCTTAGCTACCACATGTAAAACCAGGGTGAGGGGGGGAAACAATTAGCTTATGCTGTTTGCTACCTGCTAGCTAACAGAGCCACACTCTAAATCAAAACACACATAAAAAGTAGCTAACATGACATTACTAAAACTGCAGGTTAATGTTAATAGTTCTCACACACACACACACACACAATACTTACAAATTGTCTCCAAGGCAACAGCGTTTTAGAGGAACATCCAGCAGCAAAACAAAAGGTACGTGAAACACCGGAGATTTGGCGCGAAAATCTCACAGATAACATTAGGTGACAGAGGGCTCACTCTGATGCTTTTTCCAAAACAGAAATAAAATGCAAATATGAGCTAGTTTGTTTTAGCCTATAAAACTGCTATATTACATTAAATACTGACTCGTTATTAAGGCAGCACACACGCACACACACACACACACAAACACACGCACACACACTATAGCTTTGAGTGTAAGTCTGTTCCTGTACCTGGAAAAATAAATCCAGGAATAACACAATGAGAACGCAATTTATTTCTACTTGACTTTATTAAAAAATATTATCAACAAAATCCTCAGGAAACATGCACACACACACACAAAGCATTCTGACACACACACACACACACACACACACACACACACACACACACACACAAAGCATTCTGATACACACACACTGGAGAAAAACAGACATCATATTGAGCTCCCTGTTTAACTAAACATTCTTGGCAAGCTTACAGTTAAACAAAAACTAAACAAGTGAAGAGTTTCGATCCAAAACACTTTGCATCCAATGTATTAGTAATTAAATGTGCAGGTAAAAATCACCCGATATTCCCCGTTTAAATTTTGTAAAAATATACAATATTCATATAGTTACAAGACGTGAAATCTGGTTTGCAGCTGGAGTTGGACGGAAACTCGTCACTTTATTTTTTGCAAATCGAAAGGAAAAAAAAATTCGATAAATTAAAATAATGTTGTAGTTTCGCTGGTTTACGTGCACACAAAACACACACTTCTGATTCAAAGCAAAACAAATCTACAAAAATAGACCATTAGGCATTTTACACTTTTCCATATTTGAGTCAAAAAAGCAACTTTTTTTGCACATCGACATCGCCGCCTTCCTTTCATATTAATCGTCTTTATTCACATATCGACAGATGAACAGATGCTACTCTCACACTATGCTAAGCTAACAAATGCTAATGTACGTCGTCATAATAAAATAACTAATCTTCCAATGAAAAGTCATCAAGCTACGGAAGAGCATTAGGGACAAAAATGAGAGGACAACATTTATTTATCTTTCATTATGCATTTTGAGAAAAAAGGCAAAATGTCTTCAATAGAGTTGAAATAGTGGAGCTTAGAGGACGTCTGCTTTCAGTCAAAATGAGGCTGGAGCCCATTGTCTGTCTGTCTGTCCGTCCGTCCGTCCGTCCGCCCGCCCGCCCGTCCGTCTGTCTGCCTGTCTGTCTGCCTTATGACCATAGCAAAGATGAAGAAGTTTGGGTTTTAATAACGTTTTACTGAAGAGTTATTGATCACAGAAGCTCGGGTCGGTCAATATCTTTCCAACTTCACCGCAGTCTGGATCTGTTAATTTCATCTCTAACGAAAAATAAAATGCCGTCCCCTTATTAGTTTTCTATTTAGTGGCCCAATACTCTTCCGTAACTAGCAGTCAGAGACGGGATGCTTTATTTCTTTGGGGTCAAACCAGTCATTTACATGTTCAGTGTGAATAGATAAAAAGCACTTTTTTCTTGGGGGGAGTGGGGGGGGCCTTCAAAATAAGACAACAATAACAGACCTTTGAAATGACTGAGGTTGCGTTCCGAATCGCATACTCTTTCTTTTTTCTATTCTACATACTACATCCGACGATAAAAAGAATCTAGTTAGGATGCAGTAGGCATACTATTGGGACATACTTTACTCTATTATTTCATCATAACATTGCGCCTTGATCTTGCCTCTTGCTTTTATATCCGTCGCATCCCCGTTTGTTTTCATAACATGGACCTATAGGCTTCGTCGATGTTACGTCACTTCACGTGCGCACTGGATTGTGGGTCAGAATCGCCCAAATAGGATGCACTTTTCAACACTAACAATCTTGGCCGCATGAAGTAGACCATCCGGGTATTCTAACCATCCTAAATCTGGCCACAAGAATCGGGACATCCTAAATCTTTTTTCTACATACTATATAGTAGAAAGTATGCGATTCGGAACGCAACCTGAGTAAATGTTCTCATTGCAATAAAGCAGCTTTTACATGAATTGTCATGAACCTTATTCCACCCATTCACATTCACACTGGACAAAATTAATAGAAGCCAATAGAAAAAAAATTAATTTTAATGTATAAAAGTCTCCGGCGAGCACAAAAAAATTAAGAAAGTTTTGCACGGGACAATAATATGTTTTTCTGCCAGTCTGAGAGGAATAACCGTACAATGCAAACCAAGTTTTACATTTACGGCATATTGTCCCATCTTCTGTGTTGTTTTCTGTCAACTCACCTTTTTGTTAGATTTTTTTAAATAAGTTGTTTTCAATCTGATACTTGGAGAGAGAAAAAAAAAAAAAAAAAAAAAAAAAAGAACTAAATTGCTACACGATATCTGGTGAATAAATCCTCGCTCGTCTGGTGGTTTGATAATAATTTGAGTCATTTCTTAGGGAGGAATTTCAGGGTCAGCGGTGAGAGAAAATTGACTTATTAGATTTCTTTCATTATACACTTGAAGACAAAGTCGAAATGTCAAGAAGAAAAAGTTTAAATTTTGTGAATTAAATTGAAATTAAATGTTGTGAATAAAACCAAAATTACATTTAGACATTTCTCTTGAAGTGCATGATGAGAAAAACTAACAACTTTTTCCCCTAACCCTTGACCCCAAAACTATTCTATACATTACCGGTCGCAAACTGTTGGATCTATTCTTAAACGCTCATTTAAAAGGCGAAACACATAGTTTTCCACACACACACACAGTTTTCCCCACACACACACACAGAGTTTTCCACACACACACACACACACACACACACACGCACAGTTTTCCACACACACACACACACAATGAGGAATGACACATTGAAGCCTTGTGACGTTGAAGCGCGGCGTCCAAAAAAAAAATAATAATAATAAACTGAATAAACTCCAAGTTAAAGTTCTCAGACCGTCTCTCTCCTCTTCAGACTTCTCGTCTGCTCTGCGCTTTTAGTTTGTTTGCTCATCAGAGTTCCATGATATTCTTGCTGCCTTGGTTACGACAGGTTCAATACAAAGCTCTCTCTCATTGGTTCACGGTGATGTCATTGGGTTTGACCGCGAAGCCTTTTCATTGGCTGACGATCAGCTTTCGAAGGTATGACTGTGTGAGTCCCCGCAGCTCTTCCAGTGTGTAGTCTTCGGGCATGGGCAGCCGCGTGATGTTAGCCGCCAGCTGTGACAGGGGAATGCTAAGGGAGGCGGAGTCGCCATGTTGTAAACTCAGCACCACGCGCAGGATGTTAGCAACGCGCTTCGCCATTTCTGTATCGAGGGAAAGAGAATGAAGGAGTGTGTTAGGTCACAACCAAAACAACAACAGCTGATTATGTTACAAGATGGAGTCAGTGATTCCGGAGAACGCTTTTTTTTTTTTTTTTTTTTTTTCAACCAAACGTTTGAAAAACTGTCAGCATCTCAACACTCTTTACCAAGGCAAGTTTATTCCTATAGCACAATTCAGACACAAGGCCATTCAAAGTGCTTTACAGGGTCATAAAATACATCCAGATCAAAATACATCAACTATAGAAGAGACATTAGAGAAGTGAATGAAAAATATGAATAGAAATAAAACATTTTAATGAAAAAAAAAAAAAATTATTTATTGGATGTTATCAGTGCACAGTGAACACACACACACTCTCTCTTTCACACACACACACACACACACACACACACACACACACACACACACACACACACACACACACACACACACACACACACACACACACACACACACACACACACACACACACACACACCTGATTGTGCGAGCCGGTCTCTGGCGCTGCTACACGGCAGCAGCTCCGTCCGGCTGCAGAGTGACGTCACGTCGCTATGGAGACGCTCTAACTCGTAACCAGCGTTTTCCATCTGAGGAAAGATTAACACACAACTTTAAACTTCACAATAAAAGCCCCAAAAATTCACTGAGAGTTTAGAGAACAAAAAATGATTTAAAAAAGGTGCTACGAGGAACTTTTTAATATTTCTGAAACAGTCTCATGTTTCCTCTGATGATCATAAATGACATGTAACAGCAAACGAGACCATCAGTGTAAAATAATGCTATTTTTATATAGTGTTTCTTATCTTATCTGGATTAGTAAAGTTTAATTTGATGACTTAAGAGGTGCGTATAACATTAGTAATGACAGAATTAACACATATATACACACACAGAGACACACACACACACACAGACACACACACACAGACAGACACACACACACACATCTTACCGTCTGGATGTGTTTGAGTGTGTTGGTGACGCGGACGTAGTCGAGGTATTAGTATTGACAGAATGAACACATATATACACACACACAGACACACACACACAGACACTGACACACACAGACACACACAGAGACACAGACAGACAGAGACACACACACAGACACACACACACACAGACAGACACACACACACAGACACACACAGACAGACACACACAGACAGACACAGACAGACACAGACACACACACACAGACACACACACACAGACAGACAGACACAGACACACACACACAGCTTACCGTCTGGATGTGTTTGAGCGTGTTGGTGACGCGGATGTAGTCGAGGTATTAGTATAGACAGAATGAACACATATACAGACAGACAGACAGACAGACAGACACACACACACACACAGACACACACACACAGCTTACCGTCTGGATGTGTTTGAGCGTGTTGGTGACGCGGATGTAGTCGAGGTAAACCCGGCCGGCCGTGTCCCACTCTGGGATGGTGGCGCTGTGCTCGGGCACCGCCAGACCCTCCAGGAACTCCAGCAGGTAGTCATGGTTATCGTTGATGATGCAATCTACGGCAACACGGGAGGGACAAAAACAAGACGGTTGGATTAATGGAAATATTAATATTTGACTCAAGTGATAAAAGGATTTAACTTCTGGCCGTATGAAACACAATAACATTTAAAAGCAGTTTAAAATGTTTTGTTGGTTTCTTTGTGTGTGTGTGTCTGTGCGTGAGTGAGTGAGAAAGAATTACAGTGTGTGTGTGTGTGTGTGTGTGTGTGTGTGTGTGTGTGTGTGTGTGTGTGTGTGTGAGAGTATATATGTGCCTGTGTGTGTAAATACTGTGTGTATTTACATGTATAAACTGTGCGAGCCACTGTGTACATAGTGTGTGATTGAGCCTGTGTGTATACTGCGAGCCACTGTGTACATAGTGTGTGATTGAGCCTGTGTGTATACTGCGAGCCACTGTGTACATAGTGTGTGATTGAGCCTGTGTGTATACTGCGAGCCACTGTGTACATAGTGTGTGATTGAGCCTGTGTGTATACTGCGAGCCACTGTGTACATAGTGTGTGATTGAGCCTGTGTGTATACTGCGAGCCACTGTGTATATAGTGTGTGTGTGTGTGTTATTGTGGGTGTGAGCCTGTGTGTAAGTGAGAGAGTGTGTATATGCTGTGTGTGTGTATTTACGTGTGTGTGTGTGTGTGTGTATACTGTGTGTGTGTGAGCCTGTGTATATGCTGTGTGTGTGTGTGAGCCTGTGTATATGCTGTGTGTGTGTGTGTGTGTGTGAGCCTGTGTATATGCTGTGTGTGTGTGTGTGTGTGTGAGCCTGTGTATATGCTGTGTGTGTGTGTGAGCCTGTGTGAGCCTGTGTATATACTGTGTGTGTGTGAGCCTGTGTGTGTGTGTTATTGTGTGTGTGAGCCTGTGTGTAAGTGAGAGTGTGTATATACTGTGAGTGTGTGTGTGAGCCTGTGTGTGTGTGTGTGTGTGAGCCTGTGTGTGTGTGAGCCTGTGTGTGTGTGTGTGTATATACTGTGTGTGTGTGTGTTAGTGTGTGTGTGAGCCTGTGTGTGTGAGCCTGTGTGTGTGTGAGCCTGTGTATATACTGTGAGTGTGTGTGTGAGCCTGTGTGAGTGTGAGTGTGTGTGTGAGCCTGTGTGTGTGTGTGTGTGTGTGAGCCTGTGTGTGTGTGTGTGTGAGTCTGGGTGTGTTAGTGTGTGTGTGAGCCTGTGTATATACTGTGAGTGTGTGTGTGTTAGTGTGTGTGTTAGCCTGTGTGTGTGTGTTAGAGTGTGTGTGAGCCTGTGTACACTGTGTCACCTGATGCGAGGTGCTGGATGAGCAGCCTGTGACACTGGCTCCAGTGCGCGGCCCGGTACAGGTGCAGAGCCTCCAGGTGAGCGTCTCCGTCTCGTCGGGCTCTGGTGGCTTTGGCCTCGTGGATCCACTGCTCTGGGATCAGCAGCTTCTCTGTGAGGAAACGCTCCCTACGCACCGACTCCTCTGTGGACACAATAGGACAATATATCTTTATAACCTTTATCTATACAGGTAAATCCCATTGAGACCGAAGACTCTTTTGCAAGGGAGACCTGTTTTCCTTTCCCATGTTACCATTCACACACACATTCATACACCGATAGCAGGCTAACTATCGACATTCACACGAGGCAAGGTGGGTGAAGTGTCTTGCCCAAGGACACAACAACTATGACACAGGTGGCAGGGCGGGGATCGAACCTCCAACCCTTTGATCATCAGCCGACCCGCTCTACCACCTGAGCTACAGTCTTTATGGTCAATGTTAAATGGACTCCACTTATAAAGCACTTTTCCCTGGTTTTTCACAGACCCAAAGCCCTTTAAATTGTTTTGTACACATTCACCCATTCACACACACATTCATGCACCGATAGCAGCAGCAGCTACCACGCAGGGTGCAAGCTAACTATCAGGAGACATTTAGGGTTCAGTGTCTCTTTGCCCAGGGACACTTGGACATGTGGCGGGGAGACGGGGGATCGAACCACCGACCCTGTAACCCAGTGGACGACCGCCCTACACACTTCACCACAGACGCCCCAATAGAAGAATATATCTTTATTGACACTGTTAAACCTGCAGTGTGTAGAATTTTGGGTTTTATAACCTAGCAGATTTTGTAGAAAGTAATTATAATATCCATAAGTACGTTTAATTTAGTGCATAATAGCTGATTTTTTTTTTTATTATTATTTTTTCCCTTAGAAAGGTTCTCGTATATGTCCATATTTCTGCATATTTTGGACCAAGGCCTAGTGCCGCCATCTTGAAAGTGTCATAGTTGGAATGTCATCAGGTGCATTGTCTAACATTTAGAATTGTTCTTGTCCTTGTCCTTGAAGGCCACTGTAGCTTCTGTTATTATTCTAAAGGGTTGGGGTTACCCAGGGAGCGTTGCATTCTAGAACTTTCTTGATGATGTCATAAAACACACTGCACCTTTAAAACATTGTCAGACGACATCAAATGGTGAAAGTCAGTTAGGCAGCTCTCCTCTCCTCTGTAAATGTATAAATGAATATGTGCAGTGCAAAATGACAGTGCAAAGTGTGTGTGTGTGTGTGGGGGACACTTGCCTGTGTCCAGCAGGGGGCAGTGCAGGGTCAGCAGCTCCTTCACTGCTCTCTCACGCTGACTAGAGAGAGAGAGAGAGAGAGAGAGAGAGAGAGAGAGAGAGAGAGAGAGAGAGAGAGAGAGAGAGAGAGAGAGAGAGAGAGAGAGAGAGAGACAGACAGACAGACAGAGAGAGAGAGAGAGACAGAGAGAGACAGACAGAGAGAGACAGACAGAGAGAGAGAGAGGCAGACAGAGAGAGGCAGACAGAGACAGAGAGAGAGAGAGAGAGAGAGAGAGAGAGAGAGAGAGACACAGAGAGAGACAGGCAGAGAGACAGAGAGAGGCAGAGAGAGGCAGAGAGAGAGAGACAGAGAGAGAGGGAGAGGGAGAGAGTGAGAGAGAGAGAGACAGAGACAGAGAGACAGACAGAGAGAGGCAGAGAGAGACAGGCAGAGAGACAGAGACAGACAGAGAGAGAGGCAGACAGAGAGAGAGAGAGACAGAGAGAGAGAGAGAGAGACAGAGACAGAGAGAGACAGACAGGCAGGCAGAGAGAGAGACAGAAAGACAGTATGTTAACTTCAGGGAGACTAGCCATACTTCACTGTTATTTAGTTTGGTAGGTAAAGATATTAGCTGCGTTCCAAATCTCATACTCTTTCTTTTTACTGTTCTACATACTACATCTGACCATAAATTGTAGCATATTACTGCATGCTAACTAGATACTGTTTATGATCAGATGTAGTATGTGTAGTAAGAAAGATTGAGGTTTGGCACACAAGGAGAGTTTGTTTCCCATTGTAACCTACGTGTGGTCAGGTATGTGCAGCAGTATAAAGACAGTAGGACGTTAGTAGGGCTTTTAGTATGAGTAGGACATTAGTAGGGCTTTTAGTATGAGTAGGACGTTAGTAGGGCTTTTAGTATGAGTAGGACGTTAGTAGGACTTTTAGTATGAGTAGGATGTTAGCAGGGTTTTTAGTATGAGTAGGACGTTAGTAGGGCTTTTAGTATGAGTGGGACGTTAGTAGCGCTTTTAGTATGAGTAGGACGTTAGTAGGGCTTTTAGTATGAGTAGGACGTTAGTAGGGCTTTTAGTATGAGTAGGACGTTAGTATGAGTAGGACGTTAGTAGGGCTTTTAGTATGAGTAGGACGATAGTATGGCTTTTAGTATGAGTAGGAGGATAGTAGGGCTTTTTGAACACAGCCAGATTTAGCTTGAATGTGACTGTAACCTACGTGTGGTCAGGAATGTGCAGCAGGATGAAGACAGCCATGTGCCAGAGGCCGGAGCTCTCCAGCTGAGCGGCGTAGCTGGCGTGCAGGATGCCCTGTCCGGAGAGGCTCAGGTGGCTGTAGTGCAGCGCCTGCAGCACGGCCCACAGGTGCCAGCTCAGCCGGTAGTCCAGACGCTCCCACGTCACACACAGCGGGTCAAGAAGCTGCTGCAGGCTGTAGTGTCTACCAGGGACAGGGAAACAGTCATTATCTATCTATCTATCTATCTATGAAACAAGAAGGGTCTGTCTGTCTGTCTGTGTGTGTGTGTCTGTGCGTGTGCGTGTCTGCAGGTAAACAGTCATTATCTACCTATCTATAAAGCAAGAAACGTCTGTCTGTCTGTCCGTCTGTCTGTCCGTCTGTCTGTCTGTCTGACAATTAAAAGGGTTTCATATTTCACATTTGAATTTATTTACTTTTTTTGATTGATTTTATACAGGTTTTTCTTGCTTACCTTTTGCACTATTGACAATTGTATTAATTGTCCTGAAATAAATAAATAATATGTACAGAAGCTACGGTGGCCTTGAAGGACCAGTTGTAGTTACCTGTCACAGAAGCTACGGTGGCCTTTAGGGACCAGTTGTAGTTACCTGTCACTGTAGAGTTTGAGCAGGTGGAAGCAGAGATCGTAGAGCGGTTTGGACTCGTTCTCTTCCTCGTCCAAATCCGTCTTTTCTGACTCGAGGTACGGAGGAACAGGAGCGCAGGCGTATTTACCCCCCTCACAGGAGCCCTACAGAAGGGAGAGAGACAGAGACACACACAACAGGATCAGTGGAAGCCAGAGTATTTATATCTATCAATCTGTCCTTTGTTTACATACCCTTCGCTTACATACCAGTTTACAGAGCCTAGGCTGTGTATTAACACTGGATTTACAAGCGTGAAATAAATCTATTAACATCCTGCGTCAGGGTCTTACCTCTTATTATTATTACTATATCATTTAAGTCTCAGCTTTCATACGTGTGTTTCTCTTTTACTTTTTCTCATAGTGCACTGTTGGAGGATTTCATTGCCAACGACTGCTCTGTAATTGTTGTGCAAATGTCTAAATAAATAAATAAATAAACAATCTTGAATGAATACTAATTGATTATGTATTTGTTTAACCTAGTAATCCTACTAATGAATTATGATTTGTCCCGTTTGTCTTCTCAGCGTGTCTCACCTGGAAAGCGTCTTCGTACTTGGCGAGAGCGTCAGCCACAGAGGCCGTGGGAGGCAACATGAACCAGAGGTGAACCGCCACGCAGCGCTTCCAATCCAACTCAGAGCAAACGTTCACCAGCGACTCTGAAGACTGCCACACCTACAGGAGACAGACAGACAGACAGACACACACGTTTAGCTTTCAAATTAAAGGGGAAAAAAAAAGGTCAGGAATGTCTGCATTTGCTGTCAATTACTCAGTCGACAGGCAATACAATTGATAAACAATGAAATTCACTACGAGGAATTTCTAAATATTTCTGAAACAGTCTCATTTTTCCTCTGATGATCATAAATTACATGTAACAGCAAACGAGACCATCAGTGCAAAGAATGCTATTTTTATATAGTTTTTCCTAATGCCTTTGTCATGGGTATACGCTCACCCAGGAACAACAGCTGGCGTCGTAAAAAACACTACCGCTTTTGTCCGAAAGGAGACGCTAGAATTAACACAAACTGAAAGTTTCTCGGAGCACCTTTAATAAGTCAACAAAAAGCTAGGAATATTGCACATTATAAAATTGCATATAAAAAAATAGCCAGAGGTAGATGTAAATACATAAATATTACACTATTGCACATTATTTCTTAGGCTGTGTGTAATGAAGGAAATAGAAACATTTCTTATCCATTATTTCTTAGAGGTTTTAAGTTGTGATTTCTTAAGTTAATAAAAGGTCAAATAAAATGAAATAATTTCTTATGAGAGTGTATTGTCTGTTAGTCTTTTATTCTGTCTATCATCGTCCGAGTCTGTATGTATTTCTGCTTATGTTCCCAAGTGCAAGACAATTCCCCTTGGGGCAATAAAAGTTTATCTCATCTCAAGAGGTATTGTGTGTCCTACCGGTTTCCCAGCCAGCAGAGTGTAGATGCGTAGCCGCTCCTCGGGCAGGTAGCAGTCTGTCTGCTGCCGGCTCCAGTCGGCCGCCTGAAGCGCCAACAGGTCTCTGCTGTACTGAGAGCCCACAGCCTGGGAGAGCAGCAGGGACAGACGGTGGTCTCCTGTGGGGGCAGGGAGGGGGGTGGGGGGTGGGGGGGAGAGGGGGGGGGCAGGGAGGGGGGGGGGGCAGGGAGGGGGCGGGGGGGGGGCAGAGACAGAGAGAGAGACAGAGAGAGAGAGAGAGAGAGAGAGAGACAGGGGGGCAGAGAGAGAGAGACGGGGGGGGCAGACAGAGAGAGAGACAGGGGGGCAGAGAGAGAGACAGGGGGGGGGCAGAGAGAGAGAGACAGAGACAGACAGAGAGAGAGAGAGACAGGGGGGCAGAGAGAGAGAGAGAGAGAGAGAGAGAGAGAGAGAGAGAGAGAGAGACAGGGGGGCAGAGAGAGAGAGAGCGAGAGAGAGAGAGACAGGGGGGCAGAGAGAGAGACAGAGAGAGAGAGACAGACAGGGGCATATTAACACAGCTTCAGTATGAGGGGGAAAAACTAGGGGAGCTGAATAAAACGTTTAATGTAAAAATCGCGATTCTTATCTTCTGAGATTTAGAATTAATTCATAATTTGCAAAAATCAATATTTTTTAAATTACATACACATACAAAAAAAATCAACCGTCTTAAAAACCAATAATAACATTGTGTAAGTGTGTGTTGACTCTTGTTTTGACGCTCACCTTCCCTCTGTGCGACCCTGCATGCTTCACTGATTTGCGGTTTCTCTTACTGTCTGTGTCTGTCTGCCTGTCTGTCTCTCTCTCTCTTACGGTGTGTGTGTCTGTATCACTCTCACCTTCCCTCTGAGCGACCCTGCACGCTTCACTGATTCTGTTTCCAGTGAGGAAACTAAAGATGGCGTCTGTGTGCCGTCCCTTCCCGGCCAGAGCCACTTCCTCCTCCACCCGGTGGGCGGAGCCTCGCGACAGCCAACCGGAGAAGCTCCTGCGCCTCTCCAGCTGCTGCTCGTATCCACTCAGGGGCTCAACCTCTGGCTCATCCACGGGCCCCAAACGGCCCCACAGAGCCTCACACAGGGTCCACACCTCACACCAGTAGCCCACCAGAGCTGCAGGGAGAAATACATAAAGAGAAAAATGTTTAAAGACCTACTTCACCGGTGGGAATATGAAGGTGTATTGAACTCTGAGATCCTATGTAGTATCAATGTGCAAACATTTTTGAAATCGATTCATCCTAGCCTGAGAAAAGGCAGAGAGAGTGTTTTATGGTCTCACTTTCTAACCCTACATTTTACTTGTGACATCACACTAGTAAAAATGTAGGGTTAGGGTTAACAGGACAGCTGGGCCAAGGGAAGACTGAGGGAAGACTCCCTAACCCTAACTCCACCTTTAGATGTAAAATCAAAGGATTTGGTCCTTCCACTTACGGTCTGCGTGTCCCTGTCTGTGGTTGAGCTCTGTGATCCAGTGTGAGTACTCGTGCAGCGCGGCGACTCCGGGCTGCGGTCTGACTAACGGGCAGAGAGACGCCTCGGGAAGCTCCACGCTGCAATGCTTCAGACAGATCTCTAGAGGGCGCTGCAGCACCGACTCACTCTCTGAGGACAGGAGACGGTGAGCTTTAGTAATATACATTTATACAACATACATACAGCCCTGGAAAAACATAAAGACACCACTCCAAGTGTCTCTCGTTTGACTATTCATAGGCATATGTTTGAGTAGAATGAACATTTTGGTTTAAGAATATAAACTACTGACAACATTTCTAACAAATTCCCAATACATTTTTTGTCATTAAATGCATTTTCAATAAGTAATGTAGAGATGAAGATTTGAGAAAAATCCAGACTGGTCTCTTAATTTTTTCCGGAGCTAAAAAGCTATATATAACCCAGGAGTACAAGAATACACGAACCAACAGAAAACAAGCATGGGTCACAGAGGGAGTACAATGGTCCACTGCCAGCATAGTAAAACTATACAAGATTAAAAAGTAAATACATTATTTATTTATTTTTAAACATACAAAACTACTATGAGTGTAAATGAGCAAAGTGGCAGCTTGTCTCACCCTCATCTTCCTCATCATCCATAGTCTTCAGTGGTGCAGACTGCAGACCAACTAGCCGCTCCACTAACACCTTATGAGGGCTTTCTACCAGCCTGAAAGAGAGAGGAACACTGTATGAGGGCTTTCTACCAGCCTGAAATAACTTATTGATATCACCATGAAACTGACAATTTTCTTTTTTTACTAAAGTGTAATGAAAATGAAGTTTTAAGTTGTAAAAACAAGTTCTTTTTATAGTTTAAATGTCTGACCAGCTGTATATTAAAACCTGCTACATTTACATCCACATTTTATTTTATGTCTCAGTACAATTAGTTTAATTATTCATGCATTTGTTTTCAGTGCATGATCGATCAAATCTTCCTAAATAAAACTCCTAGTCTGAGCATTGTCTTACGATTTGCTGCGTGCGGGTTTGGGCAGGAAGCTGAAGTCCGTCTTGTTTGGTTCCTGGTCCAGATGTTTGTTGTTCTGTGAGCTGAGCTGGAAGCCGCAGTGAGCGAGCGTCCAGCCCGGGCCCCAGCCCACCCTGAAGGAGCGACCCAGTAGCAGGTCAGCATCCATCAACAAAGCCCCCTGCAAAACACAACCACACAAATGATCAGAAATATCTTTGAGAGGGGTGCGTAGTGGATAGTGCTTGCAACATATTGGCTCAGGCCCTCGTTGCAGTGGTCACGGGTTCAAATCCGACCCGTGGACCTTTACTGCAGGTCATCCCCCCTCTCTCCCCATTTCTGTTGTTGCTTTTGTTGTTGTTGTTGTTGTGTTGTCCTGCTTGTTGTTTTTTGTATGAGACCGAAGACGAATCTCCACACCGTGGACAATAAAGATTTAACTAACTAACTAACTAACTCTGTACTGTCAAAAAAAGCTTGAAAATGACACAAAATTATCTTAAAAAAAATTTAAATATTTATCTTTGAGATTCATTGAACTTTTTTTCGACCCATAAACTTGAGACTTTTAGTCGAGGAGTCGCTGCAATAGGCACGTTTACCACATGGGAGAGAACACTTCTAATGTACTGTAATAAAACGTAACAATTTTAAGCCTTTTATTAGACCAAAAATTTTGATTCACATCACGACTTTGATTAGAAATGTGTTCCTCTTTTAGCACAACCTATGAACTAATCAAGGCTAACAAACTTCCATGCCATTAAAGCCCCTTGTGACACATTCACACATACATTCATACACCGATAGCAGCAGCAGCTACCACGCAGGGTGCAAGCTAACTATCAGGAGCAGTTTAGGGTTCAGTGTCTCTTTGCCCAGGGACACTTGGACATGTGGCGGGGAGACGGGGGATCGAACCACCGACCCTGTAACCCAGTGGACGACCGAACCGCCCTACACACTTCACCACAGCCTCCCAACTTTGTTAATCACACTTTCATGCCATTAAAGCCCCTCTGAATGTAAACAAATGCCACTAATGCACATTTGAATTGAATTAAGTTTAGCACCCACCTTGCCCCGTGTGACAGAGTGTTTGAGAGGGACCGGCCCCCCCAGTCTACGGGCCCCCACCGTCCTGACAACGGCCTCAGCTGGTCGCTGGGGCAACAGGAAGGAAGAGGAGGGGCCTGTCGCCGCGGGAGACGCTCGGGATAGCGACGGAGCGCACAGCGGAGAACGGGGAGAATCTGAGAGCTGAGGGAGCAGGGAGGAGCTGAAGCGAGCCTGGAGGAGGCCGCCAACTAAACACACACACACACACACACACACACACACACACACACACACACACACACACACACACACACACACACACACACACACACACGGAGAGAGAGATATTTTAGATTTTACAAAACCAATTTATTTACATTTTTGTTTGAAAGAGAGAAAGAGAAAGGGAGAGAGAGAGAGAGAGGGAGGGAGAGAAAGAGAGAGAGAGGGAGAGAGAGAGAAAGGCAGAGAGAGAGAGATGGAGAGGGAGGGAGAGAGAGCCACAGGGAGAGGGAGAGGGAGAGAGAGAGAGGCGTTTCCTACCGGAGGGTCGGCCCTGCGTTCCCGGGACAACGAGCCTGGGAGACGAGACGTCGGTTTGAACCTTCGTCGGCCGGTGATCCTGGAACATGCCGTCGCTCTCCTCCTCATCCTCCGCCGCAAACAGAGACGCTTTCATGATCTAGTGACAGGAACAGCAGCACAGACAGAGAGAGAGAGAGAGAGAGAGAGAGAGAGAGTGTGTGTTTGTGTGAGAGAGAGAGAGTGGTAGAGAAAGAGAGTGGTGTAGAGAGAGAGAGAGAGTGTGTGTGTGTGAGAGAGAGAAAGAGTGGTAGAGAGAGAGAGAGTGTGTGTTTGTGTGAGAGAGAGAGTGGTAGAGAAAGAGAGTGGTGTAGAGAGAGAGAGTGGTAGAGAGAGAGAGAGTGTGTGTTTGTGTGAGAGAGAGTGGTAGAGAAAGAGAGTGGTGTAGAGAGAGAGAAAGAGAGAGAGAGAGTGTGTGTGTGAGAGAGAGAGAAAGAGTGGTAGAGAGAGAGAGAGAGAGAGAGAGAGTGTGTGTTTGTGTGAGAGAGAAAGAGTGGTAGAGAAAGAGAGTGGTGTAGAGAGAGAGAGAGAGAGAGAGTGTGTGTAGGGGAACACGGGGGTATTTAGTTTTCCACAATATATATATAAAAAAATAGAAATTTAACAACATACACAAACATTTGCACCATATTAGGAACACAAATTAAGTAATTTCTTTAAAAAATTTAAATTTGTAATAAAATATATATAAAAATAAAACAAAACATTAAGAAAAAAGGTCAAAACTGCCTCAGTAACTCCAATAGCATTTTGCAGTATTCGTCATGAAAAAAAAAACTTCCTTATCTGATTTTTATTTCTCTCCCATGGCCCTAAAACTCTTCTGTACTTTAGTATGTAGTGTAGTAAAAAGAAAGAGTATGTGATTTGGAACTCAGGGTGTGTATTATATTGGGTTTTATTGTGGTGGGGTGGCTGTACCTGCAGTGTGTGCGGGTTGTTATAAATGTGTTTTATTGTGGCGGGGTTGCTGTACCTGTAGTGTGTGCGGGTGGTAATACATGTGTGTTTTATTGTGGCGGGGTTGCTGTAGCTGCAGTGTGTGCGGGTTGTTATAAATGTGTTTTATTGTGGCGGGGTTGCTGTACCTGTAGTGTGTGCGGGTGGTAATACATGTGTGTTTTATTGTGGCGGGGTTGCTGTAGCTGCAGTGTGTGCGGGTTGTTATAAATGTGTGTTTTATTGTGGCGGGGTTGCTGTACCTGTAGTGTGTGCGGGTGGTAATACATGTGTGTTTTATTGTGGCGGGGTTGCTGTAGCTGCAGCGTGTGCGGGTTGTTATAAATGTGTGTTTTATTGTGGCGGGGTTGCTGTACCTGCAGTGTGTGCGGGTTGATCCCGAACGACGTCGCGATGTGTCCGGACGCAGACACTCCGTCGTGTTCCGCTGAGTCCGTTTCCCCCGGCAACATGTCGCTGATGTCATCTCCTCCCAGAATGCTCTCTGGCAGGAAGCTCTGCGTGATGTCAGCCATGTCACTGTCCAGCTCCAACACCACGCCGGGCAGATCCACCACCGCCGTCGACTATTAATGGACAGAAGAAAATTTTCTACTATCAGCTCTTTTTTAATTTATTTTTTATTTCAATTTTCAAATTTTTTGCTTTTTATTGGAGATTGGAGAGACAGAGATGAAATGTGTCAGAGAGGGGAAAGACATGCAGAGAACGACCCGGGCTGGATTCTAACCCGGGTCTGCTGTGAAGAGGACAGACAGACAGACAGACAGACAGACAGACAGGGGAATGACATGCAGAGAACGACCCGGGCTGGATTCTAACCCGGGTCTGCTGTGAAGAGGACAGAGACTCATACTGAATATTTTACAGACGCAAAGAGACAAGGTTTATTACACCTTTCATAACAAAAAAAAACTCAGGAATGAATTGTAAAATCAAAGGACTTACGGTCGGGGGGCTACAAGTAACTTTGTGTTTGAAAGTTACTATATAAATATAAATTAAACTCTTACTATATTCACAGAATCTATAGACGAACCAGTTAAATGAATTCTTCATATTTTGTTTTGAGTTTAGACTTAGCATTATTGTGGTAAAGACACTCATCTCTGTTCGGAAAATAATTTTCTATTTTGATGAAAAAATTCAAATTCAAAACATAACATTATGACTTTGTTAGCTACAAAATAAATTGTCTTGCAGAAAAACTGTCCGCATCGCTGATAAGGGATTTTTGTTAAAGATTTTAAATATTTATTCCCACACACAGAAGTCAAAAGAACAAAAGGATAAAATCTTCATTAACTTTATTTAGTTTCTTACATTAATAATACATGTTATTAGACACACACATTGAAACCGAACATGTTAAATATAGAAGATTGACCTTTGAATTGAACTATTAAACACAAGAAGCTCGTTATAACAATATAGATTTGTAACAAAAGCAGAAAGAGTCCGGAATAAAAAAATACTTTTATACTTTTTTCTATTATGGACTCTTCAGTAATCTGTTGTTAAAATATGTCTGATACAATGCGAAGCCCATTACCCACACTTAAATACGTGTGTGTGTCTGTGTGCGCGGGCTTAAACAGCTCAAGTTAAAAATGAAAAAGTTCAATCTGAAATACAGAATGATCTATAATTTATCAACTAATCAACTTCTTTTTTGATACTAAAAGGTGCAGTCAGTGATTCTGGAGAACGCTTGTTGTCAAAATCCGTGAATATCTCCTCATGATCCACTACCTGTCTGTACTGTGTGTGCGCTGGAAAAAAAAAAAAAAAAAAAAAAAAAAAAAAAATCAGATGAATAAACACAAAAAATAAAAATAAAATAAATAAAAGGAAAGGAAAGGAAAAAATAAAAATCTGTATTTTAAGTACAACTAACTTCGCTGATTCCTGATTTCACTGATTTCAGGGCTAAGGAAGTGTACGGAGCAGGAGCACTGGGAGAACACACTGGACTTTAGGGGGACACAGGGCCAAGGGACCGGGACACATGACTAGTGGGAATTAGCCCTTAAATATAAATATAATATAAATCTTGTTTTGTGTCCATCCAATAAAAACAGTACACGCTTCTATTTCGGGAAAATCCTCTCGTGCGTGTGTGTGTCACTCTGTCTTTGTGTGTGTGTGTGTGTGTGTGTGTGTGTGTCTTTGTGTGTGTGTGTGTGTCACTCTGTCTTTGTGTGTGTGTGTGGCTGAAACCCTTTTCAATGATCACTCCCTGTTTGTCTGACAAAACAACTAACGTTCATTAAAATCCCTAATAAGCTGAATTCAGTAAAACAGCTTCCACCTTTGCAGTCTCATTTCTTGGTGAAAACATGACATATCTCTCCCCCCTGCAGTCTTCACTTGCTGATATAAATCTTTTTTTTTTTTTTAAATAAGAAAAACTCCAGAAAAGTAGAAAACCTTTATGGGAAAGATATAAGATACTTGCTGCTGTGCAAAAAAAAACCTGTGGACCTTTACTGCAGGTCATCCCCCCCCCCCCTCTCTCTCTCTGTCTGTCTTCCCTCATTTCAACTCTGTACTGTCAAATAAAGCTTGAAAAATGCCCCCCCTAACCCCCCCCCCAAAAAAAAAAAAATAAGTTTAAATCAAGCTAAATCTCAGCTGCTAGCAACAACCAGCGGGACAGCATTGAGTGAATTATTCCTTTAGTTTTAATGGCGTCAGTGTGAGTGAGTCGAGTCATGATGAGTCGGGCCGCTCTACCTGAGCCTGGGGCGCCACCGGGACAGGAAGTGATGTCACAGTCTTCAGCTTCTTCACGTCGCTGGTCTTAAGAGGAACATCGTCATCCTCGTCCGAGTCCTGCAGCCCGTACTTAGAGAAATGGGCCACCTGAGAGGGGGGGGGAGAGAGAGGAGAGGAAAGTTTATCTCTATTCATTTCTCAATTCACCTGAGAGAGAGAGAGATTTTTTACCAAACACTTCATTTTCATATTTTACAGTTAAGAATGCACCTAATGACATTCCAACCATGACGCTTCCAACATGGCGGCACATAGGCCTGGGCCCCACGTATGGAGAAATATGGACAAATAAGAGACCCTTTCAAAAAAAATAAAAAATAAAAAAATTCAGCTATTATGCACTAAATCTAACGTACTAATGGATATTATAATTATTTTCTACCAAGTCTGCTATGAAAAAATTCCCAAAATTCTACACTGCAGATTTAAAATCGCAGTTTTTCATTAAAAATTATTTATTTAGTAAAAACTTATGGTGCGAAAACCAACTCTTCAACAATGGAGAGAGAGGGAGAGGGAGAGGGAGAGAGAGAGAGAGAGAGAGAGAGAGAGAGAGAGAGAGAGAGAGAGAGAGAGAGAGAGAGAGAGAGAGAGAGAGAGAGAGAGGAGAGAGAGAGAGAGAGAGAGAGAGAGAGAGAGAGAGAGAGAGAGAGAGAGAGAGAGAGAGAGAGTTGGTTACAGCTGAGAAATATGTGTCTGATACACCTTTAATATTCAGTTTCTTACCTCAAAGACCCAGGATCCGGTCTCCGGTCTGTACTCGAGGAACTTTGCTCCCTGTTTGCGTGAAGCTTTCTCCAGCCGGCCCTCGTAGTTCATGTCCGTCAGGCGCTCCGGGCTGCGGATCTGAGTGCACGAGGTTTTATCATTCGGCCAAACACCGTCCAGAGTCACCTCAGCTCGCCTGGGGGGCAGACGCAGAGACAGAGAGAGGGAGACGGGGAGAGAGGGAGAGACACAGAGACAGAGAGAGAGAGAGACAAGGAGAGGGACAGAGAGAGAGACAGACGCAGAGACAGAGAGAGAGAGAGAGAGACAGACACAGACGCAGAGACAGAGAGGGACAGACGGAGAGAGAGACACAGACAGACAGACACAGAGAGAGGGAGACAGGGAGAGAGAGAGACAGAGAAAGAGAGAGACGCAGAGACAGAGGGACAGACAGAGAGAGAGAGACAGACACAGAGACAGAGAGAGAGGGACAGACAGAGAGAGAGAGAGAGAGACAGAGACAGAGAGAGACAGGGAGAGGGACAGAGACACAGAGAGAGGGACAGAGACAGAGAGAGGGAGAGACAGGCAGAGGGACAGACAGAGACAGAGAGAGGGACAGAGGGAGACAGACATACAGACAGAGAGAGGGACAGACAGAGAGAGAGAGAGAGGGAGACAGACAGACAGAGAGACAGAGAGAGAGAGACACACACACAGAGAGAGAGGGAGACAGACAGGCAGAGAGACAGAGAGAGAGAGGGAGACAGACAGGCAGACAGAGAGAGAGAAATACACACACACACACACACACACACACACACACACACAGAGAAAGATACACAAACACACAGAATAATACACAGACAGACAGACAGACACAGACACACAGAGGAATCAGTATGAGCTCAGGACAGGATGTGTGTTTTAAACCATTCCCTCTCCCTCTCTCTGTCTCCCTTCCTCACCTGTTCAGCCCTTCTCCCTGCGGAGGCTTGTTCTTGTCGTCGGGGTAAACGATCACCTCTTTGCGTCTGAAATGAACAATCTCATCGAGGGTCAAACCCGTCACGTTCACCTCACCGGGGAAGAAGATGGAGCCATAGCCTGGGAACCAATCAGAGAATAGCAGTGACACAGCCGTCCAATCAATTTTTTACTTTTTATTAGACAGTGTGGAGAGACAGAGATGAAATGTGTCAGAGAGGGGAATGACATGCAGAGAACGACCCGGGCTGGATTCTAACCCGGGTCTGCTGTGAAGAGGACCGAGACTATTTCAAAAGAGCATGTTAACATTTTTCTTTTTCATTTAATAAAATTAAAAAAAAAATTAAAACTAGCAGCGAGCGAGCGTTACCTTTCCTGCCGACGGTGAAGTTTTCGACCACACACTCCCCGTTGTCGTCGACCATCTCACACAGATCATCCAGAGAAGGGATGGTGTAGTAGCCCACTCGGTTCAGAACAATGCCTGGAACACAACAAACAATATAGAAATACATTATTAAAATTAATAAAAAAAATAAAAAATAAAATGTAATTGATAATTGCCTTTAAAATTATTTAAATAAATAATTATACATTTTTGAAAAAAAATTAAAATTAAATATTTTTTAATTTAAATTGATTATATTAGTTAATTATAAAACTATATATATATAAAAAACAATAAAAAAAATTATTGAAATATTTAAAAACAAGTTAATAATTACTAAGATAAATAAATAAAATTATGGATGGAAAGCTGACAGACAGAGACAGGCAGACAGACAGACAGACAGACAGACAGTAAGCCAGCCAGACAGACAGATGGTTTCCCAGGCAGAATGCTCAGTGTGTAGTGTCTAACCTGCGGGGTGAGGAGGCTGTTCCGTCTCCAGCTGTTCGTCTTCTCTTTCCTCCTGAAGAGATTCTTCACACAGAGACGCCGACACGTCATCACTGCTCAGCTGAATAACAATAATATATGTTACAATCAGGGACATTTACAATAAAGTTACAACCTGAAAATACACACCCTCTTTCTGCCTTTACCCACAGTGTGTCTCTCTGTGTGTGTCTGGAATCTTCATTCAGTCTGTAACTTTTCTACTTATGTCAGTCTGTACAATCTATCTATCTATCTACTACGTCTTAAGATTTTTTTGGCATGTGTGTATCTATTGACAGAAAAATAGATTTGATATAATCTACTAAACAATCAACAAATTAAACGGTGTGATCTGCATGGCATTTATTCCTTCATACATAAGGCTAACAAACACAATTTATTATAGTTATTACTATCAACAAGATATTTTCATATCTCAACTCTGAAACAAACATTAAAAAGGTAATACGAGGAACTTTTGAATATTTCTGAAACAGTCTCATTTTTCCTCTGATGATCATGAATTACATGTAACAGCAAACGAGACCATCAGTGCAAAGAATGCTATTTTTATGTAGTTTTTCTTAATGCCTTTTGTCTGGGTATCAACATAAATAAACATTAATACAAAACATACAGTAGATGTCATGCTAATAAACGTACATGGGAGTCCATTATACTTTGTGACAAAGCTATTGCAGCATGCTGAAGTAGTTCACAAGAGCATGTCAATAAATGTATTTTATTTTCCAATTAATAAAAATAAAAAGTATAAAGTAAGCGTCCTATCCCGCGTCCTAAGGTTCAAAGCAATGATTTTCATAAGGTACAGGGATGAGGGTGTGAAGTAAGAGGGTAATTATAATTATATGGATATATATATATATATATATACTGATTGTATAGATATGTATGTATATATGGATATATTGATTGTTTATAAATATAAATATAGATATATGCATTATATAAATATATAAAATATAAAAAATTTATAGTATATTAAGTTGTATGTAATTGGCAAATATAGTATCGCCAATAGTACAGAGAATATAGATAAGAGAAGCGAATATAATTGTTGTTTTTGTTTTATTTATTTTTTTATTTTTTATTTAATAAATATTTTGATTTTTAATTTTTTTAAGGAAAGGGGTAGGATTAAATAAGTGTATACTTCTTCCTGCTCCTTTTCAGGCATATTTATTGTATTTCCATGCTTTTCATTTTGTTTTGTATGTGGATGTCTGAAATAAACTAAATCAAAAATCAAAAAATCCCCATACCTCCAGCCCGTTGCTGGCTGCCTTGTGCATGTTGAGGTCAGAGATGGTGTCCTGCAGCTGGCTGGCGTGCGTGCGTCCCTGGGCGATGGGCTTAGCGATCGGGTTCACGTAGAACTCAGTCACCTCCGGGTCGTCCTCCGTTCTGCTGCTCGGACCGGCTAACATGTCCTCGTCCTCCTCCTCATGGCTGACAACAGGGAGAGATTTTATTTTAGGGTTGGATGGTAACAACGGAACTGGTAAATGGACTTATATGGGGCGGCAGTGGCGAAGTAGGTAGGGAGATCGCCTCTGGAGTGCAGGGTCGGAGGTTCAATCCCCCGTCTCCCCGCCACATGTCCAAGTGTCCCTGAGCAAGACCCTGAACCCCAAATTGCTCCCGATGGTTCAGAGAGCGCCTTGCATGGCAGCTTCTACCATCGGTGTATGAGTGTGTGTATGAATGGGTGAATGTGGTAAGATATGTAAAGCGCTTTGGGGCTGAAAAAATCGGCTAGAAAGCGCTATATAAGTCAAGTCCATTTACCATTTATATACCCCTTTTCCTTTTTTTTTTTTTTTAAAACAGACTCAAAGCGCTTTACATTGTTTTGTACACAGTTTCCTCCTCAGGGCTGACAACAGGGAAACACATTATAAAACTCATTGCAATGTTTATCTTCCTTAGAACTGTAACTCCTAGCCTACAAACATCCTTGGAACATTTCTTTCCTTCATTGAAAACCAAACTATAAAACATAGATCATAAATAAAACACACTAGTATGTCATCCTCGGGGCTGACAACAGTGGATGGTAACAACGGAAATGGTTAATAGACTCCACTTATAAAGCTCTTTTCCCTGGTTTTCACAGACTCAAAGCGCTTTACATTGTTTTGCACACATTGTATAAAACAAAACAATGTATTTGTAATAATGCTTTACATTGTTTCCTCCTCAGGGCTGACTATCAACAATATTCCTAAAAGTGATAACATTGAAATCCTGTAAATGATGGCGGCCCAATTCTTGTAAATAATACCAGTACTGAAGGGACCTACATGACACCTCGTTGACTTTCTATTTTTTGCTTAACATTTGCCTCTAGTTTATGTAATTGGAAGTCCTTAGAAACCTGTAGAGTAAAGTAGAGTACGCTATGTGAGCAGTTTATTTTAGTCTTTTGTTTTTTTGTGTTAAGTTTTTCAGTTGTGCGTAAGTTCTCTTTCTCTTACAAAAACAAAATATTTATAAAAGGCTGTGTCCAATGTTTGCTCCCTTTTAAATCTTCCCCAAATTCTCTCCTGGTAATACAATGAAAGAGAATAAAAAAGGAAAACATTGATGTAATGATGGCCGGCCAGTAGGTGGCGATAACGTATCACATCAAACACCACAGGAGAGAGTTGTGAGAACAAAACTGGAAATGGCAAAAGCTAAAATAAGTGCGGATTTACAAGTTGTGTGCAATATTGATTCTCGTCTGCTAGGCGCCCGGGCAAGTGAAAAAAAAACCTTAGCGTTGAGCCCTGTTGTGCAATATGCCGCTTTATACCAGTCGACATGTGGATAAACACTGTTTACATTTTACATTTATTTAGTTTTGTATTTAGGTCTCTGCTCTCCTTGTGTTCCTCTTATACACTTAATTCTTAATATTGTTTTTTTTGAAGGAGCCCAAGACTAAAGCATTTCATTGCCAGCGACTGATCTGTAATTGTTAATGTGCATGTGACAATAAAACCATCTTGAATCAATATGCAATATGCAGTCATCTGTATCCTGACCTGTGTCCGTTGAGTGGGTACTCTGACGGCGAGGCGAGGTCGTCGGCCTCTTTGCTCAGCGGACTGTTGTACTGGCTGCTGTTCAGGTTCTTCAGCACCAGCTTCTTGATGCTTTTCCTGTTCCACAAACACACAGACGTAATATTAGTGGTTTATTTTAGTTTATATTTATTCAAAATGAGTGTAGTCTGTTCCAAATAATATAAAAGTGTAGTCAGCCATTCTGGAATATTGTTGTCAAAATCAGTGAATATCTCCTCACAATCCACTACCTGTCTGTACTGTGTTCACTGAAAAAAAGAGAGCCTAGGCTGTTTATTAACACAATTTTTTTACAGGACAAACACACACACACACACACAGTACAGACAGAATCACTGACTCCATATTTAAAACCAGATGTGTTAGGACATGGGACTCTGTGCTTGCCTATATCAATTCACTCGCTACCAAAGTGTCATAATATTGATATTGTGTGAGAAGCATCAAGACATTATCTGTGTTACCTGATTGTATTTAAGTTATCGTCACCTTTTATTTATTCCGTCCGTTAATGGGAGGGTTTTTATTTGTTTATTTGCATGTTAGCAATTGTGGTATTGGTTGATGGTTGATGTTGTTGTTTTCCAATAAAAATACATATGAAAAAAAAAAAAACCTAGATGTGTACCTTGGTGTGAAGGCTCAAACAAAGGGCCCTCCATAGCTAGCAATATAAATAACATGCCCCTTTACAGAACCTAAGCTATTTAGATAGTTCACACACACACACACACACACACACACACACACACACACACACTGTAGTTGTAGTGTATCAGTTGTATATTTTAAGACCCATATCTTTAAACCCCGATGTGTACCTTGGTATGAAGGCTCCGTTGGTGAGCGAGGGCTCGTCATCGTCCAGGCCGTCAAACAGCTGAGACTTTGAGGCTCCGGACGAGGACAGCGCTTTGGGGCGGACGCGGGTCGCGGGCCGGGGTGTCAGCTTGTAGTGGGTGGGCGTGGTCAAAGCCTTCTGAGCCGTGGGATTGGTCGGTTTCAGGCGCTGTCAGAGAACACAAGACGTTGTGATTGGATGTTTGAAATGTTTTGGTAATACGGCCAATAACCTAAGTATATAATATCTTTCTTTACATGTTTTTAAAGTCTATAAATTTGGTCTAAAAAAAGAAAAAAAAAAGAAAAGAAAAAATGATATTACTGTTGTGTGTCTCAAAACTTTTTTTAATACAAAAATCTGATTGAAAAACTTGCCTGCATCGCAATTCTTCCATATCGCTGACTAACCCATTCAACTATCGATCTACAGAGACTCACTGTTTACGTGTTTTTTTAATGTAGATTTCTAAGGTTGTTGGTTTGTGTAATGTACTGAGAATAATTTCATCACAACACAGGTATCATTAATAAAGTTGTTTGAATTGAATTGATTAAATAAAAACCGTGTGTAATCTTGAATAACCCCTTGACCTCCCTCACCTCCTCTTTCTTCTTGGGGTCAGAGAGCTGGTTCCTGAAGAGCGGAGAGTCTCCGTACGGGGAATAAGCCAGAACACTGAGCTGCTGCTGGAGCACCGCCTGCTGCGCCGCTGCTGCACTCGGGTCCGTCAGGGCTGAGGACGGGAAACATTCAAAATTAAACAATCAAATTCACCATGACATCATAGTGACAACATGCGTCTCACTCCTGTTTTCGCTTGGAGTTAAAACATACTTTGCAACCACCATCTTTATTAGTTTGCGTGTTTATGTACATATATGGGTAGGTGTGTGCATATGGATAAGTAATTATGGGTGCACGTATACGCATGTATGTAACTGGTTGTATTTTATTTTGCAACTTTATACACAGTCACTTATCGTGTAATTATCTTAATATAATGCTGTATGTTAATGCATGGTATGTTTATGTATTTATTATATATATATTTTTTTATTCATTTAACACATAGACACAGAGTCAGACAGACCCACAGACAGACAGACACACACACACACACACACATAGACAGACAGACAGACAGACAGACAGACACACACTTACCAACAGGCTGCTGAGCTGTTCCAAAGCCCATTGTGCTGGCTCCACTGTTGAACCCGCCCACTCCGAACCCGCCCATCGCTCCCAGAGTCGTTCCCATTTTGTTCTGAGTCCCAAACAGAGACGTGGTTCCTGCGCCAACTGCCACACACAAGACGAGGATGGTGATTGTGTAATAAAACAATTACTACTCTGAACACATAATACAAAAAGATGAAAACATGGGATGCTTTCATCTTTGCATCACTAAACCAGTGTCTAGTTTTAACAGGAATTGAATGTGTTTAATTCACTAGGCATCAAGTGCATATGTTCACCACTCTGGGACTTATATGGACACATGTAAAGTGTGCAGTGCGGAAACTAACGAATATTCAAACGGTCCAATAGTTAAAATACTGTAATATTGTCCACTATAATGGAATTGCACTGTGGCCCCCATGGTGAAACCGTGTTGCCCGTGGTTACCTGTCCCAAAGCTGGTGCCCAGTCCCGTGCCTAGTCCTCCGGTCGCAGGCTTGTTCCCAAACAGACTCCCTGCTGCAGGATTCGCCCCAAAACCTAAGAATTAAAAGAAAAACAACGTATTACAGGGCCGTTACTATTGATTTTATAAATTTATTTTGAAGGTATTAACGGATAAGACCCTTGACTTAATCCATCCGAGTTTTTAAATATATGTAATTAGTTAAAGCTGGGGTATATGATTTGGGGAGAAAGTGGCAGTTGGGATAGAGATTCGAATCCAAATACCTCAACCGCTCCACTTGTTCTCTTTGGTCCCTCCCTGACACGATCAACAACAGCGTTGTGCCAAAGTGAATGGACAGTCCCAACAGCCAATAAGAACAGAGAATTAGAGCCTCGCTCTGATTGGTCATGTTAACTTTGACCAATCAAAAATCATATACCCCAGCTTTAATTGTTCTTATGTGTCTCTGGGATATTCCTCCAGTCTGAAGGTGCTTTAAATTCTAATCGGTTGAGGGATTAGTAAAATAAAATGTATCTTTTCTAAATAGCTCGATACTTTGTTTATGCACGTGGGAAAATTCCTGTATCCTTAAAAAAAAGACATAAAAGACACAAGCATCTACACCTAAGGTCAGGAAAGTGCATAGAATGTCCAAAATGCGTAAAAAGTCAAGTCAAAGTATCGAGTGGTGTTTGAATGTTGGTCGGACTTACCAAAGGTGGAAGTGTTGGTTCCGGTCCCCAGTGTGAGCGCCGGTTTGTTTCCAAACAGACCAGTACCGGTACCGAAGGAGGGAGCGCTGGTGGTCGTGGTTCCAAACCCGGCCGTCTTATTACCGAATAAACTCTGCTGAGAAACACCAAATATACAAAAAAGAGACGTTAAAACTACAGACTCACTACTCATGCTAATAAAAAAAAACATTCTTAAGATGTCACTCAAACATAATAGAGTCATTTGTACGAACAAGAGTTAATGGTTAGTCAAAAAAACCAAAAACAAGAAAGGATAAAATCTGCTCCCATCACCAAATGCCCCAAAAACTAAATGTACTGCATTGAATCAAAACTGGATTATGCAATTATGACCCAAACAATAAAAGTAACAATAAAGTTAAACTTAAAATGAATCCTTCACAAGAAGATCTGTGTTATATATGTAAACAAACTGAGTCATTGTGAATTTTTCCCATTCAAACCCCCCCCCCCCCCCCAGTGCTTTCCTACCTGTGTGCCGACCTGTCCAAACCCGGCGTTGGGTTGACCGAACAGCCCCGTCGCTGTGCCGAAGCCGGCGGCCGTGCTCGTCTGAGTCGCTCCAAACAAGCCGGTGGGCTGAGCTGCTGCCGGCTGCCCAAACAAGCCCTGAGTCACAACACAGGAAGAAGAACATTAGTGCTTTAATTTTTTTTTTTTTTTTTTTTTAACCTTTATTTATACAGGTAAATCCCATTGAGACCGGAGACTCTTTTTCAAGGGAGACCTGTTCCCATTCCCACGTTACCATTCACACACACATTCATACACCAATAGCAGGCTTACTATCGACATTCACACGAGGCAAGGTGGGTGAAGTGTCTTGCCCAAGGACACAACAACTATGACACAAGTGGCAGGGCGGGAATCGAACATCCAACCCTTTGATCATCAGGCGACCCGCTCTACCACCTGAGACACAGTCGCCCCAATACACTGCTACAACAGGATGAGTCTGTTTTCTATCTTAGTTCTGTGTTTTCTTATTTTCCGAGTCAAACTCATGTCTTTATTTGGGCTGTCGAACAAATTAATTTTAAAATCCTCATTTATCACTGAATGTCCATAGTTAATCACAATTAATTGGATTTTCTATTATTGCTACAAAGTGACCGCAGGCAGTTTTTTCCCTGCGTAATTTCTACTCCTACAGGGTCAAACTCGTGTTTTATTCGTCTGCATGAAGCTTGACATGGATTGTAAAGGTAAAAGTGAACTCTGATATTACTGGATGCCTCATCAGTTCTCACATGTATATAAAATCAATTTGTTTGTTTGTTGAAGAAAACTTGACAAATAACGGAAATAAAAACATAATCATGTTTTTTTAAAAGGCAAATCTTAGTTTAGCAATGACGATCTTTTACTGACAGAAAGAGAACAACTAAAATCCTTCGCACCTGAATTTAAAATGCTAAAAAAATAATAATTGAAAACCTTGAACTATTTTTATTCACTTAAAGATGTAAACTGACACATTAAAATCTTATTTATTGTCTTTTAAGTTCCCATCTCTGGCCCAGAAGTTCCTGCAACTACATTTACGGCCACTAGTGGGCGTCTCAGTGAGTAAATCGGCGCCATGATTCTCACCATGGTGCCGGTGTTGGCCTGTCCCATGGTGTTAGCCGCCCCGAAGGAGAAGCCGGTGCTCTGCGTGGTGGTGGCGGCTCCAAACGGTTTGAACAGACTGGAGGCCTGTTGTTGCTGCTGCTGCTGCTGAAGCTGCTGCTGCTGTTGTTGCTGCTGCTGCTGCTGAGGCGTCTGAGCTCCAAACAGACCGCCGGCCGCCGCACCGAAGCCCGCCGCCGCTGGAGCTAGAGAGAGAGACAGATAACACATGTTAAAGTCACAGTCATTGACAAAAGTGCTGTGCAAAATTCAATACAAAACAACATAAAATATATGATACATTTTTTATTTTATTTTTTTGGAGGTAGGAGTGTCAAATTCTCAACTTGTGTTAAAGGCCAATGCAAAAAGTTGAATTGTGTTAACATGCTGGTGATACTTAAAAAACATGGTTAAATTTAAAAAGGTGTAGACAGTGATTCTGGAGAACGCTTTTTATCAAAATCACTTTTTATCAAAATCAGTGAATATCTCCTCATGATCTGCTATCTGTCTGTAGTGTGTGTGCGCTGGGAAATACAATCTGTTGTTAATACACACACACACACACACACACACACGACACATGTTAAATGTGAAATTCATTGACCAAAGTGTGGTAAAAAAATAAATACAAAACAACACATGAGATATATGGAAAAGAAAAAAGGTAGGAGTGTCCAAGTCTCAACTCGAGTTAAAGGCCAATGCAAAAAAAGTGAAACATGTAAACATAGACAGACAGACAGATTTTTGTTGCAAGTTTTTTCACAGTGGAGCTAAGAGTCTTAGGGCAGAGGGTGTCATACTTGTGTGTGAATAACTGTGGTGACAGACAGACAGACAGACAGACAGCCGGATAGACAGACAGCCGGATAGACAGATGTAGATAGACTTGTGTGTAAATAATTCTAATGGCTGACCTGCTCCGAAGGTGCTCTGTTGCTTCTGCTGTCCGAAGGAGAAGCCGGTGTTGGCGGGTGCGGCGGCTCCAAACAGCCCCGTGGCGGCGCTGGACGTGGCCGTGGTCGGGCCGAACAGACTGGCTGTGCCCGCGGCCATCGGGTTGGTCGGCCCCTTCCTGCCCGCCGTGTAGTCCTCAAACCTCAACTCCTACAGGGGGGAAACAACAACACTAGTGAGGACACATTCAACTACAGGCTGGACATCAAGTCACATTATATTACATTTTATTTAGCTATTTAATCCAAAGCGACTTCCATTAAGTGCATTCAACCATGAAGGTACAAACTCAGAACAACAAGAATCTCGTAAGCACTACAGTAGTACTATTCACAACAGCAACTGATTGAAAACATGTTCAAGTTAAAGGTGGATTCAAATCTGCTGTTAATACACAGCCTAGGCTCTGTAAAATGGCACGTAAACAAAGGGGTCCACCGTAGCTAGTAATATTTATTTTGAAGATGAACTGTTTTCTATGTCTATTGTTTCTTGTGGCTTTTGACTGTATATCTGTGTTGAATGTACGGTGTCATTGAGAGCCATGAAAGTCGCCTTTAAATGAAATGTATTACACTAGTACAACTAATGAGAGCAGATTCACCAAGAGGCTGGACATCAATTCACAACAGCTACTGATCGAAAACATGTTAAAGTTAAAAGGTGGATTCATTCAACAACAGGTTGGATGTTATGGGGGCGCTCGTAGTGTAGCGGTTAACTTTAGGCAAGGCGAGTTTATTTCATAATTGAGACACAAGGCCATTCAAAATGCTTTAAATTGCATTTAAAAGACGAGAAAATGCCCAGTGCTGCAGCACATGGGGAACCAAAATGTGTGAGGTTTGCCCCAGTTTTGTTTCTTGTGTATTTATAGCTTATTTTCTTAATCATTTTTGTCTTAGTTATTTATCTCACTTTTTTTTTTTTGTATTTCTTGTCTGTTTATGTGAGGGAGGGGGGAGGGGGAGGGGAGAGGGGAGAGGGGAGAGGGGGGAGGGGGAGGGGAGAGAGGGGAGTGTATGTATTGTATGTGTTTACTTATTCTGTTTTTTTGTCCGTATGTAAAAAACTGAAATACCACTAAAATAAAAGTAAAAAAAAAGACGAGAAAAAGAAGAAGAAAAAAAAAAGGTTATTGGTTAACAGAAAGTCTCTGATTCTCACCTCCAGTGATTTGTTCTCATATTCCTTCATGGCTGTGATACACTGGTGTTTGGTGTTGATGCTCGTGGTCACGCCGGCTTTCACCATCGTGTCACTGCCTGTCGGAGCCTGAAGGAAGAAAAGGGAAAATGATCTTAAAATGTGTGATATTTATGAACAAACAAACTCTGGTCTCAGGAAGAACAAAAATACTTAATTTTTTTTGGCAGACTCGTTCAACAGCTGTTTTTGTTAATTTAAAATATAAGAACAGAACTACATACTACACACTCACTGGTCACAGAACATACTTTAGATTTTTTCATCTGTCAAACTGGCGATTAAACTTCACAAAGAAACAAAAAAGGTATGACGTGGGGTTCCTTCAGGTTAAGTCAAATTAATAATAATAATATATCTAATTTATATAGCGCTTTTCTCACACTCAAAGCACTTTACATCGGAGCACAACAGTAAACAAACAAAAGGAAAATGTAGATTAGATACAAGACTTTTTTTTAATGCAGCTTGGATTCAATTTAAGACCAATTCTATAATACCATCAGTTATTTGGGGTTTAAAGTTAACTTTATTGGTATTCAACACAAGTAGGTTCACACAAGGCAACTCACACTAGGTCATTCATTGAAATGAGTCTTTTCCCATATCCCCTCCCACACCACACGCATGCAAGAGGGGATCATAGCTCAGCCTGGTAATCCATTTATCTGTTAATGTTGTCTTTTAACTCTAGTTGCTAGTTACACGGCAACGCTGGAGTTGTGTATTCTAAAGATATCACTCTAGAACCCGGTTTTCAGTCTCCCAAAAATGCAGTTGTCATGTAAACGAACGGCCAAAACATAAAAATACTTTTGAGTTTTATGTTGAAAAAACATTTTCAAAAGGCACGTCCCTGTAACCGTTTCTCACCTGAATCAGTTTTAATGATGTTAGATGTTCATGTTTGCTCCATAAATAAATCTGACTTTGATTTTGATGTATAATATGGAATAAGGAAAACACTAGTGTGCTTCTCCTAAGTCCCCTGAAGTTATAATACATCACATTTATATAGCACTTTTCCAAATGCTCAAAGACGCTTTACAATAGCAGCTAAATCATATATATATTTTTTTAAAGTACTTGTGTTGAACTTACTAATCAGGAAACAGTGTGTAGTATGGATGGAATAAGGAAAAACACCAATGTGCTCCTCTCCTACGTTCCCTGAACTACTCACGTTGAACTTGACGACGGTTCCTGGCTGTTGATTGGCTGCAGTGAAGCCGGCCGCGCCCCCAAACAGTGACGTGGCTCCTCCTCCAAACGGGTTGGAGGCGGTTTGCGTGGCCCCGAAGAGGCCGCCGCCCCCCCCGGCGCTGGTGCTGGTGCCGAAGCCTGGAGGACACGAGGTGAGTTGAGTTGTGACTTCTTCAGGACCGTCACGTGACGTTCATTAGATAAACAACAAAGTGACAGCAGCGCGACTGAGCAGTTGGGCTTGGACACACACACACAGCTGGAGGCATTCAACATCACAGGCACTTTTTCACTAAACATTGTTAAGTCAGTCAGGGGTTCTGGAGAACGCTTGTTGACGAAATCCCTTTTTGTCAAAATAAGTGAATATCTCCTCATGATCCACTATATTTCCGTTTTGTTTACATACCAGTTTACAGAGCCTAGGCTGTGTATTAACACCAGATTTTGTTTTAAGCGCACACATACACACAGAACAGACAGGTTCCGGGATCAAAAGGAAATATTAACTGATTTTGACAAAACGCATTCTCCAGAATCGCTGACTCAACCTTTAGGGAAAGAAGCGTAAGCCCAAACTTGACAGTCAGCTGTTTTAAGATTCCTTAGGAGTTTGACACAAGTTGTCGTTTTTGAATATAAGGTGTGAACAAACACTGTGTGTGTGTGTGTCTGAGTGTGCGTCTGTGTGTGCATGTGTGAGTGAGTGAGTGAGTGAGTGAGTGAGTGAGTGAGTGAGTGAGTGAGTGAGTGAGTGCATGTGTTCGTGTGTGAGTGCATGTGTTTGTGTGTGAGTGAGTGAGTGTGTGTGTGTATGCGAGTGAGAGAGTGTGTTTGTGTGTGCATGTGTATGAGGGTGTGCACGTGAGGGTGTGTGCGCGTCTGTCAGTGCTTGTTTGTGTGTGCGTCTGTGTTTAAGGTGTGTTCTCACTTCCGAACGAGGTGGGCTTGTTGGCAGCGAAGGCATTGTTCTGGGCAGAGAACAGCCCTCCGGTCGCCCCCGTGGCTGTGCTTCCAAACAGGCTGGTGGTGGTTCCGCCCGCAGCCCCAAACCCAAAGCCTCCCGTGGTGGTGGAGGCCGCCGGCTGGCTGAACGTGCTGGAGCCAAACAGGCCTCCTGTGGGGACGAGAGCTGAGGTCATTCACACATCTGTCCTTTAATTAGATTGGTACATTTGGGATATAATTAATGTGTCTAAAAAAAGGTGCTAAGAGGAACTTTTAAATATTTCTGAACTGGTCTCATTTTTCCTCTGATGATCATAGATTACATGTAACAGCAATGTACATTTGGGATATAATAGAACATAATCCACAGCAGCACTAAACACAAGGCCAAGATAAAACAACCCAGTGCCACTCTGTGTATATATTCTGTCTGCATGTTATTTCGTTGTGTTTGTTGTCCATCTGTCTATTGTCTGTCGGCGTGCGGCCATAAATGTACTTGTGATGTGAAGAATAATTTCCCCTTTGCGACAATAAAGTCTAAAGTCTAATAAATGTGTTTAGAAAAGTTGCTAAGAGGAACTTTAAAATATTTCTGAACTGGTCTCATTTTTCCTCTGATGATCATAGATTACATGCAACAGCAAACGAGACCATCAGTGCAGAGAATGCATTATATTCCTACAGACCGATGTGTTCTAAAATGTTTTAAAAATCAAGCCTCCGGGAATTAATGCCGTCCCTACATCTTGGAATAAACTACTTGTGCCCATCCTCACTAATACTAACGTGTGTCTTTTTCTATCAAGATGAAGAGAGAAAGGAGCTCAAGAGACAAACCAGGTTTAGCTTGAGTGGCACCAAACAGTCCTCCTCCTGCATTGCTGGTTGTCCCGAAGGCAGACGTCCCGAAACCTCCGGCCGCCCCGAAAGCTGCGTCTGTGTTTACAGAGAGTTAACGTGAGGATGAGATGATTAAAAACCACATTTCAATCAACACATCAAGATTATGAGAATGTTTAGTCTATCATAACTTTAAAAAGGTGCAAGAGGAACTTTTAAATATTTCTGAAACAGTCTAATTTTTTTCTTCTGATGATCATGGTAGTGAACTCCAGAGACAGGCGACAGGCCATACTATCTACTATTTAGTTTGGCAGAAAAATGATTTAGGATGTCCCAATTCTTGTGGCCAGATTTAGGATGGTTAGAAATACCCGGATGTGTACTACATCCGGCCGAGATTTTTAGTGTTGAAAAGTGCATCCTATTTGGGCGATTCTGACCCACAATCCAGTGCGCACCTGAAGTGACGTCACATCGACGGAGCATACATATGAAAATAAAGGGGATGAGACAGATATAAAAGCAAGAGGCAAGATCAAGGAGCCATGTTAGGATGAAATAAATAAGTTAAATTATGGCCAAAACTGCAACCTAACTACATTCTTTTTATGGTCAGATGTAGTATGAAGAATAGATAAAATAAAGAGTATGCGATTCGGAACGCAGGGATTGTCATCTGAACAACTTACTTGGCTGTCCGAAGGTAGAGGTGGTGCCGAATGCCCCCGTCCCTCCTCCTCCAAACGGAGTCCCGAATGATTTGTTGAACATCTTGGCCTGCTAGCAGGACCGCATACGTTTTCTGTTCGGAGAAAAAACAAAAACATATACAATTAATTTACCGTTTAAAAAGCTGCACATGCATAACATACTTTATCTCTGTGTATTCATTCCGGTCTCCAGGGTAGGGGGGGGCGGTGTTTTGAATGTTGTGGGAAAATTGTTTGTGTTTGTGTTTCTTGGAAGTTCTCAAAAGAAAATGAGAATAAAAATAACTGAATAATAATAATAATAATAATAATAATAATAATAATAATAATAATAATAAGTAGATGCACGAGTATAGTGACTCCGCTGTTATATTCTGTCTTCAAAAATTCTACTTTTTTATTTATTTTTTTTTAACTAATTGTGATATTGATTTGAGATCAAATCGCCCAGACCTAATTGTATGTACCAATTCAAAAGGGAAACCCCGTGTGTGTGTGTGTGTGTGTGAGAAAACATTCTCTGGATTACTGATTTGAACATGAATATTTTTATAATATTTCTGCAACTAAGATACACAACAGATGGCCATGGTCACTCCTCTTACCACACATTATAGACACAATTTACTTCATATACTAAAAGTAACAGAAATATACGGAGTAAGAATCAAAAGGGTTTTATTGCCAGGTTCATTCTCAACATACAATACATTTATATTCACTCTATTGTAATTTCCATCCATACAAAAAGTCATCCTCTCTGGTGTAACAACCTGCATTCTAAGGCCTAAATAGTTGAATATCAGCCTGATAAATATAAGTTATGATAGTGTGAGGAAGAGGAGAGAGAGTAGTGGCTGATGAATATACATAGGTTGTCTCTTTTGAGCTTGTTTTAATAGGCCTGGTTCGGTTGCTTGTTTCTCTGGCAACGCTGTCACTCACCGACCAGCTCCACGTGCAGCTAACCGCTCTGAGCCGTTAATTGTGCCCGTTAATCCGTTAATTTGCACACACTAACGGCCGCTAATGCAACAGCGGGGAGTTCAAACTAAGTTGGAAACAAAGTCCCGTCACTCACCTGCCAGAATAGACCAGTTAGAGCCCGAAACTCAGGCACGAGGCGTCAGCTAACAGACATGCGCATAGCATAGCTTCCGCGTCAGCTAACAACAAACTAGCTTTGTGAAACAACAAACACAGCTACAAACCAGTCAACCACCCCTTACTGATGTGTAATACGTTTCTACATTAAATCAGTTCATACGTCAAGTAAAACTATCAATTATGTGTGGTGTTACGTAACATGCGTGAAGCTAATGTTAGCCTGCTAGCTCTACAGCTAACTACTTAGCACGTTAGCAAAACAAAAGCAAGACGCACAAAGAATAGCCGTTAGTTTGAATGTTTACCTTAAACCACAATGCTGAAGATGTTCGCCTTGTTCACCGCCCGCCCTCCTGTTAAAGCGACGGAGTCCAAAGAGTTCAGAGATTTAAATGTGTTTAGCGAAACATCGGCTGTAGCCGAAGAGCTTCGTCGGTGAGGAGGGAAAACTGTCGACGGCCAACCGTCACTACGCACTTACATACGTCACACGTCACCACGGCGACGGTCCGAGCAAAGGCCTTCTGAAAAGAATAAAATTAATAAATAATAAATAATATAAGCCAAGGAACTGAAAAATTAAAATATTTATTTATAAATAAAATAATAATAATGTATATAGTAGCCTATACGTATATTAGGTATATAAATTATACCCCGTGAGTTACTAACTTTGACCAATGACAGCAGACGTACAGAGTAGAAAGTAGAAACGTAAACGAGGCGCCAAAGTTACGTTACTTTGAGAACCGTTAGGAAAGTTTGGTTATTTACTGTCTGGATGCATATCTTTTCAATATTTTCTCCATTGTTTTTTGAGGGAAAGAGTGGAAGTGATGAGGCGGGAAGACATCGTACGAAAGATAATACAAGGGGACGACCGACAAAATTGTGAGTTTTTTGTTTCTTAGTTTCAACGGAAGGACTGGCTAACGGCAAGTTTAGCTAAAGCTATTAATGTGGTGGGAAAAGTTGACATCGCCTTTCAAATCGCCTGGTTGATGATAAGGGCCACCACACAACGAGCACATTAAGAAAAAGCGGCATGCCCTAATATCATGGATTGAGGACTGTATTACATGTTGAGGGGCACACGAGCTAGCTCTGCGTGGTTCAGTCAGACAAGTCTCACACTTTGTTTCTAGCTAGCAAGTTTATGGCAACAACAACAAAAAGAACATCTAAAATTCGGCTTTAATTATTAGTAAAACATGGGTTTGCCTTTAGTAGCCATAGAATAACGTGTATATGACTTTGTTTGGTAGCAGCTACTTTCACGGTTATTGTGGAAATTAGGCTAAGTGTCAGCTGATTTGAACACGGATCTCTGAAAGACAGTTAGGTTGACCGCGATTGTCGGGAGAGGCAGAACCCAGCCAGACACCGGTGCAGTGGGAGAGATATTTTCAGATGGCCTTAACCGAGGACAGACGGACAGCTAGGTTAGGTTACGACCATCGAGCCTAGCTGTGTTTATTACCTATCCACGGCGGGACAATGGCGACGACGTAGCCTATGATGTGGCAGCCCGACTTGTTCGACTGACCGCTTGTCTGCAGGGAAGATGTTCATTTAGGTGAGTCAAAGACAAAGCTGAGATCTATAAAGATGTACGGAATAATGTATTATAAAATATAGGCTAAGTTTATTCAGAATAAACAAACATTTTAATTACATTTTATTGTGATACTTCATTAAAGGAAATGTAAAGTTTGCCTCACACTCACTGCATATTAAAGATATTATCAGTCTTTAACTTTATTTAAATAATTGCAGAGTGTTGACTGATAGTGTTTAAAACATATAACACTCAGGCCGATTTACTTTAAATTCAAGTTTAAGAGCATGCCTGTCACTCAGTGCGTTTCCATGGCACAACTAGATTGGATTATCACATATATATCGAACAAGACACTCGAACGGACCGTGTCACTTGTCTGAGTATACATGGCCTTTCAGAAATCGGACAAATGTCCGATGCATGGCTGTCTCCACTATGCTAGGTGGCGCTGTAGCCCTTTCAACCATGCTTTCAACAAGTGGTTTTAGAGCCACGTCCGGTTCTCTTCCGTCAATAACCCATGGTGTATCACGCGCAGGCACACAAGCACAGAACGAGAAGTCCGATATGCGATATCCGATCCCTGTATACATGCAGAGAGAAAGCCGACAATGAACGAATTATCTAGGTGTTCTTATCCGACTTCTCTTGTCCGTTATTGTGCCGATTTGTGTCCGAAGTAGATCGGATAAAGGTGTTTACATGCAGTTTAAAAGTCCTGTTGAGGTCTTATTCGTTTAGTTATCCGATTATAAGTCTGCATGTAAACGCACTGACTGCCAGACATACTCTCAGTCAGACAGGTGACGAGCAAGCACCCAGTTTTTGTTCAATTGTCATAAGTTTTTATTATTTAAATGTTATTATTTGACTGTTTAGCCAAAATGGAAGTAGACCTAGTGTTGTGAATGGCCTCCTATGTTACTGCAGAAAAAAATAATAACTAATGAATGAACTAATTAATTAATGATCTGCTGCCTTTGGTGTTAACATGGAAACCCACCTGACATGATGTGTCTCTGTTTATCTCTTCTCACTGTGCAATTATAAATGTACACTCTATATGTTTGTCCAATTAATTATTTAAAATATATGATTAGGCATACATGAGATGAAACATTTTAAACAATGCCAAAATGAATAAAAGGATTTAAAGTATAGATTGTGATAGTGATAGATTATGATGAAATTCTAATTCAGTCTTCCTCAAACTTAGATCCATGGACATCTGGTGACGGCATCACTGCTCGTCTGCCTCTGTCGTGGTCCTGATCACTATCATTCTATGACCAGACAACATCCTAAAAGGTGGGTATTCGCAGCTCCATTACGTTTTTTGAAGTGCTGTTTGAATCGCTCAGTACGTTTACATCACGTTAGAGAAAATGTATTTATTGTGGTATTTCGACAGAAATAGTACTTAATCTAATTTATTATTTTAGTTTAAATTAAATGTATTTTTTTAAACTTTCAGTGATTAACAAGAAAGAAGAGAAATTATTTGTTTTCCTTGCGTAATGACTTAAACGTGTAGAGAGAGAGAGTACCTGTAGTCCCTGGGCAATGATGGGGTCATGATGACATGTAAAGGGATAACATAGGCCTAATTAGGATACAAAAAGGTAACTGTATTCCATTTCAGTTACAATAAAAAAACCTCTACCAAGGAAAGGGATTACTTAACAGGACATTGAACTCATCTGTAACCAGGCATGTATTTTTACAGAGGATACACATGTCTTAAGTTTAAGTAAGTCGTCCACATTTTATTTATATTTTTTTAAATTGCACTTTTTCAGATGTATTTAGCTATGGCGGGCTGAATCTACCAAGTGAGTATACAGTAGGCCCCCTAATAGTCGACCAAACAGGTCATTGGTCGGACCAGAGTTCATTGGTGGCTTAGTTGCAGAAAAAAAGAAAGAGTAAAGACATATCTATGAGTTATACATTTCCACCTCAAATTGAGTTTTTGCGGAGCTTTAGCTCCCCCCAGTGGGCAGCAGAGTGAACAGGTGCCTTCAGGGTGGGATGAGTCTCTGATGATGGTTGTAGCTTGACGGAGGCCCCGTGTTCTGTAAATGTCCTGTGGTGTTGGTAACTGAGGGCCGATGATTGTTTGAGTTGATTTTATTCCTCTCTGAGGAGCATTTCTGTCTGCTGCAGTACAGCTAACAAACTACACCAGCATGCCATAGGTGATCATGCTTTCAATGAAACAGTTATAGAAAGAAAGGAGAAGCCATTGTGACAAGTCCATTATTTTCAGTGACCTGAGGAGAGAAATCCTTTTGAAAAAAATTGTGATTACAGTTGTTGCTTGTTGTCAGATTGCCAGGCCTCTGCAGCTGGATTTCAAGAAACTAATACATAACTACAGATCAGTGCAAACAGAGTTTAACAAACGTTTAGGTAGATACATGCTTTCCATGTATTTTGCGAGATTTGAGCCTTTGCTGGGATAAGAGTGTCAGTCGACAACATAAATAGTGCAAAAGGATGGGTCTGATAATCTGGTCTCTGAGTCCATAGATAAGAGCACTGAGACACCTGGGGAGAATGACAATAAGCACATACAAAACATTCAAGACACGAAGCAGTAATATCATTGGAAGAATTTTTGAGACCGCTACAAGTATAGGATTTAGAATAAATGAGGAGAGACTGAGGCCAAGCTGTACCAGATGCAGCAGCAGTGTGTTACGAGCCTTTTCCACCGAAGCTTTGTCTGTGGAAGCTTTTCTGGCTGCTACCATCACACTTATGAAGGAGAAAGAGATTGTTATGCCTGCTGATATGAACAGAAAACAATTGTAGGCTACATCATAATCGTGAGACAATTTCCCCTGAAAGAAAGCTGGTATGCTACAAAAGCTTTTCATCTGCAGTCTCCCCAGCTCTTCAAATTGGGATTGTAAAAGCAAAATAAGTCGAATTAGGACATTTAGAAAACAAAAAGCCCAAACCACAATGATCGATTGTCCTGTGTATCTGATGGTGATGACAGTAGCGTGCCTCAGTGGGTAGCACACAGCTACATATCTCTCCAGAGACATTACCACCAGTGTGAGAGGAGACACTTGAGTTAAGACATTGCCTACCATTACCAGAACACCACAGACTGGGTACGTTAATATCATCCTAGAAGTAGACAATATGTACAGCAACTGACTCAATGCCATCTGCAAAGTGTCAGCAAGAAGGAGGTTAAACAGGAGAATGTAACGAGAGGTTTCACGAAAAACATGTTTACTTCTCAGGGTGAATAACATGATGATATTAATGCAGAGAAATATACAGCATGTTAGAGTAGTCAGAGTGGAAAGTATTTCTCTCTCCAGTAACCCCAGTCCAACGGTTATGTAGGACTGATATTGAGTTGTATTTGACATCTCAGAGAAGCATTCAAGACACAAGAAATATAAACCTGTTGATGTAAGAACACAAAAGCACAGTACATATCTTTCTATGTGTAATGTAAGAACAATGACATGAAATGGAAACGTCTTTAAAGCACAAATCACCATTGAGTTACATTCAAAACCCCAAATCAATCCACAAACATTTCCCCTTTGCAGATAATAAGCAGCGTACAGTCTGTCCATGTAAGAGCAGCTGGTCTGCAGGCTTTGCCTTCCGTCACATACTGTATATCAGCTGTGACCTACACCATGTTCACGTGACACCAACACGTCAGCATGGTTACCAGCTTGGTAACAGGTGATGTAATGCGTCTTTCATCATTTCCCCAATGACAAAGTCTCAGACAGAACAAACTTACTGTGTAAGTCAGTAAACTTTATCAAGTACAAAAAAAGCCTTTGTAAATATATTGCCAACGTATTTGATGATTTACTTGGTTGATGTCAGAATTAAAGGGGGAAGAAAAGCAGAAGCTTTATTCCCCTTTTGTCTTAAACTTAGATATTGGGTTGTTGGTCCTGAGCAGTCTTAGTCTACCGCCTTGCGGTGTTATTCCTCTGAGAGGCATACAATTGCTTCACGGTGAATGTACAGTGGTCGTAGGCAATGCTTTAAAGAAGGTAAAGCACCCAGTGTTAAAGAGGCTCAGCGATTGAAACGGACCTGGCCGTATTGCGGGCATGAACCTATCAGGAGCTGATCATGCTCGAGCTAATTGATTGACAGCTGAGCCGCAAAGGGCAGAAGAGGAGAGAAAGAAAGGCAACAGAGCAGACATATTGTACTCACAATAAGCAAGGACATAGTGACCTTGATCTTTGACCTTCAAAATGTAATCAGTTTATCTAAGAATGTCTGTTAGCAAAGGGGAGGGCGGCCCCCTGGGGACATCAGCTCCTGGTGAACAGGGCTGCAGGACTGTAGGGGTGTAACGATACACGTATTTGTACCGTACCGTGACGGTACAGGCACGTATTTGGTGTTACAGAGGTGGACCGTGGTCCGCATGTGGAGTACATAACGTTATTATATGGCGAATGTTCAGGCTTGTTTTGCGGTGTGGAGTTCCCCCCGGACCATTTAGCCTCCGGCTTGGCTCGCACGTGCGCAGTAGCAGCCAGCGATTGAGAGTCTATTATCTCCATGGTGAGCATGAGGGTCAGGCAGTGTTAGCAACTTAGCCGCTATATTCAGCGACTTTTCAGACCCCTCTGGCGACTCTTTTATAAAAAAAAAGCCACTAGCGACCAATCTAGCTACTTTTTCTGGTGTTATTGGTGACTTTTGGAGACCCTGTCGCGGCAGCGGGTGCCTCAACGGCCACTCACCCCGTCCCAGAGCACTGACAGGCGGCCGAGTCCTCACGCAGCAGTCCCTCCCAGCTGCAGTCAGAGCAAGAGATACACACCTCTCCGCTCTAGTGTTCCGTTTGCATCACTATTAGCAGTTGTAGTAGCAGCGTCCCCCCCCCCTTTTACAGTCTATGAGTAGTGCAAATCAAAATGTTATACAGTGCTTTCGAACAGAGAGCGAACTGCATGACGAAAGACAACAGGAAACCAGAGCTCGCAGGCGCCCCCCTGTCATTCAAATCCCGTTTGAGGGATAACTTCGGATTCCAGGTGAATTATGAAAACAGTGATAGACGTGTGAAACAATGTCGGCACACAGGTTATTGTTTCACCGCGATCGCTTATGTAGGAGGCAACACGTCGAACATGCATACGCTTTTGAAAAGGCACCATCCAGCTGTTTGGCTACTATCACCATTACTGTGAAGAAAAACGAGCTGGGCAAAACCCAGGCATTATTTTCTTTTTTATACTGAATATAAACAAGCTGTCATTTAATTAATGCTGCAGTAGCACTTTTATTTGATAATTTTTATATTTATAAGAGCACTTTAGAGTTTAAGAGAGCTGCAGCAATATTTTCTTTTTTTAAAGTCAAAAAGACCCTTAAAGTTGACATACCCTTTGTTTACACCAGCTTACAGAGCCTGCTGAGCATTAACACTATATTTTTTCATTGCAATTTTAAAATGCTGCACCTACACTAGTATTTTATTTATTGGAGAATTGCAGCAGTATTTTTATATTTGTTATGCATTTTAGTTGTATGTTACATACTGTCAGCTAGTTACTGACAGCTAAAGCTGTTCATTCTCCGTTAACTATGAACCGTACCGTACTGTACCATACCGAGACTTCAAAACCGAGGTACGTACCGAACTGTGACTTGAGTGTACCGTTACACCCCTACAGGACTGGAATGAATGTTGGATCTTTGGGTCGGACTGAAGGACTTGACCAGAGGCTTGGTGGCACCCGGCTCAGACGACGGGAAGCTTTAGGACGGGCAATCAGAGTCAGTGGGGGGCTTGAAGGAAGAGTCACATAAGAGACCATAACAAAAGGGTCTCTGGGGAGTTAGGAAGCAGATTCTCCTTATGATGATGGAAGCCACGACCACAAACATTCTGTCTATGGCCTCCATGAGATCCTGTTTGAATGGCCAGGCATTTAACCTCTCATGGCGTCTGCTAGATTCCAGGGTTCTGGCTAGCCACAGCAGAGCAAGCAGGCGGTTGACTAGCAGCAGAAGGACAGGCAGACGTCGTAGACCCACGACCCCCAGGCTGATAGACCAATTGGGTTCATCCCCTGCTGCCTGCACTTCACACCATAACATACCATTGACTCAGCAAACACTCAACTGCCTGACTTTCACCTTAAAGACTGACAACTTGATGAAGGCCTTTGTCATCTTCTAGGAGGACGACTGTGAATTTGTCCATACGGTGGTATTTAACTAATTTTATCCCAATTACTTCCCCTAATTTCTAATGGCCCTGTCACGCTAGTATAAACAACAGGATAAACAGGCTGCACCTTCAACAAAATCCTTCAATTCATTATTAGCTTTAACTTGTTGGCAGAATGACAACTTTGACAGGCTTCTATATGTCTTTCTGTATGTCTTGAAAACTATAGGTAGTTTTCAAGACATACAGAAAAAACTACAGATGAGAATCGCAATTGGTTTTATTGCCATGTACGTTCACACATAAACGAAATTTGCTGTGGTCAGAGCGTTGTTATTCTCTAGAAATACGCTACCGGTAAAACATTTTTAGAACACCTACATTTTTCCAGTTTGTATTGCAATTTATTTAGTTAATGTTTCAATGTGCCCTGAAATTAAAAATAATCCATCTAATCTATCAATATTATTTTAACAATGAATTAATCTACTACTTGCTGCAAGTCTTTATTGTCCAAATAATGCTTAAGAGGGAGTAGTAACACAGTCTGTTCCAACACTGCTTTTATGCAGACAGAGGGTTTGACAGTCATCAACTAACATTGCTACACCTGTACAAATTGTTTGCATCAACTTTCAAGGCTTAATTTACTTCCATGAGTTGAACAAACAGTTAAAGAGATTAATTTATTGCATGGATCTTTTGAGGCTTTTGCTGGTAAAATATCTTCAGTCTACAGCATAAATAGTGCAAAAGGATGGGTTTGATAGTCTGGTCTCTGAGTCCATAGATGAGAGCACTGAGACACCTGGGGAGAATGATCATGAGCACATACAAAACATTCACGACAGGGAGGAGTACGTTCAACGTGACAATTTTTGAGATGGCTAAAAGTATTGGGTTGTGCACTGTTGAGGCGAGACTGAGGCCAAGCTGTACCATATGTAGCAGCAGTGTGTTACGAGCCTTTTGCACCGAAGCTTTGTCTGTGGAAGCTTTTCTGGCTGCTACCATCACACTGATGAAGGAGAAAGAGATTGTTGTGCCTGCTGATATGAAAAGAAAACAAGTGTAGGCTCTTTCATAATCATGAGACACTTGCCCAAGAACAATGGAAAGTGTACTACAATAGCTCTTCATCTGCATGCTCTCCAGCTCTTCAAATGGGAATTCTAATAGCAAAATAACATCAATTAGGACATTTAGAAAACAAAAAGCCCAAACCACAATGATCGCCAGTACTGTGTTCCTTAAGGTGATGACAGTAGCGTGCCTCAGTGGGTAGCACACAGCTACATATCTCTCCAAAGACATTACCATCAGTGTGAGAGGAGACACTTGACTTATGAGAATAACAAACATTACCAGAACACCACAGACAGGATATGTTAACATCATCCTAGAAGTAGACAATAAGTACAGTAACTGACTCAATGCCATCTGCAAAGTGTCAGCAAGAAGGAGGTTAAACAGGAGAATGTAACGAGAGGTTTCACGAAAAACCTGTTTACTTCTCAAGGTGAATAACATGATGATATTGATGCAGAAAAATATACAGCATGTTAGAGTAGTCAGAGTGGAAAGTATTGCTCTTTCCAGTAACCCCAGTCCAACAGTTATGTTGGACTGATATTGAGTTGTATTTGACATCTCAGAGAAGCATTCAAGACACAAGAAATATAAACCTGTTGATGTAAGAACACAAAAGCACAATACATATCTTCCTATGTGCAATGTAAGAACAATGACATGAAATGGAAACATCTTTAAAGCACAAATCACCGTTGAGTTACATTCAAAACCCCAAATCAATCCACAAATATTTCCCCTGTGCAGATAGTAAGCAGCGTACAGTCTGTCCATGTAAGAGCAGCTGGTCTGCAGGCTTTGCCTTCCGTCACATACTGTATATCAGCTCTGACCTACACCATGTTCACGTGACACCAACACGTCAGCATGGTTACTAGCTTGGTAACAGGTGATGTAATGCGTCTTTCATAATTTCCCTTATGACAAAGTCTTAGACAGAACAAACTTACTGTGTAAGTCAGTAAACTTTATCAAGTTAAAAAAAAAGCCTTTGTAAATTCATTTGCGACGTATTCGATGTCAGAATAAGCGGGGGAAGAAAAGTAGAAGCTTTATTCCCCTTTTGTCTTAAACTTAGATATTGGGTTGTTGGTTCTGAGCAGTCACAAGCCCCTTTTACACAGAGATTGCGGCATATTGACGGAACAACATCACTCCAATATGCCGGCTTTGCTTGCTTCTGTGTTATTTACACAGAACCAAGCAACGCCAGCCTGCTGGCGCATCAGTAGTCCCTTTTACACAGCGCTCCGGAATGAAAGAGGTGCTTGTAAACAGCGTCAGGTGTGACGTAAACATTAAGCGCCGCGCCGGTCAGCTGCTTTACAACAACAACAATGGCCGGTGAATTGAGAGCAGAAGTGCTGGAGCTTGCAGTAAGAGGGCCGTATTTTACTGTCCCCACGATGTGCCAGTTGATCTCGCTACGCGCTGAGTCCAACATCACTGGGACAGTTAACCAAACTGACTAAATCAATCCGACCGCTTCACCTCTGTGTGTGTGTGTGTGTGTGACAGGTTGGTTGTGAGCGAGTCTCTTTGTGAGGGCAGCGATCTGCCAATCAGACATACACATACACACAGTGTGTGAAGTCACGTTACTGTAGACAGAAATAAAGTGTGGATATACGCTCAGACTTAGGATAATAATAGCGGCGGCGGAATGTGTTAGCAAAACAGTAGCTGTGGCTAACAGCTGAGCCCGAGCCTTCAGTCAGCTGAAGCAGACAGTCTAGCGGGGCGAGCAGACTATTCCCCCGTTACTAGGTCGACCTTCAAGCTGAACAAGAGCCCTCCGCTGCGCGTCGGGCTCCTGCTTCAGCTTGTCGGTCTTTATTTCTAGAAAGTGACCCGTTCGCTATACTTTATCCCTTACTTAGCCTAGCCTAGCTTTCCATTGTACAACTTCTCCTGGGCAGAAATAGACTCATACACTCTGCAAAATGAAGCGCGGGGGTTTGGATTGAGCAACGGACTTTATGATCAGCTAGATTATACACCGTTCCTTTTATTTGGTGATTTTTACGGGACATCAGGCCGCCGTGGTTAATGTTAAACACACGTCCTTCAACTGCTAACATGGTCGCATGTTTAGAACGTAGACTATGGAACGTCAAACGCCCCCCTGTTCCGCAACAACAAGCTGGAGCATTTAAACAGAGAGGCGGAACTGATCGTGTCGGGAATCTTACTACCCCCCGAGGTAGTAAAATTCCCGGAACGATCACTCGCACCTTTCTTCCCTCGTTCCGCAACTGTCGCATTTACACAGCTGGGGGGAGGGCCGAAAGGCCGGCATATTCCCGGCTTTCACTGGCTGTGTAAAAGGGGCTTTAGTCTACCGCCTTGCGGTGTTATTCCTCCGAGAGGCATACAATTGCTTCACGGTGAATGTACAGTGGTCGTAGGCAATGCTTTAAAGAAGGTAAAGCACCCAGTGTTAAAGAGGCTCAGCGATTGAAACGGACCTGGCCGTATTGCGGGCATGAACCTATCAGGAGCTGATCATGCTCGAGCTAATTGATTGACAGCTGAGCCGCAAAGGGCAGATGAGGAGAGAAAGAAAGGCAACAGAGCAGACATATTGTGCTCACAATAAGCAAGGACATAGTGACCTTGACCTTTGACCTTCAAAACGTAATCAGTTTATCTAAGAATGTCTGTTAGCAAAGGGGAGGGCGGCCCCCTGGGGACATCAGCTCCTGGTGAACAGGGCTGCAGGACTGGAATGAATGTTGGATCTTGGGGTCGGACTGAAGGACTTGACCAGAGGCTGGGTGGCGCCCGGCTCAGACAACGGGAAGCTTTAGGACGGAAGGAAGAGTCACATAAGAGACCATAACAAGGGTCTCTTGGGAGTTAGGAAGCAGATTCTCCTTATGATGATGGGAGCCACGACCACAAACATTCTGTCTATGGCCTCCATGAAATCCTGTTTGAATGGCCAGGCATTTAACCTCTCATGGCGCCTGTTGGATTCCAGGGTTCTGGCTAGCCACAGCAGAGCAAGCAGGCGGTTGACTAGCAGCAGAAGGACAGGCAGAAGGCGTAGACCCACGACCCCCAGGCTGATAGACCAATTGGGTTCATCCCCTGCTGCCTGCACTTCCCACCATAACATACCATTGACTCAGCAAACACTCAACTGCCTGACTTTCACCTTAAAGACTGACAACTTGATGAAGGCCTTTGTCATCTTCTAGGAGGACGACTGTGAATTTGTCCATACGGTGGTATTTAACTAATTTTATCCCAATTACTTCCCCTAATTTCTAATGGCCCTGTCACGCTGGTATAAACAACAGGATAAACAGGCTGCACCTTCAACAAAATCCTTCAATTCATTATTAGCTTTAACTTGTTGGCAGAATGACAACTTTGACAGGCTTCTATAGGTAGTTTTCAAGACATACAGAAAAAACTACAGATGAGAATCGGAATTAGTTTTATTGCCTTGTACGTTCACACATAAACGGAATTTGCTGTGGTCAGAGCGTTGTTGTTCTCTAGAAATACGCTACCGGTAAAACATTTTTAGAACACCTACTTTTTTCCAGTTTGTATTGCAATTTATTTAGTTAATGTTTCAATGTGCCCTGAAATTAAAATAATCCATCTAATCTATCAATCTTATTTTAACAATGATATCCATTAATAATAATAAAAAAACGTGTTTGTTTATTCGGATATATGGAAGAAAAAATATGACAGGAAAAAGTTTCAAAGTTCTCAAAAGCGATGTTTAATGAAGTGATATCACAGAACAGGTGATGCAAGCAATTTTGACAGGACAAAAAAGTGAAGTTCTTTCTCTACAGCAGAGTCTTTTAACATATCTTGACAATGTTTATTGATTGGTTGAACTCGTTGCCATGCGTTTTCTCTGACCAATCCTGACCTCGTCGTCTTTTCCCGAAAAGTGAAACTATGCTCCTAACCTTGGCTATTTACTTCTTATCTATGATAATTGGGATGAGTCAGGTCTGTACCATCCACCAAACTTTCTTCTAAGGCCTGAGACTTTCCCCCTTTCTCCACTCCCTGCTCTGTACTGAAATGAGAACATTTAGGTCACGTTATAATTGTATTTGATTATTAGTTGAGTATATAAGAGTAATGTAATATTAATGTGGGGGGCATAATATCATACAAATTAGAGTTATTTTTCTAACACCATCTACTACTTGCTGCAGGTCTATATTGTCCAAATAATGCTTAAGAGGGTGTAGTGACACAGGCTGTTCCAACACTGCTTTTATGCTGACAGAGGGTTTGACAGTCATCAACTAACATTGCTACACCTGTACACATTGTTTGCATCAACTTTCAAGGCTTCATTTATGTCCATTGCTGCATAAAAACTGTTTACCCACTACTTGTTTTTCCTTGGAAAAGGCCTTATGGACATTTGACATTTACACTATTTTGACATTTCAGCTCATTCACTGGATTGATCTGCTTCAATGTCAATAATGCTGGAACAATGGGGCTGTTGTAACACTTTTTACCGGTGGTGTTTATTTAATCTCTAGGCAAATATTTTCTCAATTTATGTCTTGCTCTATTAAAAATGTCTGAGGACATCATGAGCTGAACACACAGATAAAGAGGTTAATTTATTGCATGTATCTTTTGAAGCTTTTGCTGGGTCAGAATCTTCAGTCTACAGCATAAATAGTGCAAAAGGATGGGTCTGATAGTCTGGTCTCTGAGTCCATAGATGAGAGCACTGAGACACCTGGGGAGAATGATCATGAGCACATACAAAACATTCACGACAGGCATGAGTACGTTCAGTGGGACAATTGTTGCGACGGCTACAACTATTGGGTTGTGCACTGTTGAGGCAAGACTGAGGCCAAGCTGTACCATATGTAGCAGCAGTGTGTTTCGAGCCTTTTGCACTGAAGCTTTGTCAGTGGAAGCTTTTCTGGCTGCTACCATCACACTGATAAAGGAGAAAGAGATTGTTATGCCTGCTGATATGAACAGAAAACATGTGTAGGCTCTTTCATAATCATGAAACAATTGCCCAAGATCAATGGAAAGTATACTACAAAAGCGTGTCATCTGCAGGACACAGACATTTACATCTGTAGTGTAGCGTTATTATTGATTAGCCTCGGGTGTACTGTGGAGTGGGTAAGACTGTTTTAGTAGCAGCTCTGCTTGACCCCAATCCCGTGCGCTAGCCTAGCACGAGCAAACTCTGCAACTAGAAGGACTGAATGAAATGTGTTGAAAACTGTCTCCAATGATAAATAACACTCAGGCTAACTTGGGAATCAGGCCCTATGTCCAAAATTCCAAACTATCCCTTTAAGTAAATAGACATACAAGACTGAATAAATTAGTGTAAAAACATACAGCACATCGCAGCACTATTGCATGAGCCCTGGAGTTAAGTTCTCTATTGGCAGTAGGATAAAAACTGTTCTTGAATCTTCAAGTGCGAGTTTTTGCGGAGCTTTAGCTCCCCCCAGTGGGCAGCAGAGTGGACAGGTGCCTTCAGGGTGGGATGAGTCTCTGATGATGGTTGTAGCTTGACGGAGGCCCCGTGTTCTGTAAATGTCCTGTGGTGTTGGTAACTGAGGGCCGATGATTGTTTGAGTTGATTTTATTCCTCTCTGAGGAGCATTTCTGTCTGCTGCAGTACAGCTAACAAACTACACCAGCATGCCATAGGTGATAATGCTTTAAATGGAACAGTTATAGAAAGAAAGGAGAAGCCATTGTGACGAGTCCATTATTTTCCTGAGGAGAGAAATCCTTTTGAAAAAAATTGCGATTACAGTTGTTGCTTGTTGTCAGATTGCCAGGCCTCTGCAGCTGGATTTCAAGAAACTAATACATAACTACAGATCAGTGCAAACAGAGTTTAACAAACATTTAGGTAGATACATGCTTTCCATGTATTTTGCGAGATTTGAGCCTTTGCTGGGATAAGAGTGTCAGTCGACAACATAAATAGTGCAAAAGGATGGGTCTGATAATCTGGTCTCTGAGTCCATAGATAAGAGCACTGAGACATCTGGGGAGAATGACAATAAGCACATACAAAACATTCATGACACGAAGCAGTAATATCATTGGAAGAATTTTTGAGACCGCTACAAGTATAGGATTTTGAATAAATGAGGAGAGACTGAGGCCAAGCTGTACCAGATGCAGCAGCAGTGTGTTACGAGCCTTTTGCACCAAAGCTTTGTCTGTGGAAGCTTTTCTGGCTGCTACCATCACACTTATGAAGGAGAAAGAGATTGTTATGCCTGCTGATATGAACAGAAAACAATTGTAGGCTACATCATAATCGTGAGACAATTTCCCCTGAAAGAAAGCTGGTATGCTACAAAAGCTTTTCATCTGCAGTCTCTCCAGCTCTTCAAATTGGGATTGTAAAAGCAAAATAAGTCGAATTAGGACATTTAGAAAACAAAAAGCCCAAACCACAATGATCGATTGTCCTGTGTATCTGATGGTGATGACAGTAGCGTGCCTCAGTGGGTAGCACACAGCTACATATCTCTCCAGAGACATTACCACCAGTGTGAGAGGAGACACTTGAGTTAAGACATTGCCTACCATTACCAGAACACCACAGACTGGGTACGTTAATATCATCCTAGAAGTAGACAATATGTACAGCAACTGACTCAATGCCATCTGCAAAGTGTCAGCAAGAAGGAGGTTAAACAGGAGAATGTAACGAGAGGTTTCACGAAAAACATGTTTACTTCTCAGGGTGAATAACATGATGATATTAATGCAGAGAAATATACAGCATGTTAGAGTAGTCAGAGTGGAAAGTATTTCTCTCTCCAGTAACCCCAATCTAACAGTTATGTTGGATTGATATTGAGTTGTATTTGACATCTCAGAGAAGCATTCAAGACACAAGAAATATAAACCTGTTGATGTAAGAACACAAAAGCACAATACATATCTTTCTATGTGTAATGTAAGAACAATGACATGAAATGGAAACGTCTTTAAAGCACAAATCACCATTGAGTTACATTCAAAACCCCAAATCAATCCACAAACATTTTCCCTTTGCAGATAATAAGCAGCGTACAGTCTGTCCATGTAAGAGCAGCTGGTCTGCAGGCTTTGCCTTCCGTCACATACTGTATATCAGCTCTGACCTACACCATGTTCACGTGACACCAACACGTCAGCATGGTTACCAGCTTGGTAACAGGTGATGTAATGCGTCTTTCATCATTTCCCCAATGACAAAGTCTCAGACAGAACAAACTTACTGTGTAAGTCAGTAAACTTTATCAAGTACAAAAAAAGCCTTTGTAAATATATTGCCAACGTATTTGATGATTTACTTGGTTGATGTCAGAATTAAAGGGGGAAGAAAAGCAGAAGCTTTATTCCCCTTTTGTCTTAGACTTAGATATTGGGTTGTTGGTCCTGAGCAGTCTTAGTCTACCGCCTTGCGGTGTTATTCCTCTGAGAGGCATACAATTGCTTTACGGTGAATGTACAGTGGTCGTAGGCAATGCTTTAAAGAAGGTAAAGCACCCAGTGTTAAAGAGGCTCAGCGATTGAAACGGACCTGGCCGTATTGCGGGCATGAACCTATCAGGAGCTGATCATGCTCGAGCTAATTGATTGACAGCGGAGCCGCAAAGGGCAGATGAGGAGAGAAAGAAAGGCAACAGAGCAGACATATTGTGCTCACAATAAGCAAGGACATAGTGACCTTGATCTTTGACCTTCAAAATGTAATCAGTTTATCTAAGAATGTCTGTTACCAAAGGGGAGGGCGGCCCCCTGGGGACATCAGCTCCTGGTGAACAGGGCTGTAGGGGTGTAACGATACACGTATTTGTACCGTGCGGTGTGGAACTTAAAACTTGTCGTCGGAGTTCCCCCCGGACCATTTAGCCTCCGGCTTGGCTCGCACGTGCGCAGTAGCAGCCAGCTATTGAGAGTCTATTATCTCCATGGTGAGCATGAGGGTCAGGCAGTGTTAGCAACTTAGCCGCTATATTCAGCGACTTTTCAGACCCCTCTGGCGACTCTTTTATAAAAAAAAAGCCACTAGCGACCAATCTAGCTACTTTTTCTGGTGTTGTTGGTGACTTTTGGAGACCCTGTCGCTACAGCATGTATCGCTCTTAACATTTCTAAACGGGCAGCGGGTGCCTCAACGGCCACTCACCCCGTCCCAGAGCACTGACAGGCGGCCGAGTCCTCACGCAGCAGTCCCTCCCAGCTGCAGTCAGAGCAAGAGATACACACCTCTCCGCTCTAGTGTTCCGTTTGCATCACTATTAGCAGTTGTAGTAGCAGCGTCCCCCCCCCCATCTTTTACAGTCTATGAGTTGTGCAAATCAAAATGTTATACAGTGCTTTCGAACAGAGAGCGAACTGCATGACGAAAGACAACAGGAAACCAGAGCTCGCAGGCGCCCCCCTGTCATTCAAATCCCGTTTGAGGGATAACTTCGGATTCCAGGTGAATTATGAAAACAGTGATAGACGTGTGAAACAATGTCGGCACACAGGTTATTGTTTCACCGCGATCGCTTATGTAGGAGGCAACACGTCGACCATGCATACGCTTTTGAAAAGGCACCATCCAGCTGTTTGGCTACTATCACCATTACTGTGAAGAAAAACGAGCTGGGCAAAACCCAGGCATTATTTTCTTTTTTATACTGAATATAAACAAGCTGTCATTTAATTAATGCTGCAGTAGCACTTTTATTTGATCATTTTTATAAAAGAGCACTTTAGAGTTTAAGAGAGCTGCAGCAATATTTTCTTTTTTTAAAGTCAAAAAGACCCTTAAAGTTGACATACCCTTTGTTTACACCAGCTTACAGAGCCTGCTGAGCATTAACACTATATTTTTTCATTGCAATTTTAAAATGCTGCACCTACACTAGTATTTTATTTATTGGAGAATTGCAGCAGTATTTTTATATTTGTTATGCATTTTATTTGTATGTTACATACTGTCAGCTAGTTACTGACAGCTAAAGCTGTTCATTCTCCGTTAACTATGAACCGTACCGTACTGTACCATACCGAGACTTCAAAACTGAGGTACGTACCGAAACGTGACTTGAGTGTACCGTTACACCCCTACAGGACTGGAATGAATGTTGGATCTTTGGGTCGGACTGAAGGACTTGACCAGAGGCTTGGTGGCACCCGGCTCAGACGACGGGAAGCTTTAGGACGGGCAATCAGAGTCAGTGGGGGGCTTGAAGGAAGAGTCACATAAGAGACCATAACAAGGGTCTCTGGGGAGTTAGGAAGCAGATTCTCCTTATGATGATGGGAGCCACGACCACAAACATTCTGTCTATGGCCTCCATGAGATCCTGTTTGAATGGCCAGGCATTTAACCTCTCATGGCGCCTGCTGGATTCCAGGGTTCTGGCTAGCCACAGCAGAGCAAGCAGGCGGTTGACTAAAAGTACGGCCACACCAAACGCGTTGCGCGTGTAAGTCTACGCGAGTAAGGCGCCTAACCTGCCGCTTGATCATTTTGTGTCAAAATGGTTCTACACGCCTAGTCTCCCTCCCCATTTATTCCCCTAATCAACCATGGCTGCGATCAGACCCGACCCGACACAACAGCGTGCATGTCCGCACAAAAACAACAACAACAACACGGCCAACAACTGTGCCAAAAGACAAATAAACAGCAACTGAACAGCACAAATAGCCTAGCATTAAAACAGCATTGCATATTCACGCTGCTCGGAAATGCACACAAACATCAAGAGAAGAGAGCAACATGCCAAACACATTTACAGCAGCATTGAGTGCACGGCGGTACAACATTGTAGCCTACATTCCCCTACCTGGCTGTGACAGGGGGCCGTGGCTGGCGTAGATATAAACACTGGTGCTTCGCTGTACTTGTCGTGAAAGTTCCCCGGACTTAGCCGTCATGTTTGGGTTCATAATATGGAGGTGCTAGCCGCACACAACCGGGTGAGTTAACTAATGCTATCCGGCGCTAACTAGGTTTATCGGCTATAGCACAGCTCCGCACATATTCACTGAATTAACCAGGAAGCCCATTATCCTGGCTCACTTTCCCCACGTCTTCTAACCCCGAGCGGCTGTCATACAGCAACGGCCTCCCACAAATACATTTTCCTCCTCGGTGTTTCTCAGCCATTGTGTACACTGTCCTCCGACCGTGCCGATGTCCGTGACGTCGGGTCATTCTCCAAGCTGATTGGCTATCGCGGCTAAGCGTCACGCGTAGGAGTGTAAAAAGTAAAAAAGAAATTGAAATTTGCGCGTAGGTGCGCAAAAAGCCGCCTAACGCGCCGCTTTACCGCATGTAACGCATCTGCGCGCCTAAACCAATGGTTCCCTATGCAAAAATTACGATTTTTTTTACGCCTCTTCCGCGCGTAACGCATTAGCCTCGTTTGAGAAGGAGCCATCTAGCTCAGACCTGCGCAATTATGACGCGCGTCTTGCTGAGCGCACAGCATTATGGTTAGACTTTTTGTCCGACTTGCATCTGCGGGTGGCTGTGGCTCGGCTGCATGAGATTTTGAAGTCCCGCGGGACCAAGACGGACACAGACCTAGGAGCAGGTCGCTGCAGTTGAGTTCCAGGGGCTGCGGGAACAAAATGTTTGACGTTTGGAAACGTCTTGCTGACAGGCGGAGCTGAGCGCTAATTGGGAGTGTAAACCCCGTGCCTTTGATGCGTTTCCCAAATTGGTTACGCAAAAGTCTGACATCACCGCTCAAAATTAAATTACGATCCATTGTTTTTGATTTTAATTTATCATTAGGCCTACTCCATAGTGTATGCATTTAAGAAGACATATATTTAATCAGAGTTGAACCCTTGACAGAGAATTAATTTGGAAAGCAATAATTAGCATGCAGGTTTAACTCTCCTGTATAGATTTATTAAGTGAACACAAACTTGAGTTACATTAATTTGTGGTGAAGTGATATCTTTATACCATTGAGATTAAATCATAGCCTTATTTCCAGTGGTCTAAATGGTCTGGGGATTGTATGTTACGATCTAAATGGTCTGGGGATTGTATGTTACATGTTAATAAAGTTCATCATAGCCATCTCTATAGTAATAATAAGGGATCTTTTATTAGACCTTTAACTTTCTTTAGGCCGATCATATTTGTTATATGAAGGGAGAAATATTAAACCACCTTTATTCGGATTTGTAAATTATTTATATCACTTACAAGTAGATTTTCTAGTAAAATAACAAGAAAGATAAAAATGTGTAGGGATTGGGGATATATCTTGTTTCTTGTTTTGAAAATGTCCCTCGCTTTTGAAGTATTTACTCCTTTTTGTTTTTTGTTCTGTTTCTAATCGGTTGTAGCATATGTAGCTCTCTTACGAATATTTTTCTAAAAGGCCTTCAAAATAATACTAGAAAACTAACTGCATCCGCAACAAGGACGCAACTTCCGACGGCACATGCAAGCCGACTCGGAGCTGTCCTGCTTCAGTCAGGCTTTTTCGTCACTCCCCCGACTGCACTCGGCTACTGTCGTCTACTTTCCAGACGAGCCGAAACTGGGGTCGAACGAGCCTATTTGGTGTGGCCGTACCTTAACAGCAGAAGGACAGGCAGAAGGCGTAGACCGACAACCCCCAGGCTGATAGACCTTATGCGTAGTTCGCCTGCTGCCTGCACTTCCCACCACAACTTACCAAACACTCAACTGCCTGACTTTCACCTTAAAGACTGACAACTTGTTGAAGGCCTTTGTCATCTTCTAGGAGGACGACTGTGAATTTGTCCATACGGTGGTATTTAACTTGTGGACATTTTATCCAAATAACACACTAGTCTAAACAACCGGATAAACCAGATGCACCTTTAACAAAATCTTTCAAATGAATAGCTTTAAATTGTTGGCAGAATGACAATTTCTAAAGGGTTCTATAGGTAGTTTTCAAGACATACAGAAAAAACTACAGATGAGAATCTGAATTAGTTTTATTGCCATGTACGTTCACACATGCAAGGATTTTTCTGTGGTCAGAGCGTTATTCTCAATGTGCCCTGAAATTAAAATAATCCATCAATCTTTTCTTAACCATAATATCATTCTACTACTTGCTGCAGGTCTATAGTGTCCAAATAATGCTTAAGATTGTGTAGTTACATAGTCTGTTGCAACACTGCTTGTATACAGAAATATACAGTCTGTCAACATTGGTACACCTGTACAAAGTGTTTGCATCAACTTTCAAGGCTTCATTTACTTCCATTGCTGCAGAAAAACTGTTTACCCACTACTTGTTTTTCCTTGGAAAAGGCCCTATGGACATATTTGACAAAACTATTTTGACATTTCAGCTCATTCACTGGATTGATCTGCTTCAATTTCAATAATGCTGGAACAATGGGGCTGTTGTCACATTTTTCACCGGTGCTGTATACTTCATTTCTAGGCAAAGAGGTTAATTTATTGCATACGTATCTTTTGAGACTTTAGCTTCTGCTTGGAAGAAAGTGTCAGTGTCAGTCTACAGCATAAATTGTACAAAAGGATGGGTCTGATAGTCTGGTCTCTGAGTCCATAGATGAGAGCACTGAGACACCTGGGGAAGATGATCATGAGCACATACAAAACATTGACGACACGTATAAAGGCAGACCCAGTGACAATTGTTGCGACTGCTGCAAGTATTGCATTGTGAACTGTTGAGGCAAGACTGAGGCCAAGCTGTACCATATGTATCAGCAGTGTGTTACGAGCCTTTTGCACAGAAGCTTTGTCTGTGGATGCTTTTCTGGCTGCTACCATCACACTTATGAAGGAGAAAGAGATTGTTATGCCTGCTGATATGAACAGAAAACAAGTAAAGGCTCTTTCATAATCATAAGACAACTGCCCAGGAAGCATGGTACGTACACTACAAAAGCTTTTCATCTGCAGACTCTTAAGCTCTTCAAATTGAAATTGTAAAACCAAAATAAGTCGAATGAGGACATTTAGAAAACAAAAAGCCCAAACCACAATGATCGATAGTCCTGTGTTCCTGATGGTGATGACAGTAGCGTGCCTCAGTGGGTAGCACACAGCTACATATCTCTCCAGAGACATTACCACCAGTGTGAGAGGATGAGACACTACAGTTATGAGAATAACAAACATTACCAGAACACCACAGACAGGATATGTCAACATTATCCCAGAAGTAGTCAGAATGTACAGCAACTGACTCAATGCCATCTGCAAAGTGTCAGCAAGAAGGAGGTTAAACAGGAGAATGTAACGAGAGGTTTCACGAAAAACCTGTTTACTCCTCAAGGTGAATAACATGATGATATTGATGCAGAGAAATATACAGCATGTTAGAGTAGTCAGAGTGGAAAGTATTACTCTTTCCAGTAACCCCAATCTAACAGTTATGTTGGACTGATATTGAGTTGTATTTGACATCTCAGAGAAGCATTTAAGACACAAGAAATACAAACCTGTTGATGTAAGAACACAAAAGCACAATACATATCTTCCCTTGTGTAATATAAGAACATTGACATAAAATGGAAATGTCTTTAAAGCACAAATCACCATTGAGTTACATTCAAAACCCCAAATCAATCCACAAACATTTTCCCTGTGCAGATAGTAAGCAGCGTACAGTCTGTCCATGTAAGAGCAGCTGGTCTGCAGGCTTTGCCTTCCCTCACATACTGTATATCAGCTCTGACCTACACCATGTTCACGTGACACCAACACGTCAGCATGGTTACCAGCTTGGTAACAGGTGATGTAATGTGTCTTTCATCATTTCCCCAACGACAAAGTCTCAGACAGAACAAACTTACTGTGTAAGTCAGTAAACTTTATCAAGTACAAAAAAAAGCCTTTGTAAATATTAGGGGTGTAACGATCCATCGATTGATTTGCGAACGATCAAACTGCATCGATGCAACGTCCAAACATCGATGAAAATCGATGTAGTATATGCTTTTATTTTGACAATGTCCTTGCTCGGGTGTTTGTGACACCATTTCCGCCCGACCGCACCAGGCTTTTTCTCGCTTGTGTATCATGATAATCAAAGTTCATTTCGGAAACTAAAATCCATCTGTAACAGACCTGTCGGTGTTTGCAGCATGGGGAGAGGATCATCCCCGCTGACAGAGCAGGCAGCGCTCGACAGGCTCGCGGGGATTAGCAGCCGAGCTAGCAGGGCATTTGGGCAGCACAGCGCTGCCCGACTGGCAGTGTAAAGTTCCAATAATGCGCGGCTCGGCTGCTCTCTCAGCGGTGAGAAGCTCCTGCGCTCCCCGGGGCGGTCACTCTCTTAAGTTTGTTGTTTATCCTGTTAATTTCAAGATCTTTAGTGTTCAGAATGCATAAAAATGGATGAAAATTATACAAACGATTAAGAAGGCTATTATATTATCAACATGTACTTTTAGATAACGAGATAGGCCATCTTGTGTTAAATGGGCATATAATATCGTCTCATATCGATCGCAGGCCCCTGAATCGAATCAAAATCGTGTCGCAGCAGATTTTAGATATCGGCAAATATCATAACTTTGTCTAATGAATCGATGTAATATCGTATCGTGATGAAAGCAGAGATTTACACCCCTAGTGAATATATTGCCGACGTATTTGATGTCAGAATAAGCGGGGGAAGAAAAGTAGAAGCTTTATTCCCCTTTTTATCCAATCACAAGAGAGAACGTTACAAACCGACACCCGTCTCACTCATGGTCTCACTGCCGATGCACGCCAGAGCAACAGATGGGTGAATGTTTATGCGCCTACAATGGCGGAGCAGGTAAAAATCCTCCCCAATGTCTGTTTTGATGGTTTTTATCATGTTTTATCACACTTATGGATCTGAGATGATGCTAAATAACTCGCTGCTTGAAGACCGCAGTGCATTAATGTGGTGGTGTAGGGACGAGCGAGGGGACTGCTAACTGCAATAACTGACAGGAAGTTAGCTAAAAGAACCATTCCGCTTACAGCACCTTTAACAGACTAATTTTGGAGTTGCCCTTTAAATAATGTGTGCATTGATAAAGATTAGTAAGTTATGGTTTACCTGAGATTGCTCTGTTTATTTTAATGCCTTAAGCAACGTCTGATGTTGTAAAGTTCCGTTTTAAAGCCCAGCACACTTTACGTCTTTTTTTATGTCGATTGTATATACGTTGGTTATTGCTCCCTAATGTTTTACCAAGGCATTTGTAGGCCTACTGTAAAGTGACTATTAGTACCTGCTGTTAATGTATGTTAATTAGGCCTACTGATATTAGTGTATATTCCTGTTGTTGTGTATAACATATTTCCTTGAGTTAAACTATTCAGACTGCCATTCTAAGTTGTAATGTACATTGCAAGGAAATATTAGGTTATGAATGTGGTCACACTCAGTATATGACATGATTATTTGTTTTCCTTATTTTCTGTAGACCATAGAAATACTCCCCTCCAAACCCCATACCTTTAATAAATCCATGGCAACAGCTGCTATCCACCTAACCTAGCCTCACCTACACCTAGCAGGGCTGTACAGTGCGACAGTTTTGATCGCATTTGCTACTGAAATTGATCACGTGCGATGATGAATACAAGTCCACTCGCACTAGTGCGACAGGTTGCTAATGAGCAGATGCTGTCTCTTTGAGACACAGAGGAGCGATGCACAACACTGCTTAGAGGGCTCTACATTAACACTCGCCAAATGCGGGTGAATGTAGTCTTAGGTGAGTAAGTTATTGAGTCCACCCGCTACTTTGGCTGGTGAAAGATGTTTGCTCTGGATCTGTGCTCGTGCGGTGATTCTAGCGTCTAATAAACTTCACCAACGGTAATAACCGAAAGGACACGGCTCTTTACATTAACACGGTTAAGTTAGCGCGTGTGCAAACGGAACATTTCCTGTGCGCCTTCACATTAAAAGCCTGTTACTAGCCACATGTGAGTTGACTTTTATTTTGAAGCCGGTAAGAACAGGAAGTTAGCGCTTCCCAACCCTGCAGTGCTCTAGCTTGAAAATCAACTCCTTCAGCTGCAGAGAGCAGTCAACAGTAGTCTATTTAAACAAAGTTTGAAATAAGCCACTGAAGAACTACTCACAACACATTCACAACAACCTATTTAATTTATCCTAAATTGTACCAATATGTATACTTATTTATTTAATAGGCTATGTTTAATGTTTTAAAGTTTGGTTTTAATTAACAGAAGGACATTTTCTGAAATTTTTTATTATTATTAATATAATAATTGTATAAACAAAAAATATATATAGATATTATTTTTATATTTTTACGGGGAGAAATAATTCTGAATCAGCAAAAAATTGCAATTGGCAGGTTCGATTATTTTGTCTAAATTGCAATCAGTGCACCCCTATTCATTTTTCTATAATTATTACTGCACACACTAGGATATAATATTAATTGAGAATCTCAAATGAGACCAAGATGACATGCTCAAAGGTAATTAGAGCGAAATGCAAGGGTTAAGGTTATGCAAGTTTTCGATCATACTTTGTGTGCTACCAAATTTATTTTTGTGCTACTGATTTTTTTTTGCTTGCAAGCACCAGTGCTACCACCTAAAAAAATAAGCGTACAGCCCTGCCTAGCTATAATATGGTTCAAGGTCAGTGCGACCTCACAATTTGTAATGTTGCAGTTATCTTGTAACTCCAAAATCTATTCGGTTCATCTTTGAGTCCGAGTCGATATTTGTGCAAAGTTTTAAGAAAATACCTCTAAGTGTTGATGAGATGTGCTGTGCTCACAATAAGCAAGGACATAGTGACCTTAATCTTTGACCTCCAAAATGTTATCAGTTTTTCTAAGAATGTCTGTCAGCAAAGGGGAGGGCGGACCCCTGGGGACATCAGCTCCTGGTGAACAGGGCTGCAGGACTGGAATGAATGTCGGTCTTCTGCTCGGACTGAAGGACTTGACCAGAGGCTTGGTGATGCCCGGATCAGACGACGGGAAGCTTTAGGGCGGGCAATCAGAGTCAGTGGGGGGCTTGAAGGAAGAGTCACATAAGAGACCATAACAAGCCACGACCACAAACATTCTGTCTATGGCCTCCATGAGATCCTGTTTGAATGGCCAGGCATTTAACCTCTCATGGTGTCTGCTAGATTCCAGGGTTCTGGCTAGCCACAGCAGAGCAAGCAGGCGGTTGACTAGCAGCAGAAGGACAGGCAGAAGGCGTAGACCCACGACCCCCAGGCTGATAGACCAATTGGGTTCTTCCCCTGCTGCCTGCACTTCCTACCATAACATACCATTGACTCAGCAAACACTCAACTGCTTGACTTTCACCTTAAAGACTGACAACTTGCTGAAGGCCTTTGTCATCTTCTAGGAGGACGACTGTGAATTTGTCCATACGGTGGTATTTAACTTCTAGACATTTTATCCCAATTACTTCCCCACATTTCTAATGACCCTGTCACACTAGTCTAAACAACCGGATAAACCGGATGCACCTTTAACAAAATCTTTCAAATGAATAGCTTTAAATTGTTGGCAGAATGACAATTTTGAAAGGGTTCTATAGGTAGTTTTCAAGACATACAGAAAAAAACTACAGATGAGAATCTGAATTAGTTTTATTGCCATGTACGTTCACACATGCAAGGATTTTTCTGTGGTCAGAGCGTTATTCTCAATGTGCCCTGAAATTAAAATAATCCATCAATCTTTTCTTAACCATAATATCATTCTACTACTTGCTGCAGGTCTATAGTGTCCAAATAATGCTTAAGATTGTGTAGTTACATAGTCTGTTGCAACACTGCTTTTATACAGAAATACAGTCTGTCAACATTGGTACACCTGTACAAAGTGTTTGCATCAACTTTCAAGGCTTCATTTACTTCCATTGCTGCAGAAAAACGGTTTACCCACTACTTGTTTTTCCTTGGGAAAGGCCCTATGGACATATTTGACATTAACACTATTTTGACATTTCAGCTCATTCACTGGATTGATCTGCTTCAATTTCAATAACGCTGGAACAATGGGGCTGTTGTCACATTTTTCACCGGTGGTGTATATTTCATCTCTTGGCAAATGAACACACAGTTAAAGAGGTTAATTTATTGCATACGTATCTTTTGAGACTTTAGCTTCTGCTTGGAAGAAAGTGTCAGTGTCAGTCTACAGCATAAATTGTAAAAAAGGATGGGTCTGATAGTCTGGTCTCTGAGTCCATAGATGAGAGCACTGAGACACCTGGGGAAGATGATCATGAGCACATACAAAACATTGACGACACGTATAAAGGCAGACCCAGTGACAATTGTTGCGACTGCTGCAAGTATTGCATTGTGAACTGTTGAGGCGAGACTGAGGCCAAGCTGTACCATATGTAGCAGCAGTGTGTTACGAGCCTTTTGCGTTGATGCTTTGTCTGTGGAAGCTTTTCTGGCTGCTACCGTCACACTGATAAAGGAGGAAGAGATTGTTAAGCCTGCTGATATGAACAGAAAACAAGTAAAGGCTCTTTCATAATCATAAGACAACTGCCCTGGAAGCATGGTACGTACACTACAAAAGCTTTTCATCTGCAGACTCTCTAGCTCTTCAAATTGAAATTGTAAAACCAAAATAAGTCGAATGAGGACATTTAGAAAACAAATAGCCCAAACCACAATGATCGATAGTCCTGTGTTCCTGATGGTGATGACAGTAGCGTGCCTCAGTGGGTAGCACACAGCTACAAATCTCTCCAGAGACATTACCACCAGTGTGAGAGGAGACACTACAGTTATGAGAATAAGAAACATTACCAGAACACCACAGACAGGATATGTTAACATCATCCCAGAAGTAGTCAGAATGTACAGCAACTGACTCAATGCCATCTGCAAAGTGTCAGCAAGAAGGAGGTTAAACAGGAGAATGTAACGAGAGGTTTCACGAAAAACCTGTTTACTTCTCAAGGTGAATAACATGATGATATTAATGCAGAGAAATATACAGCATGTTAGAGTAGTCAGAGTGGAAAGTATTGCTCTTTCCAGAAACCCCAATCTAACAGTTATGTTGGACTGATATTGAGTTGTATTTGACATCTCAGAGAAGCATTCAAGACACAAGAAATATAAACCTGTTGATGTAAGAACACAAAAGCACAGTACATATCTTCCTATGTGCAATGTAAGAACAATGACATGAAATGGAAACGTCTTTAAAGCACAAATCACCATTGAGTTACATTCAAAACCCCAAATCAATCCACAAACATTTTCCCTGTGCAGATAGTAAGCAGCGTACAGTCTGTCCATGTAAGAGCAGCTGGTCTGCAGGCTTTGCCTTCCCTCACATACTGTATATCAGCTCTGACCTACACCATGTTCACGTGACACCAACACGTCAGCATGGTTACCAGCTTGGTAACAGGTGATGTAATTTTTCTTTCCTCATTTCCCCAACGACAAAAGTCTTCGACAGAACAAACTTACTGTGTAAGTCAGCAAACTTTATCAAGTACAAAAAAAGTTATGAAAATGCTAATCTATAGAGGTTGGTTTTTAAAAGACTTTGGAAATTCATTGTTTACTTGGTTGATGTCAGAATTAGTGGCTGAGGAAAAGCAGAAGCTTTACTCCCCTTTTGTCTTAAAGCGGACCTATGATGCTTTTTGACTTTTATGACCTATTAACGTTGTTATGATGATTCATAGTCATGCTTAACCATACTAAATTATCAAATAATGACTTGCATGCATTTCGACGTATTCCCTGCTGACCGTCTGGGATGTCTGTGCAGAGCACTAAACACTATTCTAGCCAGTCGAGAAGTCACGTGTTCAAAGCGGTCTACCCTTCCGTAACTTTGTGACGTCGCATGTAACTTTGCGAAGTCACCACGCGGATGTTTCCATGTATGGTAATGCTGTCACTTCCCTGTTCGCGTCTGCCTCGCGCCCTTATAGGTCCATGCTCGCGCTTCCCGCCACTGAAAGTGTTCCGGAAGGAAGGTAACCAATCACAACGGAGTGGGGTTTGCAGGAGGGGGGAGGGAGGGGAGCGGAGATGGCCGATCACAGGCAGAGGGAGCGGAGATTGCCGAAGCACACACACTCAAGTGTTGACAGGACGTGCTGGATCGCCAAAATAAGAGAAAGAGCTTCCCGAAAATCTACATAGTTTTTTGTGATGTGATTCGTGTCAGGTTGCTCTATAGCAGTGTAAAACAAGAAATTAAGACCACAAAAGTAGTATAATAGGTCCTCTTTAAACTTAGATATTGGGACATTGGGTTGTTGGTCCTGAGCGGTCTTAGTCTACCCCCTTGCGGTGTTATTCCTCCGAGAGGCATACAATTGCTTCACGGTGAATGTGCAGTGGTGGTAGGCAATGCTTTAAAGAAGGTAAAGCACCCAGTGTTAAAGAGGCTCATGTGTTACATCAGGGGTGTCAAACTTATTTTGGTTCGAGGGCCACATACAGCCTCTCTGATCTCAAGTGGGCCGGACCAGTAAAATAATGGCAAAATAACGTACATAAGTCAAATCCAAATCTTTAGCTTTGTTTTTCAGTTATATGCTTTATAACTCAGCCTACATATGTAACCTACATTATCACGGATCACAAGGGATCTCTGTAGCCCCCACGAAATGTCTTAGTAAAGGTTGCTGCTGGCCATGGGAATAGGAGGTGCGGCGCAGCAAAAATGTTGGGGGTATTTTGCTCAAAGATGCCAATACGCACTAATGAAATAAACAACTGTTTATTTGAATACACAAATACAACAGGCACTGACCTTACAGTGGTCCAATTTTGTGACGAATAAGGGTTGTCATGATGGTTATTTTGAAAATCTTTCAAAAATACATTTTAAAAGCATCCTTGAATCAAGTTAAAATATAAATTTTGTGTTTCTGTTAGTTTTATTTCATGGGAAATGGGATTTACACAATTTTCTACTAAAAGTAGGCCCAAATGGACCTGACAATGTCAAATGGTTTAACCACAAAAGAATAAGAAATAATCATTATTCTGTCCACCATAGTGTAATATGGGTGTAACTCATAAGAATAATAACTTCCATTTCAAAATATCACATGAAAAAAGATTTTATTTGGATAACCCCTAAATCAAAATTGTATGCGTTTTTGCAATTTTGAGTGGGACGTTAGCTGGAAACATCCTGTTTTCTAAATAATTGTTGACCAATCGTGTTAAAAGTGTTAAAAATGATTTAATACATTTAAGAAGAGTAATCAATTCTGGCCTACATTAATTTACAGGTGCATTTTGATTTTTTTAGGAAAAATACTGGTTACACCATTTGACACAAACCTGTTACACCACTTGACGTTGTTGCTTCCACAGCCAAAAAGTAGAAAAAACCAACACTGAAATCAGGCACTACAGTCAAGATAGTTACTGTGTTTGGACTTGCCATTGGATTTTGTTTTCATGTATTTAAAACATTGGTCAACAAATACCATTAAGGTGACTATGGAGTAATTATTCTATCTTTATTCACGAGCGTGGTCTTCTGGTTCAAGAGCATGACTTATTGTTTACACATTCCGATTTTGTAATTATATGCTCTTAAACCTAAAGAAAACACTCTTAAATAAAGATCTCCATGGATGACAAAAATGTTCTAGGGTGGAACTCATTTGATTGTATTTATGGAAAAAATTCAATCAACAACAAAAAGTCTTAACAAATAGTGTGTTTGTGCGTTTAAGTGCGTCTATGTTTGTTTGTGAGAAAGAGCTAGGTGGATGGGTAGAAGAGACTAGGAGATTCATGTATGTTAAGGGTCCTGCTCCTGCATTCCCTTTTAAACAGTGAATTCATATTTAGTTATATCTATCTGAAAGCAAGGTATTATTTGGTTGACGTTATGCCTTGTGATCTGACAATCTACATTTAAGAAAAAAGCTTGCAGCACATGTGAGTGTGAATGCACGCTTGTTTCTGTTCATGAAAACTACCTTTCCTGTCCTCTTTTTGCAAGGTAATTGGCTTGTTTCCTCTTTTGAATGTGGCATCTATTGTAGAGAAAGTTGCTCAATTCTGCAGCCTAAATTTGATTAACATTTTCTACTATTCACAAATTGTTGGAGTTCTAGGTATTTAAAGCTGCTGTTCATCCTTCCACATTAGGTGTCACTGTTCACATGCTTCATATATATAATGTATTCATGTATTATGAAATGATGTGACATTCAAATGAAAAGGAATTATATACAAATATGCATTGAAGCTAAGCATGAATTAAAAAATCACAAAATCATGCCACTTAATGATTTTATCCTAGCCGTACCTAGCTTTGGTGATAAAGTTGTGGAAATATCAACTGTTTTAGAAGATACAAACAATAATAACCTAAAACTGGTTTAAAAAAGTAATTGAGCTCATATTTCATTTTAAACCAGTATCATAAACTAGTGATTTTTGAAAAAATTGGACAAAAACCGAGATGTTTGTCAAATTAGTCAAATGGTGTAACCGGTTACACCATTTGACATTTCGACTAAAAATCTATTTTTACAGGCATTATCATGGACTCATATCTGAGGACATGGTCTTGGTGTGAATAAATCAAATATAATTCTTAAAACAAATAATACTATTTATGAATAAAATATTTTTTCAATGTTTTATTTGGGTTACACCATTTGACATGTAACCCAAATGATACTTGACATACCCTAAAAGTGCAAATATCTTATATTTCTTGGAGAGCTCTTAACTTTGGAATGCAGCAGTCATGTTCATCAGGGGTCCTTTACTGTTCTTAAAGATTTTAACAAAATGGCATCTTGAATGATGGTTACACCACTTGACAATTCAGGACGTTCGCTCGTCTGATGAGATTCCCCAAATTATTAGAACAAATATGAAAGTTATATCTAAATATAATTTATATACTCATAATGACCTCCATTTTAGGATAATGCCAAAATAGTTTATAGGATGTTATATTGAGAAATTCCCTGTATTTAAGCAAGTTACATTTTGTGGTACGAAGTTTTGACGGTTACACCACTTAGACATTTTTGCCTTTTATCTCCAAATATTCTCTCAAAATTGAATAAAACCAAAAACTTTTGAATATGGTCTCTAGAAATTAATGTGTTAAAGTAATGTGTGAGCCTTTTTTTTGTTTCCACATTTTCAAATTTAATTTAACCTTACGGACACAAAAAAATGGGCGTCACGTCATTGACCCGCGTACAGGGACACATTTTGTGCAAACATGCAGACAGTACAAAATACAATTAAATAAAAGTGTGACTTCTACTGTTTTGATTTATTTTTAAATACAGAGGTTATTTGTTGTTTTGGAATACGTTTTTCCCAATTTAATTTAATTTTAACTTACTTTTTTTTTAAATGCTCAGAAATGTGTGCTCTACAAGTCGCGGGCCAGATGTTTGACACCACTGCCTTAGACACTTGACACAATCAATCATCAATATTAGCATGCTATTTAGCCACATATATTGGCCTATTTACAGCCCTCAGAAAACTGACAGCTCTTCTTAGATGCAAGTTCATCAATTCATGGCTTAAAATCCTGAGCTGTAGAACTTTCAGCAGACATTCCTAGCTGTAAGCCACGTAAGTGTCCTAACAGTTGGGAGCGTATGCGACGTGCGGATATGGCACAGGCTCCATGAAGAAGAAAAAAAAAAAATGTTTAAAAAAATAAATAAATTCAGAATTGATTCAAATCGGCTGAATTGATTCGCGGGCCAGATCAAAACGTGTCGTGGGCCACATCTGGCCCGCGGGCCTTGAGTTTGACACATGTGTTACATCATTGAAGATTAATGAGCCCATCCGAGAAGAAGCCATGCAAGACCAAGCCGTGACATTGCCTCCCCCGTGTTTCACAGCTTATATTTTATGGGATCATAAGCAGATCCTTTATTTCGCCAAATATAAGCCTTTCCATCACTTTGGTAAAGGTTCATCTTGACAACAACACAGTTACGCATGATGGCAACAGCAAAATGAACTCAGAAGTCTACAGAAACATTTTGTCTGCCAATTTAAAGAAAGGTGCAACCAAACTGATTGGAAGATCCAAAAAAACTGCAAAAACAACAAAGGAGTTCATTAGGGGCAAGAAATAGAAGGTTTTAAGGTGCGAACACACTAGGCACTTTACACGCGTACAGACGCGTATGAAATCGGCCGTTTTTCCATAGGGAACCATTGGTTTACGCGCGTACATGGCGCGTAAATGCGTCACTCGCGCTAAAGCAACATTTTCACTCGCGCTAAAGCAACATTTTTACGCGCGTATATATTACGTGCGTATATATTACGCGCGTATATATTACGCAGCTACGCGAGGAGTTAAAAAAATTGAACTTTTGTTGCTCCTACACGAGACGATTAGCCGCGTTGGCCAATCAGCGTTGAGCTTGACCCGACGTCACATACATTGGCAGGGTCGGAGAACAGTGTACTGTACACAGAGGCTGATGAGAGACACTGAGGAGAAAAATGTATTGCGGGCGGCCGGTGCTGTATGAAGCCGCTCGGGGTTAGAATTACGTGGGGAAAGTAAACCAGGAGAATGGACTTCCTGGTTAATTCAGTGAATATGTGCGGCTGTGCTTTAGCCAATAAACAAAGTTAGCGCCGTATAGCATTAGTTAACTCACCCTGTTGTGTGCGGGCGGCTAGCGCCTCATATTATGAACCCAAACATGACGACTGTCCGCGGGACTTTCACGACAAGTAGAGCGAAGCACCGGTGTTGATCTACGCCAGCCACGGTCCCCTGTCACAGCCAGGTAGGGTAATTTTGGCTACTTGCCTTTATGTTGTGCCGCCGTGCACCGATGCTGCTGTAACTGTGTTTGTTATGTAGCTGCCGTGAATATGCAATGCTGTTTTAATGCTAGGCTATTTGTGCTGTTCAGTTTGTCTTTTGGCACAGTTGTTGGCCGTGTTGTTGTTGTTTTTGTGCGGACATGCGCGCTGTTGTGTCGGGTCTGATCAGCCATGGTTGATAAGGGAAATACAATATCGGGAGGGAGACTAGGCACATTACGCGCGTATAACCATTTTTGACACAAAATGATCAAGCAACATTTTAGCTGCGTTACGCACGTAAATCTTACGCGTGTAAAATGCCTAGTGTGTTCGCACCTTTAGACTGGCCAAGTCAATCTCCAGACTTAAACCCTTTAGAGCATGCTTTTTACCTGCTAAAGAGGAGACTGAAGGGAGTAACCCCCCAAAACAAACAGCAACTGAATGAGGCTGCCGTGAAAGCCTGGTAAAGCATCAAAAAAGAAGAATGCAAAAGTTTTGTGATGTCAATGGGTCACAAGCTTGATGCAGTTATTACAAGCGAAGGATTGCAACAAAACATTAAGTCTTATTCACTTAAATTTATTTTAAGTCTATCTGTTCCAATACTTTTGCTCAACTAAAAATGTGGTGTTCCTTTACAAATAATACTATCTTCTCAGCTGTGTATCAGATCCAGATGTAAATACCTGGAAATGAAAGCTGAAATGTTGATCTAATGTCTCATATTATTATTTTGGTGTCAAACCCAAATGTTTCCAGTCTACAGCAAAAATAAAGGAATTGGCCTCACTGTTCCAATACTATTGGAGGGGACTGTATGGTCTGATGTTGGGCCATTATATTAATAATAAATAGCGTGCTGCACAGTAGAACAGCATGTACATTAACGCCGTGGTAATTGTTTAGAAGACTGTTAAGGCTGAAGGGCAACTAAAGCATTTACATTGTGCTTGATTTTATTTCTCACTGTTTTAGACTAGTCATCCCTACAATTTATATGAGACTGTCCACCACGACCCATTATGTCCACGTGCCCAACGTAGGCTACATTTAAAAAAACGATTGCTTGAGGATTCTCGTTGGTCTAATGTGGAAGTGGAATATTTGATGCAGATTATATCTGGATGAAAATATCATATAGCCTACAAGTAGGGCTGGCCCGAATACCATTTTTCAGGCTTCGAATATTCGTTGGTTTTTCCGAGCGAATATTCGAATATTCGTTCCAGAAAAACACACCATCAAAAACAACATAAAAAAATAAAAATAAAATATTAAAATTTTTTTTTTTTTTTTAAACATTAATAATCCCTATATACTCCCTGGAACCGATTTTGACAGTATCTGCATATTTTGTTGAAGATTTACGCGCTCGGAGGTGAAGTAATGGATGCGCTATGACACTTAGTGATGTAATATCCTCCTAAATGAGCAATACTACTACTACTACTACAATATTACTAACTTTTATATCAAAATATAAAATTATTTGATGACATTATATTGCAGTACTAGCATCTTGCAAAAAAAAATGTTGAAAAAAAAAAAAAAATTATAAAAAAAACGAAGCTCCGAATACTAATTTAAGCTCCGAATACTAATTTTCCGAACGAGTATTCGAATATTCGAATAATTCGGGCCAGCCCTACCTACAAGTAGCCTACGCTCCAAATCCCAAACGCACACAGTGATGTAGGGAGGGAGCAATCGTGCCCAGGCCCAGAGCAGTGTGAGCACAGGCCAGTGGGGAGGGGGGCAATCATGCTTGAGCACGGAACAGGGCAACTTTGCCTAGTGTGAGTGCGCCCAGGAAGTAGATCCTCCTTATGACGATTGGAGCCACAACCACCAAAATTCTGTGTATGGCCTCCATGAAATCCTGTTTGAATGGCCAGGCATTTAACCTCTCATGGCGTCTGCTAGATTCCAGGCTTCTGGCTAGCCACAGCAGAGCAAGCAGGCGGTTGACTAGCAGCAGAAGGACAGGCAGAAGGCGTAGACCCACGACCCCCAGGCTGATAGACCAATTGGGTTCTTCCCCTGCTGCCTGCACTTCCCACCATAACATACCATTGACTCAGCAAACACTCAACTGCCTGACGTTCACCTTAAAGACTGACAACTTGATGAAGGCCTTTGTCATCTTCTAGGAGGACGACTGTGAATTTGTCCATACGGTGGTATTTAACTAATTTTATCCCAATTACTTCCCCTAATTTCTAATGGCCCTGTCACGCTAGTATAAACAACAGGATAAACAGGCTGCACCTTCAACAAAATCCTTCAATTCATTATTAGCTTTAACTTGTTGGCAGAATGACAATTTTGACAGGCTTCTATAGGTAGTTTTCAAGACATACAGAAAAAACTACAGATGAGAATCGCAATTGGTTTTATTGCCATGTACGTTCACACATAAACAAAATTTGCTGTGGTCAGAGCGTTGTTGTTCTCTAGAAATACGCTACCGGTAAAACATTTTTAGAACACCTACATTTCATTTTTCCAGTTTGTATTGCAATTTATTTAGTTAATGTTTCAATGTGCCCTGAAATTAAAATTATCCATCTTATCTATCAATATTATTTTAACAATGAATTAATCTACTACTTGCTGCAAGTCTTTATTGTCCAAATAATGCTTAAGAGGGAGTAGTAACACAGTCTGTTCCAACACTGCTTTTATGCAGACAGAGGGTTTGACAGTCATCAACTAACATTGCTACACCTGTACAAATTGTTTGCATCAACTTTCAAGGCTTAATTTACTTCCATGAGCTGAACAAACAGTTAAAGAGATTAATTTATTGCATGGATCTTTTGAGGCTTTTGCTGGTAAAATATCTTCAGTCTACAGCATAAATAGTGCAAAAGGATGGGTCTGATAGTCTGGTCTCTGAGTCCATAGATGAGAGCACTGAGGCACCTGGGGAGAATGATCATGAGCAAATACAAAACGTTCACGACAGGCAGGAGTACGTTCAACGTGACAATTTTTGAGATGGCTAAAAGTATTGGGTTGTGCACTGTTGAGGCGAGACTGAGGCCAAGCTGTACCATATGTAGCAGCAGTGTGCTACGAGCCTTTTGCACCGAAGCTTTGTCTGTGGAAGCTTTTCTGGCTGCTACCATCACACTTATGAAGGAGAAAGAGATTGTTATGCCTGCTGATATGAAAAGAAAACAAGTGTAGGCTCTTTCATAATCATGAGACACTTGCCCAAGAACAATGGAAAGTGTACTACAATAGCTCTTCATCTGCAGGCTCTCCAGCTCTTCAAATGGGAATTCTAAAACCAATATAAGTCGAATGAGCATATTTAGACAACAAAAAGCCCAAACCACAATAATCGCAAGTCCTGTGTTCCTGATGGTGATGACAGTAGCGTGCCTCAGTGGGTAGCACACAGCTACATATCTCTCCAGAGACATTACCATCAGTGTGATTGGAGACACTTGAGTTATGAGAATAACAAACATTATCACAACACCACAGACAGGATATGTTAACATCATCCTAGAAGTAGACAATAAGTACAGTAACTGACTCAATGCCATCTGCAAAGTGTCAGCGAGAAGGAGGTTAAACAGGAGAATGTAACGAGAGGTTTCACGAAAAACCTGTTTACTCCTCAAGGTGAATAACATGATGATATTGATGCAGAAAAATATACAGCATGTTAGAGTAGTCAGAGTGGAAAGTATTGCTCTTTCCAGTAACCCCAGTCTACCAGTGATGTTGGATTGACTTTGAGTTGTATTTGACATCTCAGAGAAGCATTCAAGACACAAGAAATATAAACCTGTTGATGTAAGAACACAAAAGCACAATACATATCTTCCTATGTGTAATGTAAGAACAATGACATAAAATGGAAACGTCTTTAAAGCACAAATCACCATTGAGTTACATTCAAAACCCCAAATCAATCCACAAACATTTCCCCTGTGCAGATAGTAAGCAGCGTACAGTCTGTCCATGTAAGAGCAGCTGGTCTGCAGGCTTTGCCTTCCCTCACATACTGTATATCAGCTGTGACCTACACCATGTTCACGTGACACCAACACGTCAGCATGGTTACCAGCTTGGTAACAGGTGATGTAATTTTTCTTTCCTCATTTCCCCAACGACAAAAGTCTTCGACAGAACAAACTTACTGTGTAATTCAGCAAACTTTATCAAGTACAAAAAAAGTTATGAAAATGCTAATCTATAGAGGTTGGTTTTTAAAAGACTTTGGAAATTCATTGTTTACTTGGTTGATGTCAGAATTAGTGGCTGAGGAAAAGCAGAAGCTTTATTCCCCTTTTGTCTCAAACTTAGATATTGGGACATTGGGTTGTTGGTCCTGAGCGGTCTTAGTCTACCCCCTTGCGGTGTTATTCCTCCGAGAGGCATACAATTGCTTCACGGTGAATGTGCAGTGGTCGTAGGCAATGCTTTAAAGAAGGTAAAGCACCCAGTGTTAAAGAGGCTCAGCGATTGAAACGGACCTGGCCGTATTGCGGGCATGAACCTATCAGGAGCTGATCATGCTCGAGCTAATTGATTGACAGCTGAGCCGCAATGGGCAGATGAGGAGAGAAAGAAAGGCAACAGAGCAGACATATTGTGCTCACAATAAGCAAGGACATAGTGACCTTGACCTTTGACCTTCAAAACGTAATCAGTTTATCTAAGAATGTCTGTTAGCAAAGGGGAGGGCGGCCCCCTGGGGACATCAGCTCCTGGTGAACAGGTCTGCAGGACTGGAATGAATGTTGGATCTTGGGGTCGGCATGAAGGACTTGACCAGAGGCTGGGTGGCGCCCGGCTCAGACAACAAGAAGCTTTAGGACGGGCAATCAGAATCAGTGGGGGGCTTGAAGGAAGAGTCACATAAGAGACCATAACAAGGGTCTCTAGGGAGTTAGGAAGTAGATCCTCCTAATGACGATGGGAGCCACGACCACCAACATTCTGTCTATGGCCTCCATTAGGCCTTTCACACCGCAGCAAAATCGGAGCCGGTTCTGGGCTAGTTCGGAGCTAGAGACAGTGTTTTGGTTTCACAACGCCAAAGAACCGGCTCCGGCCTGTAAAAACCGGTTCAACTCAAACACCAGTATTGAGCAGGGTCTAAATCAAGAACTGCTTTTATGCAGGGGGCGGGGTTATCCTTACCTTCATGGAGGGATTATCCTGACCAACCAGACCAACTCAAAGCTCAAACCTCATGCCCGCCATATTTAAAAACACCGCTACTACGAGACGTAAACATAACATAATTACCGAACGTAGCGATCAAATTGACCGGCGAAAATACGCTGTATGGGTCCTGTTTGCAAAGTAGCGTGACCAGATCCCAATTCACCAGATGTGGGACAAAGACTACGTTTGTGCAGGACAATGTGCCGTTTTTTTTAGCAAAATAAACTTGTGTCACCACCGGTAATGCCAGAGACACGGCTTTCTATATTAAAAAACACTATCTTTAGATCAGTGCGCAGCAGTTAAGTTACTGTTAAACAAATAGAGCATTAAGGCTGCGGCTTCACTTTAAAAGCATTTCACTGGCTTCACATTAGGATTTCACTGGACAAACGTGAGTTGGCTTTTATTTTGAAGTAACAGGAAAGTAAACCCACTGAGCCGAGCAGGGCGACACATAACAGACAAACGGAGACACACACACACAGACAAACGGAGAGACGCACACTCACTCACACACACACACACACAAACGGAGACATGTAAAAATAACGTATTCGCCGCTGTTGTTGTGCTTAAAGCTAGCGGTAGCTTTAGCGTTAGCCACAAGAGCAGCGGCGTCGGGCGACGTACACACACGTTTACAGTGACGTCATGATGTTGCTCTCTTGCCGGCTCCATGGCTGGCTCTGGTAGTTGTGAAATCAACCGGTTCATAACTGGGATAAGGCTGTAACCAGTTTTGAACTGGCCCCAGCACCAGCCCGGAACTGGCTCATGGTTCTTTTTGGTGTGAAAGGCCTACATGAGATCCTGTTTGAATGGCCAGGCATTTAACCTCTCATGGCGTCTGCTAGATTCCAGGGTTCTGGCTAGCCACAGCAGAGCAAGCAGGCGGCTGACTAGCAGCAGAAGGACAGGCAGACGTCGTAGACCCACGACCCCCAGGCTGATAGACCAATTGGGTTCTTCCCCTGCTGCCTGCACTTCCCACCATAACATACCATTGACTCAGCAAACACTCAACTGCCTGACTTTCACCTTAAAGACTGACAACTTGTTGAAAGGCCTTTGTCATCTTCTAGGAGGACGACTGTGAATTTGTCCATACGGTGGCATTTAACTAATTTTATCCCAATTACTTCCCCTAATTTCTAATGGCCCTGTCACACTAGTATAAACAACAGGATAAACAGGCTGCACCTTCAACAAAATCCTTCAATTCATTATTAGCTTTAACTTGTTGGCAGAATGACAATTTTGACAGGCTTCTATAGTCGGTAGTTTTCAAGACATACAGAAAAAACTACAGATGAGAATCGCAATTGGTTTTATTGCCATGTACGTTCACACATAAACAAAATTTGCTGTGGTCAGAGCGTTGTTGTTCTCTAGAAATACGCTACCGGCAAAACATTTTTAGAACACCTACATTTCATTTTTCCAGTTTGTATTACAATTTATTTAGTTAATGTTTCAATGTGCCCTGAAATTAAAATTATCCATCTTATCTATCAATATTATTTTAACAATGAATTAATCTAATACTTGCTGCAGGTCTTTATTGTCCAAATAATGCTTAAGAGGGTGTAGTAACACAGTCTGTTCCAACACTGCTTTTATGCAGACAGAGGGTTTGACAGTCATCAACTAACATTGCTACACCTGTACAAATTGTTTGCATCAACTTTCAAGGCTTCATTTACTTCCATTTACTGCATTAAAACTGTTTACCCACTACTAGTTTTTCCTTGGAAAAGGCGTTATGGGGGGCGCCTTTAGCTCAGTTGGTAAGGCGTCCCCCCCATGGGCCTCGGCCAGCAGCAGACCCGGGTTCGATTCCAGCCCGTGGTCGTTCTCTGCATGTCACTCCCCTCTCTGCCCCATTTCAACTCTGTCTCTACACTATCAATAAATCATAAAAATGCCAAAAAAACTTAAAAAAACTTAAAAAAAAGGCGTTGTGGACATATTTGACATTTCAGCTCATTCACTGGATTGAACTGCTGTAACAATAGGGCTGTTGTAACACTTTTTACTTGCTCTATTAAAAATGTCTGAGGACATCATGAGCTGAACAAACAGTTTAAGAGGTTAATTTATTGCATGTATCTTTTGAAGCTTTTGCTGGGTCAGAATCTTCAGTCTACAGCATAAATAGTGCAAAAGGATGGGTCTGATAGTCTGGTCTCTGAGTCCGTAAATGAGAGCACTGAGACACCTGGGGAGAATGATCATGAGCACATACATAACATTCAAGACAGGCAGGAGTACTTTCAGCGGGACAATTGTTGCGACAGCTAAAACTATTGCATTGTGCACTGTTGAGGCGAGACTGAGGCCAAGCTGTACCATATGTAGCAGCAGTGTGTTACGAGCCTTTTGCACCGAAGCTTTGTCTGTGGAAGCTTTTCTGGCTGCTACCATCACACCAATATAGGTGGAACAGATGGTTATGACAGCTGATATGAACATAAAACAAGTAAAGGCTCTTTCATAATCATGAGACAATTGTCCAAGACCCAGGGAAAGTGAGCTACAATAGCTCTTCATCTGCAGGCTCTCCAGCTGTTCAAATGGGAATTCTAAAAGCAAAATAACATGAATGAGGACATTAAGAAAACAAAAAGCCCAAACCATAATAATCGCCAGTACTGTGTTCCTTAAGGTGATGACAGTAGCATGCCTCAGTGGGTAGCACACAGCTACACATCTCTCCAGAGACATTACCACCAGTGTGAGAGGAGACACTTGAGTTAAGACATTACTTACCATTACCAGAACACTACAGACAGGATACGTTAACATCATCCTAGAAGTAGACAATAAGTACATTAACTGACTCCATGCCATCTGCAAAGTGTCAGCAAGAAGGAGGTTAAACAGGAGAATGTAACGAGAGGTTTCACGAAAAACATGTTTACTCCTCAGGGTGAATAACATGATGATATTGATGCAGAGAAATATACAGCATGTTAGAGTAGTCAGAGTGGAAAGTATTTCTCTCTCCAGTAACCCCAGTCCAACGGTTATGTTGGACTGATATTGAGTTGTATTTGACATCTCAGAGAAGCATTTAAGACACAAGAAATATAAACCTGTTGATGTAAGAACACAAAAGCACAGTACATATCTTTCTATGTGTAATGTAAGAACAGTGACCAAAAAATGGCAATTTCTTTGAAGCACATATCACATTTGAGTTACATTCAAAACCACAAATCAATCCCAAACATCTCCCCTTTGCAGATAGTAAGCAGTAGGGGTGTAACGGTACATGTATTTGTACCGTACCGTGACGGTACAGGCACGTATTTGGTGTTACAGAGGTGGACCGCGGTCCGTTCGTGGCGTACATAGCGTTATATGGCGAATGTACAGGCTTGTTTTGCTGTGTGGAACTTAAAACTTGTCGTCGGAGTTCCCCCCGGACCATTTAGCCTCCGGCTCGGCTCGCACGTGCGCAGTAGCAGCCAGCGAATGAGAGTCTCTTATCTCCATGGTGAGCATGAGGGTCAGGCAGTGTTGCTATAGCAACTTTGTCGCTATATTTAGCAACTTTTCAGACCCCTCTGGCGACTCTTTTTTCAAAAAAAGCGACCAATCTAGCCGCTTCTTCTGGTGTTATTGGTGACTCTTGGAGACCCTGGCTGTCGCTAAAGCATGTATCGCTCTTAACTTCTAAACGAGCAGCGGGTGACTCCGCGGCCACTCCCCCCGTCCCAGAGCACTGACAGGCGGCCGAGTTTTCACGCAGCAGTCCCTCCCAGCTGCGGTCAGAGCAAGAGATACACACCTCTCCGCTCTAGTGTTCCGTTTGCATCCCTACTAGCAGTTGTAGCAGCGTTCCCCCCTCGTTTACAGTCTATCAGTAGTGCAAATAAAGATGTTATACAGTGCTATCGAACAGAGAGCGAACTGCATGACGAAAGTCAACAGGAAACCGGAGCTTGGAGGCGTCCCCCTGTTATTCAAATCCCGTTTGAGAGATAATTTAAGATTCCAGGTGAATTATGAAAACAGTGATAGACGTTTGGAACAATGTCGGCAGAAGGGGCATTGTTTCACTGCGATCGCCTATGCGACAACACGTCGAACATGCATGCGCATTTTAGAAGGCAACATCCAGGTGTTACTATCACCGTTACTGTGAAGAAAAAATTATGCCACATTGTATCTCCTGCCTGATGCTGTGTAACGCAGTAGGCTATTGTTACTTTATCTAATTTTCATGGCGTGCACAACATAGAGTGCACCGTCACTGGTGAGGTGGGTTTTGTTGATTTTTTAAGACCACTTGACCACCCAAAAGTTGTGTGGTTTGCCGAAAATCACGCCAATCAAAAAAATTAAAAACAAATAAATAAATAATAATAAAAAAAATACGGGGCGATAGTGTATTACAGAACAGTTTGTGGCGTTCGGAGCGCAGCATCTAGGTCTACTAGCTACTGACGAAAATCACACAACACATTGCATTTATTTATTAACAATATTTATGAATTTAGGCTATATTTTGCTGCTCCAACTCAAATTCAGCCCAGCCAGGCGATAGTTAAGTTTCAGTTTCGTTTTCATCTCCGTGGTATACAGCCGTTTGGACCAGCTGATCGGCTCCCGACAGCAGGAGTCAGTCTGCGTTCCAGTTGTAGCCTACTGGGAAGTCGGATTTATGGTGCCAGTGATAACTGAACTAAATGATGAAATAAAGCGATCTTCTCCTTCCTATATCTGTCTATCTTTATCCCTCCACTGCACACTCAGTCACTACTATCCATGCTAAAAGGAAGCAGGATTATAACCTCATTTAGCACATTATTTTTAAATATTTTATATTATTTATTTATTTTCTCCCCCATCTAATTTTGACGATTTTTAGAAAAATGTGTTGGTTTGTAAGCGCTAAGGGAGCATGTTTAAATAAAACCTGTGAACCTTAACTTTTAAATGTATTTTATTTCATGTTTCTATGTGCTACGCAGGCTTAGATATTAAGGTTTTGGTAGACTTGACAATTCGTACTATTTTTTCAGAAAACCCTCAGGCATTAAGGACATGCATCCTAGATTGCAATAGTCATCAATGGGTTAAGAGAGCTGCATCAATATTTTCTTTTTTTAAAGTCAAAAAGGCCCATTAATAGCCTACTGTATATTTTTTCATTGCAATTTTAGTTACTGCACCTACACTAGTATTTAATAAGTATTTTATTTATTGGAGAATTGCAGCAGTATTTTTATATTTGTTATGCATTTTATTTGTATGTTACATACTGTCAGCTAGTTACTGACAGCTAAAGCTGTTCATTCTCCCTTAACTATGAACCGTACCGTACTGTACCGTACCGTGACTTCAAAACCGAGGTACGTACCGAACCGTGACTTTAGTGTACCGTTACACCCCTAGTAAGCAGTGAACAGTCTGTCCATGTAAGAGCAGCTGGTCTGCAAGCTTTGCCTTCCCTCACATACTGTATATCAGCTCTGACCTACACCATGTTCACGTGACACCAACACGTCAGCATGGTTACCAGCTTGGTAACAGGTGATGTAATGCGTCTTTCATCATTTCCCTCATGAAAAAGTCTCAGACAGAACAAACTTACTGAGTAAGTCAGTAAACTTTATCAAGTACAAAAAAAGGTATGAAAATGCCAATCTATACAGGTTGGTTTTTAAAAGCCTTTGGAAATTCATTGTTTACTTTTTTGATGTCAGACTAAGTGGGAGAAGCTTGATTCCCCGTTTGTCTTAAATTTAGATATTGGGACAATGGGTTGTTGGTTCTGAACAGTCTTAGTCTAAAACAATAAGTAACAAGAACTACCGCCTGGCCGTTATATTCTGTGAGTCATACAAATGCTTCACGGTGAAAGTAGAGTGGTGCTATGTAACATGGTACAAGTTCACTGCAACATCACAATATGTAAGGTCACAGTAACCTTTGATCTCTGTCAAGTTATCTGGGGTTGATGTTAAACGTGCCTGCCACACTTGACATGGAAGAGAGGACGCAGGACAACTCAAATCTTTATCCGTAGTTTTTATTTCACATGAATTTGCAACATGCCTTTTAAATTAGGATTTGTGATTAGGTTGAAAACCTTTAGTAACAAAAGAGAAAAATTAAATCAAGTTAGTTTACAAAACAATCAAAATGCATAATCAAGCATTAAATCAAATCCAAATGAACCAGTAAGATATTATCAAACACTTATATAATTACCATATCAATATATATATACATATGTTCTCCCTTAATATATAATATTATAAAATACATCATGAAGGACAATATCACCGCTATTTATGAATTAATCTATATAATAAGTGGGTATATATATAAATGACAAAGTGTATTATTCTACATAACAAGTGGGCATATATATACAAGTGACAAAGTGCACCATTTAAGCACCAATGACCCTCCATACAAACATCCCCACCATGTGCGCCTCCACCAAATGTGCCCAAGACGTCACTGCGCCGTCTGATGCGCTGACACATAAAAGACATAACAAAGTGAAAAAAGTGCCAGACCCCTGCGCACTGTGCAACTATACTGTGGTGCAAAAACAGAAAATACATACCAATGCGTGCTCTCGTGTTCTCCCGTGCACAAACCCTTCATGTCCCGACCGGAAACAGCGGACCTTTATTACCTCACCCGTGCGCACTCACCTCACGTGCTGCAATCAAGCTAAGTGCCGCCCGGTGTGATCAAAAAATTAGAAGAGTTTTTTATACACAGGAAACCCGCCACCACTGATATGTGTTCTAAAGCACCACCAAACCCCAAATGACTTATGTCTTAACAATCTCAAATATGTAATCAGTTCCTATTTGAGTCGCCATTTGTGCAAACTTTAAAGAAAATCTCTCAAAGTGTTCTTGACAAAAAGAAAAGTCAGTGTCCTTGACCTTTAACCTCCAAGATGTTATCAATGTATCGTCTAATCAAAGTGTGTCGAAGAAAATCCCTCAAAGCGTTTCTGAGATATTGCATTCACCAATGAGGTTACAGTTTATTTTTTGTCCTCCAAAATCTAAACAGTTCATGTAATTTCTGTTAGCGAAGGTTAGTGCGTCCCACTGTGGACACAGGCGAAGGCGAGCAGGCCTTCTTCAGTAACTGAAAAGCTGAGCCAGACTCTCTCTCCTGGACAACATCATAGCAGGACCGGAAGGGACCGCAAGATCTTGGAGTCGGGCCTCCACAAGACCCTTTGAAAATGGCCAGGCATGTACCCTCGCATGGGGACATCTGCATTCAGGGGCTAGCCACAACAGAGTTAGCAGGTGGTTGGTTAGCAGCGAGAGGACAGGCAGACTGTGGATCCACAACCCCCAGGCTGATAGACCTCATGGCAGATAGATAACTAGCTGAGATAGCGGGCTGCAGTCTAGCAGACTGGTAGTTGGAAACCAGGGTCTGAGGCTGGCAGCTGGGGTAATTGATGAATATCCCCTATCAGCTTCCACTTCTCCTTCTACCATAGACGGCATGTAAGTGGGATTAGAGTAGTACCTCCTCAGTTGAGGTCAACAGCGTCCCATCCTTACTGTACACAGCTTGGATGGTTTCCTGTTTCTCCCTCCTCAGGTGCTGCCTCACAGTCCTTCTCCATGGCTTCTCTGAGCTGCCGTTACACACGCTGCTTTGCGTCTTTCACGGCAGAAGCTGCCCCCTTTGGGGCCTGTCGGTACCCTGCAAACCTCTCCGCAGTCCTCCAGGATAACATTTCTAAACTTTGTTTGAACTGAAGTATTGACTGTAACTTATTCTAACAAAACAAACATTTAACTTATTATTACTTAGGTGAATTATATCCTATTGTATCTTGAAAAATGTTAAATAGTATGAGTTAGGTTTTTCCCCTCATTACCTTTGCGTTCAATTTGCCCTTGTCATTTAATAGAAGCAGGACTGTGAATTTTCCATAAAATGGGATTTAAGTTGAAATTGTTTCCCAACTTCTCCTCCTGTTTCTAAGACCATGTCACCTCCAGCCTCAGCAAATGGATAGACAGGCATCAACTTCAACAAAATCCTTTTCAAAATAACCACTTTGAGTCGTTGGCAGAATGACAATTTTGACAGGTTTCTATAGGTAGGTTTCAAGAAATACAGAGAACAACTTGAAATTAATTAATTTTTTTGCCACATCTACAAGGAATTTGCTTTGTTCAGAGCATCGTTATTCTCTAGAAATACACTACTAAACATTTCTAGAACACCTAAATTTTTCCACCCCAGTTCTGAGGTCTTTACACTGGCTTCCTGTCACTCAAAAAATTGATTTCAAAATATTGATGTTGGTTTATAAAGCCCTAAATGGTCTAGGGCCAAAATACATTACTGATCTGCTGATACGTTATGAGCCGTCCAGAGTAGGTTGTGTGGGACAGGTCTACTTACAGTCCCCACAGAGTTAGGACTAAACAAGGAGAAGCAGCTTTTAGTTTTTATGCACCAAATCTCTGGAACAAACTCCCAGAGAACTTGAGGTCTGCTGCAACTCTCAGTTCTTTTAAATCAAGTCTGAAGACTTTTCTGTTTCCATTTTGACCTGTAATTTCTATTCATTTGCTTTTAAATGTTTTATTCATTCGCTTTTCTAATGTGTATTGTGTATTTTAATCTTGCCCCTGTAAAGCACTTTGAATGGCCTTGTGTCTGAATTGTGCTATAGAAATAAACTTGCCTTGCCTTGATATTTCAAGTTTAATTTCTCAATGTACTTCCATTGCTGCAGAAAAGCTTAAAGTTGTGAACTCATTCTTTGCTCCCTGATGAAGGCCTTCAGACAACAAAAGACATTTACATTATTTTGACATTTTTGGTTACCTAAACCTTTTCTTTAATGCCTTTGTTCTATTTGAGCTCATTTGCTGGACGTAAACTGCTTAGTGCAGCTAGGCCTCAACTGGAACCATGCGGCTGTTGTAACACTTTGTACCGGTGGTGTATATTTCATCTCTAGGCAAATGTCAATATATTTCTTGCTCTATTACAAATGTCTGAGGACATCATGAGCTGAACACACAGATAAAGAGGTTAATTTATTGCATGTATCTTTTGAAGCTTTTGCTGGGTCAGAATCTTCAGTCTACAGCATAAATAGTGCAAAAGGATGGGTCTGATAATCTTGTCTCTGAGTCCATAGATGAGAGCACTGAGACACCTGGGGAGAATGATCATGAGCACATACATAACATTCAAGACAGGCAGGAGTACTTTCAGCGGGACAATTGTTGCGACGGCTACAACTATTGGGTTGTGCACTGTTGAGGCGAGACTGAGGCCAAGCTGTACCATATGTAGCAGCAGTGTGTTTCGAGCCTTTTGCACTGAAGCTTTGTCTGTGGAAGCTTTTCTGGCTGCTACCATCACACTGATAAAGGAGAAAGAGATTGTTATGCCTGCTGATATGAACAGAAAACAAGTGTGGGCTCTTTCATAATCATGAAACAATTGCCCAAGATCAATGGAAAGTATACTACAAAAGCGTGTCATCTGCAGGCTCTCCAGCTCTTCAAATGGGAATTCTAATAGCAAGATAACATCAATAAGGACATTTAGAAAACAAAAAGCCCAAACCACAATGATCGCCAGTACTGTGTTCCTTAAGGTGATGACAGTAGCGTGCCTCAGTGGGTAGCACACAGCTACATATCTCTCCAAAGACATTACCATCAGTGTGAGAGGAGACACTTGACTTATGAGAATAACAAACATTACCAGAACACCACAGACAGGATACGTTAACATCATCCTAGAAGTAGACAATATGTATATTAACTGACTTAATGCCATCTGCAAAGTGTCAGCAAGAAGGAGGTTAAACAGGAGAATGTAACGAGAGGTTTCACGAAAAATCTGTTTACTCCTCAGGGTGAATAACATGATGATATTAATGCAGAAAAATATACAGCATGTTAGAGTAGTCAGAGTGGAAAGTATTGCTCTTTCCAGTAACCCCAGTCCAACGGTTATGTTGGATTGAGTTTGAGTCGTATTTGACATCTCAGAGAAGCATTCAAGACACAAGAAATATAAACCTGTTGATGTAAGAACACAAAAGCACAATATATATATTTCTGTGTGTAAAGTTAGAACATTGACATAAAGTAAAAATATCTTTCAAGCCCAAATCACAGTTGAGTTAAATTCAAAACCCCAAACCAATCCACAAACATTTTCCCAGTGCAGATAATAAGCAGCGTACAGTCTGTCCATGTAAGAGCAGCTGGTCTGCAGGCTTTGCCTTCCCTCACATACTGTATATCAGCTCTGACCTACACCATGTTCACGTGACACCAACACGTCAGCATGGTTACCAGCTTGGTAACAGGTGATGTAATGCATCTTTCATCATTTCCCCAACGCCAAAGTCTTTGAGGGAACAGTCTTTTACTGACTTACTGTGTGATAAAGTTTACTGACTTATTGTGTAAGTCAGTAAACTTTATCAAGTACAAAAAAGGTATGAAAATGCCAATCTATACAGGTTGGTTTTAAAAACCTTTCGAAATTCATTGTTTACTTGATTGATGTCAGAATTAGAGGGGGAAGAAAAGTAGAAGCTTGATTCCCCTTTTGTCTTAAACTTAGATATTGGGACATTGGGTTTTTGGTTCTGAACGGTCTTGGTCTAAAAAGAATAAGTAACTACTACTGCCTGGCAGATTTCTGTTAGCGAAGGTTAGTGCGTCCCACTGTGGACATAGGCGAAGGCGAGCAGGCCTTCCTTAGTAACGGGAAAGCTGAGCCAGACTCTCTCTCCTGGACAACATCATAGCAGGACCGGAAGGGACTGCAAGATCTTGGAGTCGGGCCTCCACAAGACCCTTTGAAAATGGCCAGGCATGTACCCTCGCATGGGGACATATGCATTCAGGGGCTAGCCACAACAGAGCTAGCAGGTGGTTGGTGAGCAGCCACAGGACAGGTAGACTGTGGACCCACAACCCCCAGGCTGATACACCTCATGGCAGGCGGATAACTAGCTGAGATAGCGGGCTGCAGTCTAGCCGACTGCAGCTGGTGTAATTGGTGAATATCCCCTATCAGCTTCCACTTCTCCTTTTACCATAGACGGCATGTAAGTCGGATTAGAGTAGTACCTCCTCAGTTGAGGTCAACAGCGTCCCATCCTTACTGTACACAGCTTGGATGGTTTCCTGTTTCTCCCTCCTCAGGTGCTGCCTGACAGTCCTTCTCCATGGCTTCTCTGAGCTTCCATCACACACGCTGCTTTGCCTCTTTCACAGCAGAGGCTGCCCCCTTTGGGGCCTGTCGGTACCCTGCAACCGCCTCCGCTGTCCTCCAGGATAACATATCTTATATAAACTTTGTTTGAATGATGGACATTTTTGGCTGCATGATCAAACTGAGACGACGGCGTTTTGTTTGTCCGAGTGAGAACTGCCCCAGATTTGTACTTCTTAACCCAATTTCTAGCCAAAAGCTCCAGGATACATTTAATGGACCTTGATGCTGACACTTTATACTTTAACAGGGTAAAATCTTGTCAAAATCGTACTCTCGGATCTGAAGAATTTCGCTAAAGATAACGCCGGGCTATTGCATTCAGCATGCCTCCACTCGCCTCTCCTTCCGGGTGTGATCGCTGCCTTCACCTGTCCCAAACTATCTCCACACTGGAAGAACGGATCTCCAACCTTTACCGGCTCAGGGATACACATGGATTCCTTGGTCACGATAGGTGCAGCTCATTCAGTCGCAGTTGAAGCGGAGCTGGACTCCACTGTTCCGGTCGAACAATCGCCAGCTGATGAAGGCTGGATACGACAGGGGGCTAAACCCCGGATACCGGGTAAAATCACCTTTACTCCTAATCCTAGGATGCACAGCTCCACTCTCAACCAAGAGCCATGGTCCGTGGCACGGAAGCATCGCAGAGGGGTGACACCCCCGCAATCGCTGCCCCTCATGAAATACAGCTCTCCAACCGGTTCGTCTCTTAGGATACACAGGATTTCCCCCCGCTGACCGGCTCCTCCACCTCATCCTCGAATCCACGGTCCCGGCGTTCTCCCGTGCTCCCTGACCCGTCCACGCAGCCCAGCTGTCCAGTCAACACGAATGGCCACCGAGCGACGGCGGCTTTCCCTCCTCCAGAGCCTGCCGGTGAACGCCTCACTCGCAGGGCAGCGGCAGCCAGCGAACACATCCCCCATCAGGGTGCATCAACCCCGGCGGAGCAGCAGCGCTGTCCAGTCAACTTGACCACAGTCCGAGGATCGAGTGAAGCTGTCCCTCCTCTCCAACCTGCCGGCTACAATGCTAGCAGATCCGTGGCAGCCAGCCAACACGCAGCTCACGGGGGTGTGTCAGCGCCTCCTCATCGCAGGTACCAAGAGCAATCTTTAACCTCGCTGATCATCGGTGACTCGATTGTAAGGCATATTAAATCACAATCTGCTGTAACTCACTGTATGCCAGGTGCTAAAGTAGCCGACGTGATTCCGTCTGTGCTCAGCAAACACCCACATGTTAAGAATATTGTTATCCACTGCGGATCCAATGACACGGCAATGCAACAGTCTGAGGTCTTAAAGCTTAAAGATTTTACACGCCTTTTCACCGATCTTAAAAACTGTGGAAAGTCCATCTTCATCTCAGGCCCCATTCCCGTGTTGCACCGGGGAATCGGGCGTTTCACTCACCTGCTCTCCCTACACACATGGCTGCAGTCGGTCTGCCCGTCACACAACTGTACTTTTATCTGCAATTTTAATCTCTTCTGGGAACGTCCCTCCTTCTTTGGCAGAGATGGCATCCACCCTAGTTTCCGCGCCTCTCGGGCACTCTCTGGAAATTGCCATAGCTCTCCGCCATTGACTGACCCCAACCCCCACGATTACAGCTCAAGTCTACACACCGGTCATTGATTACTTTCCTTCATCGCCAGTGACCCATGCTGCGGTTTGTGTGACTAGCCCCCCCAGCACCCTCTACTGTCCACCTCCGGCATCACCATGTAGATTACTGGCTACTTCACCTCCCCATACTGTTGCTGTTTGTGTGACTAACCCGACAATACGTACAAGAAACACTTGTCACTTTAATACTGCAAACCTGTCAAACTTGGTATCCATTCCCCTTCAGCCACAGTCTGCTGTAGTAAATAGGGCTGACAATGCTTCACACTCAAACACACTAAGTTTGGCCTTGTTAAACATCAGATCTTTGTCAGGTAAAACATTTTTAATTAATGATTTTATTACCAAGCACAAACTTGATTTTATGTTTTTAACTGAAACTTGGTTGGACCCAGACAACAGCTCAGCTGTTCTTATCGAGTCAACCCCCCCCCAACTACACTTTCATGAGTGAGGCCAGAGTTCATAGGAAAGGTGGTGAAGTTGCTATCTTATTTAATGAATCTTTAAAATGCAAAAATATGTTTTATGGAACCTTTTTTTCATTTGAATATGTGGCTCTCAAGTTAAATTCAGCCTCTCGAGCCATTTTTATTAATATCTACAGGCCACCAAAATACTGTGCAAACTTTTTTGATGACCTTGCTGGACTACTGTCTGTAATCTGTATGGAGTTTGACTGTTTATTAATTGTTGGGGATTTTGATATACACATTGACAAACCCGAGGACCGAAGTGCTAAAGAACTGTGCTATGTACTGGAAAATGTTGGACTCTCTCAACATGTAAACCAGCCTACACATAACAAAGGTCACACCCTGGACTTATTAATTTCAAAGGGCCTGGACATTTCAAACCTTTCAGTGTCTGATGTGGGTCTCTCCGACCATTCATGTTTGTTTTTTGGGAGTACAATATCTTTGCACCTAACTGAAAAAACAAAGGTTATCAAAAAACGGTATATTACTGAAAACACAAGTGAAAAATGTATTCAGGCATTTTCTCTGTCCCCGCTCCTCCCCTGTATCTCAGTTAATGAGCTTGTATGAAACTTCAACTCAAAAATTACAAATGTTATCGATGTTATTGCACCCACCAAGGTGAAAATCATCTCTGGTAAAAAAAAGGTCTCCCTGGAGAAATACCCCTCAGGTCAGAATTGAAAACAGAGAGTGCCGTAAAGCAGAACGCAGGTGGCGAAAAACAAATCTCAATGTTCATTATGACATCTTCAAAGAGAAACTACGCGCTTTTAACCTAGAACTAAGAAATGCAAGGCAATCTTTCTTCTCTGACATCATCACCAAAAACAGCAACAATGCACATGGCCTGTTTGCTGCTGTTGACAGGCTAACAAACCCTCCTGTGTCAGTAGCGTCTGAACATCTTTCCACGAGGGTCTGCAATGAATTTGCCTCCTTCTTTACTGAGAAAATTCATAAAATAAGACAAGCTGTTCCTGCATCAATACCAGGTTCAAGATATGTTTTATCTCTGTACCCATTTAAAATGAATTCAGATGCTATGACAGAGTTTTCTCTGATAAACAAGAAAAACCTGGATGACATTATACAACACCTGAACTCCTCCTCCTGTTGCCTTGACATTCTACCTACAGGTTTCTTTAAAACGGTTTTTAACTGCATGGCCTCAGATGTCCTAGAAATTGTTAACATGTCCCTTCGGACAGGTGTATTCCCACAGGCCCTGAAAACAGCAGTCATCAAGCCACTCCTAAAAAAGAACAACCTAGATACATCATTCATGAACAATTAAAGGCCCATATTTAACCTGCCATTTTTAAGCAAGATCATTGAAAAAGCTGTTTATCAGCAGCTAAATAACTACATGGTAATGAACAACTGCTTTGATGTCTTTCAGTCAGGTTTTCGTCAAGCCCCAACCTCAGCGATTTTTACCAGCATCCAATAAGGAAGTGACCTACAACTGTAGTAACCAGAAAGTGCCACTGGGGGTGGCACCAAGACGAGCAGTTTTTCTTTGACTCACTTGTCAGATAGGCCGTTTTCAAAGTCTTATTAAACCTATTTACAGCCTGGGCCACAAAACCATTTTAGTCTGTATGTTTAGGTCATATCTCCATGACAACACTGAGGGGGGTGAATTTTTTTGGCCCACGCTAGTTTTTATTCTTTTGGAGGTTAAAATGTATTGGCGCGATCTCTTGAGTGACAGCTCTACGCCCGTTGTCCCTCACTTTGCCTCGGAGGTATACGTCAGCTATCTCCCTCCCCCCGACGTGACGTCGATTCCCCTTTTCGGCAAGAGGAGTGAGGCGGAGTAAAAATCTCACAAGATGGCAACGCGCACAAACCACGATTATTGGATGCCGTGTGAATAACTGAGGTCAGCCCAGATGCTACATCCATATTATTTACTATCTATGGTTTTCATCAACACCGCAGCACTGAGACCGCTCTGGTTAAGGTCCTCAATGACCTCCACTTAAACACAGACAGTGGCAAAAGCTCTGTATTAGTTTTATTGGATCTCAGTGCTGCGTTTGACACAGTTGACCACAGCATATTACTAGATCGACTAGCAAACTGGGTTGGACTTTCTGGAACTGTACTAAACTGGTTTGAATTATACTTAAAGGGACACTGTGTAATATGACATCATCAAGAAAGTTCTAGAAAGTTCTAGAATGCAACGCTCCCTGGGTAACCCCAACCCTTTTGAATAATAACAGAAGCTACAGTGGCCTTCAAGGACAAGAATAATTCTAAATTCTAAACAATGCACCTGATGACATTCCAAAAACATGGATTCCTCCATAACACTTGCCTGCTCAATGTACAAAATGTAATATTAATATTTGGAATTCTCCACTCAGGAAGATAATTCAGATTATTGGCAGAGGTGATTTTACACCAATGAGGACATATTTATGAATGAGGATATTGATTCTAGCTAATAACTTACTTAAAATGTTACACAGTGTCCCTTTAAGGCCAGGACACACCGGTCCGACTACCCGAAAATGGAGTCTGCCGTTTTAGGCCACAAATGCGAAAACCATCATTCAAAAATGCAATGTTTGAAAGGCCACGCCCCTCTCCCACTGACTCTGATTGACTTGACATTTCTTACACATGTACAGCTCATGGTGCTCTACAATAACGCCTCTTGGACCATAGGGGTCAGCCATGATTTTTTTTCTTCCCTAATTTACATGACCTGAAATTCAGTCAAGTGACATCTACTTTGTGGATTTCCTACCTATCATCACCCAATTGTGTACACAGCATCAGGTGACAGAGGTACACGTGTGTATAACGACAGAGGTACACGTATAGCCAGATAGCTCAAAAAACATGGCCGCCCTTAACGAAAACGTCTTCGCTAAGAGTGGCCATTTTCCTGACGTTTTGCCACGATTGCGACCTTCGATCGGCCACAACTCGGGACTGGACTTCGGAAAGCCCGCGGCGGAGGTTCGTAGAAGCTTTCGGGCCCGGCCGACGGGTGGCCTGCGCAGGGCTGCCCGTACTTTCAAAATCTCCGCGGGATTTTCTAGTTTGTATTCATGTTTCTCATTTGCTTTTTTTTTAATGTGTGCTCTATACTTGATGTATTTTGTTCCTGCGTCTGTAAAGCACCTTGAATGGCCTTATGTCCGAAATGTGCTTTAGAAATAAACTTGCCTTGCCTTGCCTTGCCTTGAACCGAAGTATTCACTATAACTTATTCTAACAAAACAAACATTTAACTTATTATTACATAGGTACATTTATATCCTATTTTATCTTGAAAACATCAAAATAGTATGAGTTAGGTTTGTCAAAAGCTCAACAAGACAACCGTTCTATCGCTATGTATCAATGAGTGAAAATTAGTTCTCTGCAATGCCAGGACCTGGACATATATCTTGGTGCCAGAAAAGAAAGGAGAAGAAAATGAGGGACCATGGACATTGAAGCATTTATGCAAGAATGAGAGCAGGCGCAGTAAAGAGTAAAGCATGAGTTAAGGTGGCCTGTTGACCTGACCTTTTTAGGGCCATTTGTGTGGGTGGGTCCAGACTGAAAAATTAGTATTCCACTTGCTCAAGGTCCTTGTCATTTTCTAGAAGCAGAGCTTGGAATTTTTCCATAAGGCGGCATTTAACTAGTAGAAATTGTATCCCAACTACTCCTCCTGTTTTTCTAAGACCCGATCACCTCCATTCTAAACAACTGCATAACAGACTTCAACAAAATCCTTTTCAAAGATTTATTTATCTTTTTTCATATAGGGGAAGGTGGGGTGATTTGTGCATTTTGGAAGTTGCAAAACCCCTTGTTTCTAGAAAACCGTGGAAGAAATTGGAAATGTGACCACATATTTAAGAAGAGCCATCCATTTGACTCATCCTGTAAAGAAGGGAGACACAAGGAATAAGATATAAGCACATTTAAGCTCAAAAAACTGTGTTTTGCCTTTCAAAGTAAAATTTCCATGATCAAGGTTTTTTGATTATTGTGTCTGAACAATTATAGACACGTTTGAAAACATTTGACACATGTTTTAGTGCTTTGGTATGCTATACTTTGAGTCTATATAGTTAGCACAATGTCAACCCTAAATTGCTGCATCATGCCTATTATCCAAAATTCTGGGGATGGGGTGATTTGTGCGCAAGGGCCTGGGTGAGTTATAAGTAAGTAAGTAAGTAAAATGTATTTATAAAAGCACATTTATGACAGTTTGCACTGTCCAAAGTGCTGTACATAGTGCATTCAGTAGGTAAACAATGAAGGTAAAATAACAATAACCAAAATAAAAGACGTAAAGCCCATACATCCACATAAACACAGATAGTAGTGCAGAGGTAAGTAAGTAGTGCAGAGGTTAATGGGGAGGAAACACCAGGGTGTACATATGGGTTTTGAGCCTTGATTTAAAGGCAGAAATGTAGGGGGAATCACATTTGTCAGGTGGCAGTTGGTTCCACAAGCACGGAGCAACTAGTGCAAAGTACATTTCTGAGAGTTGTGCCAGTGGCATGGCTGTATACGCTGGTCACCAAAAGAAAGTGATTGTCTACAGTAGCTCAGAAGAGGGTGACATCTCAATTCCACTTAACGACACCACTGATGAGAGTTCAGATGGCCAGAAAGATGATGATGGTGACTATGTCATTGTGACACAATGACGCACAAATCACCCCACTACGTGGGGTGATTTGTGCGACAAGACAACTTTTTTTCCGAAAGCTATATTTCTTAAACAGTTTATTCCAGATCCAAAGTTTTTATTGCCAGGGATGCACAACATCCTGAAATATATGTACATATTTGAGTTGGAGACATAACTGTCAAGGCCTCACTTTAAAATCACTTTGAGTAAAAAGTTGCACAAATCACCCCACCTTCCCCTACAGTACTATTTCATTTTTCTGATTATTTCCTATTGTCAATATGGGAGGTTCTATATCTTTGTATGTCCTGTCCTGTGAAAAATTATAATAAACGGTTCTAAAAAATCCTTTTCAGATAACCACTAAAAGTGTTGTCAGAAAGACAATTTTGAAAGTCTTTTATAGGTGGGTTTCAAGAAATACAGAGAAAAATTCAAATTCATTAATTTTATTGCCAGGTATTTTCACATTTACAAGGAATTTGCTTTGATCATGTTATTCTCTAGAAATACACTTTTGGTAAAAAGTTCTAGAACACCTTCATGTTTCCATTTTGTATTGTAATTTCCAGATTAATTTCTCAATGTGGTCTTAAATTTAAATAATCTATCTAATCTATCAATCTCATTTTAAAATAGCAATCTTGTTCCTGCAGGTCAATATTGTCCTCATAATGCTTCAGAGGGTGTAGTAACACAGAATGTTCCTACACTGCTTTTACACAGACAGAGGGTTTTGAAGTCAACTAAGGTTGGGACACCTGGACCAATTGTTTTCATCAACTTTCAAACCTTCATTTACTTCCATTGCTACAGAAAAGCTTACAATTTTGTACCCATTCTTTGTTCCCTGAAGAAGGCCTTCAGACAACAAAAGACATCATTATTATTTTGACAGTTTTTGTTACCTTAACTTTTTCTTTAACCTCAAATTTGTTTTCAGCTCATTCACTGGACTTGAACTGCTTAAAAAGTCAATGACACTCGAACAATGCGGCTGTTGTAACACTTTGTACCAGTTTCATCTCTAGGCAAATATGTCTATATTTCTTGCTCTATTACAAATGTCTGAGGACATCATGAGTTTAACAAACAGTTAAAGAGGTTAATTTATTGCATGGATCTTTTGAAGCTTTTGCTGATAAAAAATATCCAGTCTACAGCATAAATAGTGCAAAAGGATGGGTCTGATAATCTTGTCTCTGAGTCCATAGATGAGAGCACTGAGACACCTGGGAAGAATGATCATGAGCACATACATAACATTCCAGACAGGCATGAGTACTTTAATCGGGAGAATTGTTGCGACAGCTAAAACTACTGCGTTGAACACTGTGGAGGCGAGACTGAGGCCAAGCTGTACCATATGTAGCAGCAGTGTGTTACGAGCCTTTTGCACCGAAGCTTTGTCTGTGGAAGCTTTTCTGGCTACTGCCATCACACCAATATAGGAGGAACAGATGGTTATGACAGCCGATATGAACACAAAACAAGTGTAGGCTTTTTCATAATCATGATACAATTGTCTAAGACCCAGGGAAAGTGTACTACAATAGCTCTTCATCTGCAGGCTCTCCAGCTGTTCAAATGGGAATTGTAAAAGCAAAATAACATGAATGAGGACATTAAGAAAACAAAAAGCCCAAACCATAATAATCGCCTTTACTGTGTTCCTTAAGGTGATGACAGTAGCGTGCCTCAGTGGGTAGCACACAGCTACAAATCTCTCCAGAGACATTACCACCAGTGTGAGAGGAGACACTTGAGTTAATACATTACCTACCATTACCAGAACACCACAGACAGGATATGTTAATATCATCCTAGAAGTAGACAATAAGTACAGTAACTGACTCAATGCCATCTGCAAAGTGTCAGCGAGAAGGAGGTTAAACAGGAGAATGTAACGAGAGGTTTCACGAAAAGCCTGTTTTCTCCTCAGGGTGAATATCATGATGATATTGATGCAGAAAAATATACAGCATGTTAGAGTAGTTAGAGTGGAAAGTATTGCTCTTTCCAGTAACCCCAGTCTACCAGTTATGTTGGACTGAGTTTGAGTTGTATTTGACATCTCAGAGAAGCATTCAAGACACAAGAAATATAAACCTGTTGATGTAAGAACACAAAAGCACAGTACATCTCTTTCTGTGTGTAATGTAAGAACAATGACAAAAAATGAAAATGTCTTTAAAGCACAAATCACCATTGAGTTACATTCAAAACCCCAAATCAATCCACAAACATTTCCCCTTTGCAGATAGTAAGCAGCGTACAGTCTGTCCATGTAAGAGCAGCTGGTCTGCAGGCTTTGCCTTCCCTCACATACTGTATATCAGCTGTGACCTACACCATGTTCACGTGACACCAACACGTCAGCATGGTTACCAGCTTGGTAACAGGTGATGTAATGCGTCTTTCATCATTTCCCTCATGACAAAGTCTCAGACAGAACAAACTTACTGTGTAAGTCAGTAAACTTTATCAAGTTAAAAAAAAAGTAAGAAAATGCCAATCTATTGAGGTTGGTTTTTAAAAGCCTTTGAAAATTAATTGTTTACTTTTTTGATGTCAGACTAAGTGGGAGAAGCTTGATTCCCCGTTTGTCTTAAATTTAGATATTGGGACAATGGGTTGTTGGTTCTGAACAGTCTCAGTCTAAAACAATAAGTAACAAGAACTACCGCCTGGCCGTTATATTCTGTGAGTCATACAAATGCTTCACGGTGAAAGTAGAGTGGTGCTATGTAACATGGTACAAGGTCACTGCAACATCACAATATGTAAGGTCACAGTAACCTTTGATCTCTGTCAAGTTATCTGGGGTTGATGTTAAACGTGCCTGCCACACTTGACATGGCAGGGATGGAAGAGAGGACGCAGGACAACTCAAATCTTTATCCGTAGTTTTTATTTCACATGAATTTGCAACATGCCTTTTAAATTAGGATTTGTGATTAGGTTGAAAACCTTTAGTAACAAAAGAGAAAAATTAATTTCCCTGATGACAAAGTCTTAGACAGAACAAACTTACTGTGTAAGTCAGTAAACTTTATCAAGTTAAAAAAAAAGCTTTTGTAAATTCATTGCCGACGTATTTGATGTCAGAATAAGCGGGGGAAGAAAAGTAGAAGCTTTATTCCCCTTTTGTCTTAAACTTTGATATTGGGTTGTTGGTTCTGAGCAGTCTTAGTCTACCGCCTTGCGGTGTTATTCCTCCGAGAGGCATACAATTGCTTCACGGTGAATGTACAGTGGTCGTTTAAAGAAGGTAAAGCACCCAGTGTTAAAGAGGCTCAGCGATTGAAACGGACCTGGCCGTATTGCGGGCATGAACCTATCAGGAGCTGATCATGCTCGAGCTAAATGATTGACAGCTGAGCCGCAAAGGGCAGATGAGGAGAGAAAGAAAGGCAACAGAGCAGACATATTGTGCTCACAATAAGCAAGGACATAGTGACCTTGATCTTTGACCTTCAAAATGTAATCAGTTTATCTAAGAATGTCTGTTAGCAAAGGGGAGGGCGGCCCCCTGGGGACATCAGCTCCTGGTGAACAGGGCTGCAGGACTGGAATGAATGTTGGATCTTGGGGTCGGACTGAAGGACTTGACCAGAGGCTGGGTGGCGCCCGGCTCAGACAACGGGAAGCTTTAGGACAGGCAATCAGAATCAGTGCGGGGCTTGAAGGAAGAGTCACATAAGAGACCATAACAAGGGTCTCTGGGGAGTTAGGAAGCAGATTCTCCTTATGATGATGGGAGCCACGACCACAAACATTCTGTCTATGGCCTCCATGAGATCTTGTTTGAATGGCCAGGCATTTAACCTCTCATGGCGTCTGCTAGATTCCAGGCTTCTGGCTAGCCACAGCAGAGCAAGCAGGCGGTTGACTAGCAGCAGAAGGACAGGCAGAAGGCGTAGACCCACGACCCCCAGGCTGATAGACCAATTGGGTTCTTCCCCTGCTGCCTGCACTTCCCACCATAACATACCATTGACTCAGCAAACACTCAACTGCCTGACTTTCACCTTAAAGACTGACAACTTGCTGAAGGCCTTTGTCATCTTCTAGGAGGACGACTGTGAATTTGTCCATACGGTGGTATTTAACTAGTGGACATTTTATCCCAATTACTTCCCCACATTTCTGATGACCCTGTTGCGCTAGTCTAAACAACCGGATAAGCAGGCTGCACCTTTAACCCATTGATGCCGGCTGCTGCGTAGCGCAGCATTGTTGTTTTATCTAATTTTCATGGTACGTGCAGCATGGAATGCACTGTCATTGGTTCAAATACACATGAGGTGGATTTTGTTGATTTTTTTAAAACCACGTGACCACCCAAATGTTGTGTGGTTTGCCGAAAATCACGTCAATCAAAAAATAATCAATAATCAATCAAAATAATTTTAAATAATACATTTAAAAAAAAAGAAGCCGGCTGTGTGTTCACTTGATAGGCGATAGTGTATTACAGAACAGTTAGTGGCGTTCAGAGCGCAGAATCAAGGTCTACTGTACGCTACTGACGAAATTCACACAACACATTACATCTATTTATTAACAATATTTATGAATTTAGGCTATATTTTGCTGCTCCAAATCAAATTCAGCCTAGCCAGGCGATAGTTGAGTTTCAGTTTCGTTTTCATCTCCGTGTTATATGTATAATACAGCCGTTTGGACCATCTGATCGGCTCCCGACAGCAGGAGTCGGTCTGCGTTCCAGTTCAAGATTCAAGAGATTCAAGATTCAAGATACTTTATTTGTCATTGTACCAAAACAACGAAATTTTGTTTACAGTTATACCCCTCCAAGAGACATTGAGTGACAATAAACAAACATGGGAGACGGGGGGATACACTGAAGAGTCGGCAGCGTGCGCTGCGCCCCTTAAAGTAGGAAGGATAAAGAGAACATCAGGGAAAGACAGGTTAAAAAAATGCTTCTCCCACACTCGCAAGTGCAAGTGTGTGATTACTACAAAAACCACCTTGGCATAGTAAGCAACAACAAGATAACGCCACAGACAAATAGACACGTCGATAAGCACACAGGAATGGGTAGGGCTCATGGGACGGTAGGTGTCACAACTCAGGCGCTAGGGGGCGTACGCAGCCGGCAGGCGCCCCGGCCGCAGCAGTCCGCGCTGCGACGGGAGGGAGATGGCGAGGATTCAGGAAGGCTAGAGAGGTCGGGGAGTGTGTGCTATGTGTTTACGTGTATGTGTGTGTGTATTCCATGAAGCTATCTCTGTCCAGACGTAGTGGCAGTCTGCAGCCTTGTAGACGACCTCGAGGCCCGGTCACAGATAGAGTTCACAGGAGTAGGTGAGGGAATGTGGGGTAGAGCGTCTGTTTACATAAACATCCCGGAGAGAGAAGAGATAGCACCTCCGTCAAGGTTGGTGCAGGGAGCCGAATCGAGAGATTGTGATTTGTTTTGGTTGAGACTAGGCGCTGGAATGAAGCCTGTCTTGAGAGTCACTGGTACCGTATTATCCGTCGAAATTCATTGGCCTAAATCCAAGTGCTTGCGGCCCATTAATGGCATCCCTGATCGAATCCACTTTCCGAATAAGTCCAGGAATCACTTCCAGCTTGCGATTCACCTCGCTTATCACTTGAGTATGTGCATTAACGGCCTGGCACAAACCCTCAAATACGGGCAGCTTTGCTATGGCCTGATTTGCTGCCAACGCCTTATTACCGTTGCGGTAAATCAGGAATCCGCCAACTCCAATCAGCAGGAACCCTGATACCAGAAGCCCAATAGTGTAGATATCTTCGGCGTCCTCAATGGAGAGAGAGCAGAACAGAGAGCAGAGCAGAGCAGGATAGATAAGGGTCGGGAGGGAAGAGAAAATGCGACCGCCTTCCTTCAGAGCTAGACTAGAAACCCGGTTTAGTTGTACTGGGAAGTCGGATTCATGGTGCCAGTGATAACTGAACTAAATTATAAAATAAAGCTATCCCTTCATCCCTCTCTCTGTCTATCTTTCTCTCTCCACTGCACACTCAGTCACTACTATCCATGCTTAAAGGAAGCAGGATTATAACCTCATTTAGCACATTATTTTTAAATATTTTATATAATTTATTCTTCTTTTTTCTCCCCCATCTAATTTTGACCAATTTTTGCGAAATGTGTTGGTATGTAAGTGCTAAGGGAGCATGTTTTAATAAAACCTGTGAACCTTACCTTTTAAATGTATTTTATATCATGTTTCTATGTGCTACACAGATATTAAGGTTTTGATAGACGTTAAAGTGTAACTGCACCCTTTTACTTGTTTTTTGAGATAGAAGCTGAATTAAATCACTATGTTGTTAAGGAACACATATATGCTGGTGTTAATATTGAAAAAAAAATCAATATGTTAAATATCAGCAATTTAAGAAATGTTTTGTATTGTAAATTATTTTCGAACTTTACTAAGATTTGAAAAAAACGTTTTCCTTCGGGTTCGATAAATGACGTACATTGTGTCTTAATGTATGTCATCACGTCGCCGCAAAGCCAGTCACGCTCTGTACAGGTCCATGGCATGGCTGGTCCATGAGCTACTACTGTTATACCGTCCCTCCAAGGTTGTTATTTCGGGGGTTAACACCCTTAACTTCTTGTGCGCGCGCGCACACACACACACACACACACACACAGACCCGGACTCGTTCATTGCTTCACTTGATTGACACACGCTACCGCTCGCTCTCCTCGCTCACTCACACAGACTGCCGCTAGCTCACTTGCGCTACTCTGTCTCCTAACACTACGATAGAGACACCCGCCAACAATTTAGAATAAGAAAAGTCCTCCACTCAGACGACCCATCTGTGTCGCATATGAGCTCACTGTGTAGCGACCGTGCCGGTAGACTTTGTGTCACTCGATTTTTTCAATGATTCATTCAGATCTTCCCTGAGTGACAGCTAGCAGCTAGCCCCCTCCCTCCCGAATGTCGGCCGGCTGATGTCGGAATGTTTAAAAACAATGCTTCTAAAACAGAATTCAGAATCCATGGTCTGAAAGCATTTTTCAAAATCGTGCAGTACGCTCAAACAGGGGGTGCAGTTCCCCTTAAACAATTTGTAGTATTTTTTCAGAAAACCCTCAGGAGATAAGGACATGTATCCTAGATTGCCATATAGTCCAGGCAAAATAGCGTTTTTCATAGAATAAATTGTAAAAGAATTTTTTTCAGCTCAGATAATTTCTATGAGGTGTCCAGAACAACATACTAAAAGTCCTAAGAAATCCTAGTTGGGGAAATATGTTTAATTCTCATCAATCCGAGATGTGTGCCAATAAGGCGAGACACCAATAAATCCCAATGGGGCTATTTTTTTCCTTTACTCCTATCAAAATGAAACTTTACACAATGAAAGTATCCATGAAAATTTAAATGTTTTGTATTACAAGTTTCTTTGAAAATGTATTTTAATATGCAAATGAGCTATACACTAATCGTACACGCCCAAAATAAACCCAAATAGGCTTAATTTTTTCCTTTACTCCTACCACAATAAAACTTTACATAGTAAAAGTATACTTGAAAAGTAAAACATTTTGTATTACAAGTTTCTTTTTAAATGAATTTGAATATGCACATGAGCTCCACACTTATTGAATATCCAATCATCGTACTGCCAATGGGTGATGGCGATGCTGCTTTTAGACTGGCCTCTAACCTGAAAAACTGCCTGGCTTACTTATAACAGGTGCCTCTCATGAATTAGATCCCCCCCCCCCCCCCCCCCCCCCCCCAGCTAGTGTCATTTTTTACTTTTTTCAGTGCCATTCCCTTTCCGATGCCAAATAGACGAGACGTAGAATCACAGCCTGAAATGGCATGGAGAAAGAGGAGATTGTCACACACCTTGGGACCAATTAACTCGCCTTTTGGAATTTTATTTATTTTGACTATCATTAATTAATTTTTATCAATACCAGTATTTTTTATATGAAATAACAGATTTTTGTTTATCAATTCCACATTTTTCTTTACCGGAAATTAATTGTTAAAACTGATAAAAAATAAATTATTTGACAACTTTTGTATGTGCAAAAGTTTGTGAACCCTGAGCTGCATTGCTTAAATGGAGCAGGTAAACACAATCAGGTGGGCCAAATTGAGTGATGAAATGGACCAATGTAGTGAGAGATCTTTAGGGAAGTAATTGGGCGGCACCAGATAAAACAGAGATAAAACCAGGTCAGTGTAGGCCCACCAAAGTGAACCCATACAGATCAGACATGCCAAAAGGGAAAGACAATCTCAGAGGATCTCAGGAAGAGAGATGTGATGTTGCACATTTGTCTGGGGACAGCTATACATTAATTTATTTGGTTCTTGTGCCATAAACAGCTTGTGTGCATTCAGATCAGTATGATGCAACAAGAGTACTAACAAGTCTGTGTCATCACCTACTGAGACTGTGTCTTTTGTTCTAGCAGAGGCAATGGCAGTTTGGACAATGAGCACATCTGCATCGTGCTTTGCATGGTTTGTGATACACCATTTTTTGTCTTACAAGTTTCTTTGAAAATTAATTTTAATATGCAAATGAGCTATGCACTAATCAAATATAGGCTACCCAAAATATATCTGCATAGGCTTCATTTTTACCTTTACTCCTACCACATTAAAACTTTACACAATGAAAGTCTACATGAAAAGTAAAACATTTGTATTAGAAGTTAACCTATAATGGTCAAGGCTTTCCAGAAGGGGTTGGTCGAACGTCAGAACAGGGGTCACATCATACTGCAGAGCTTGAGTTGCCACACACCTCAATGTTGAGTATATGCAGGATTCATCACTGGGATCAAGATCAATCATTGGAAGTAATGTTACTGAAGCTCTCCCAGGGTGTTCATCTAGATTCTAGAAGATGCAGGATTTGCATCATACCAGACCATGATGGCCTTTGAGAGTGAAGGAGTAGGGATGTCTTCCACAAAACACCCAGCTGTGATGTTTTGTTATCTGCTGGCAACAGAGCCAGTGGCTGATACACAATAGGTTCACGTATAGGAGGAATCATAAAGTACTGAATGTGTATGCGACCAACCGTAGCAATATCTGCAGCAGTCACTTGGATCTTTAAAGGAAAAAATGAAGCCTATGCGGATATATTTTGGGTAGCCTATATTTGATTAGAGTATAGCTCATTTGCATATTAAAATTCATTTTCAAAGAAACTTGTAAGATAAAAATGGTGTATAACAAACCATGCAAAGCACGATGCAGATGTGCTCATTGTCCAAACTGCCATTGCCTCTGCCAGAACAAAAGACACAGTCTCAGTAGGTGATGACACAGACTTGTTAGTACTCTTGTTGCATCATGCTGACCTGAATGCACACAAGCTGTTTATGGCACAAGAACCAAAGAAAGCAACAAAAACAAGACGGATATGGTGCATAAAGTAGACAAAGGAGTTACTTGGTCCCAAGGTGTGTGACAATCTCCTATTTCTCCATGCCATTTCAGGCTGTGATTCTACATCTCGTCTATTTGGCATAGGAAAGGGAATGGCACTAGCCTGGAACTCCAGACCTGCCACTAGGCGCTGGCAAATTAAATGTGCTGCGCCTGTTGGTCTGGGCACTCTCCATTGAAGCTCATTAAATATGTCAAGAAATCCTGAGCTGCGTTTTAATTGGTTCTATCTGATATGGGCAGGCCAGAGCCCTATGTATGGTGCTCTGGGGCCTCGACCCTTTACAATTTGGAAGACGGCACTCAAATCTTTCATTGGCAAGTAAGAGGAATGTTCTGTTTTGCCGACCGACCACGGCAAAAGTTCAATTTAACAGTTAACCCCGCTGTTCGCTAAACGAACGGGGCTTAATACGTCACATTGGTCATTGCTCTGATTGGATGTAGTGCTATCAAATTGCGTGCAGTGGTATTTGAAGAGACAAATCTAATTCATGAGAGGCACCTGTTATACCCCTGGCAGGTAAGCCAGGCAGTTTTTCAGGTTAGAGGCCAGTCTAAAAGCAGCATTGCCATCACCCATTGGCAGTACGATGATTGGATATTCAATAAGTGTGGAGCTCATGTGCATATTCAAATTCATTTAAAAAGAAACTTGTAATACAAAATGTTTTACTTTTCAAGTATACTTTTACTATGTAAAGTTTTATTGTGGTAGGAGTAAAGGAAAAAATTAAGCCTATTTGGGTTTATTTTGGGCGTGTACGATTAGTGTATAGCTCATTTGCATATTAAAATACATTTTCAAAGAAACTTGTAATACAAAACATTTAAATTTTCATGGATACTTTCATTGTGTAAAGTTTCATTTTGATAGGAGTAAAGGAAAAAAATAGCCCCATTGGGATTTATTGGTGTCTCGCCTTATTGGCACTCATCTCGGATTGATGAGAATTAAACATATTTCCCCAACTAGGATTTCTTAGGACTTTTAGTATGTTGTTCTGGACACCTCATAGAAATTATCTGAGCTGAAAAAAATTCTTTTACAATTTATTCTATTTTTGGCCCCAAAATGCCTTACTTTGCCTGGCCTAATAGTCATCAATGGGTTAACAAAACCATTCAAATGACTAGCTTCAAGTTGTTGGCAGAATGACTATTTTGACAGGCTTCTATAGGTAGGTTTCAAGACATACAGAAAAAACTACAGATGAGAATCGAAATTATTTTTATTGCCATGTACGTTCACTCATGCAAGGAATTTGCTGTGGTCAGAGCGTTGTTATTCTCTAGAAATACGCTACCGGTAAAAAAATTTAGAACACCTACATTTTTCCAGTTTTTTACTGAGTTAATGTTTCAATGTGCCCTGAAATTAAAATAATCCATCTAATCTATCAATATTATTTGAACAATGAATCAATCTACTACTTGCTGCAAGTCTTTATTGTCCAAATAATGCTTAAGAGGGAGTAGTAACACAGTCTGTTCCAACACTGCTTTTATGCAGACAGAGGGTTTGACAGTCATCAACTAACATTGCTACACCTGTACAAATTGTTTGCATCAACTTTCAAGGCTTCATTTACTTCCATTTACTGCATTAAAACTGTTTACCCGCTACTAGTTTTTCCTTGGAAAAGGCGTTATGGGGGGCGCCTTTAGCTCAGTTGGTAAGGCGTCCCCCCCATGGGCCTCGGCCAGCAGCAGACCCGGGTTCGATTCCAGCCCGTGGTCGTTCTCTGCATGTCACTCCCCTCTCCGCCCCATTTCAACTCTGTCTCTACACTATCAATAAAGCATAAAAATGCCAAAAAATATCTTAAAAAAAAAAGGCGTTGTGGACATATTTGACATTTCAGCTCATTCACTGGATTGAACTGCTGTAACAATAGGGCTGTTGTAACACTTTTTACTTGCTCTATTAAAAATGTCTGAGGACATCATGAGCTGAACAAACAGTTTAAGAGGTTAATTTATTGCATGTATCTTTTGAAGCTTTTGCTGGGTCAGAATCTTCAGTCTACAGCATAAATAGTGCAAAAGGATGGGTCTGATAGTCTGGTCTCTGAGTCCGTAGATGAGAGCACTGAGACACCTGGGGAAGATGATCATGAGCACATACATAACATTCCAGACAGGCATGAGTACTTTAATCGGGAGAATTGTTGCGACAGCTAAAACTACTGCGTTGAACACTGTGGAGGCGAGACTGAGGCCAAGCTGTACCATATGTAGCAGCAGTGTGTTACGAGCCTTTTGCACCGAAGCTTTGTCTGTGGAAGCTTTTCTGGCTACTGCCATCACACCAATATAGGAGGAACAGATGGTTATGACAGCCGATATGAACACAAAACAAGTGTAGGCTCTTTCATAATCATGATACAATTGTCCAAGACCTATGGAAAGTATACTACAATAGCTTTTCATCTGCAGGCTCTCCAGCTCTTCAAATTGGAATTCTAATAGCATGAAAATAACATGAATGAGAACAGTAAGAAAACAAAAAGCCCAAACCATAATAATCGCCTTTACTGTGTTCCTTAAGGTGATGGCAGTAGCGTGCCTCAGTGGGTAGCACACAGCTACAAATCTCTCCAGAGACATTACCACCAGTGTGAGAGGAGACACTTGAGTTAATACATTGCCTACCATTACCAGAACACCACAGACAGGATATGTTAATATCATCCTAGAAGTAGACAATAAGTACAGTAACTGACTCAATGCCATCTGCAAAGTGTCAGCGAGAAGGAGGTTAAACAGGAGAATGTAACGAGAGGTTTCACGAAAAGCCTGTTTTCTCCTCAAGGTGAATAACATGATGATATTGATGCAGAAAAATATACAGCATGTTAGAGTAGTCAGAGTGGAAAGTACTACTCTTTCCAGTAACCCCAGTCTACCAGTGATGTTGGACTGAGTTTGAGTTGTATTTGACATCTCAGAGAAGCATTCAAGACACAAGAAATATAAACCTGTTGATGTAAGAACACAAAAGCACAATACATCTCTTCCCTTGTGCAATGTAAGAACAATGACATGAAATGGAAACGTCTTTCAAGCACAAATCACCATTGAGTTACATTCAAAACCCCAAATCAATCCACAAACATTTTCCCTGTGCAGATAGTAAGCAACTTATAGTCTGTCCATGTAAGAGCAGCTGGTCTGCAAGCTTTGCCTTCCCTCACATACTGTATATCAGCTCTGACCTACACCATGTTCACGTGACACCAACACGTCAGCATGGTTACCAGCTTGGTAACAGGTGATGTAATGTGTCTTTCATCATTTCCCCAACAACAAAGTCTCAGACAGAACAAACTTACTGTGTAAGTCAGTAAACTTTATCAAGTACAAAAAAAAGGTTTGAAAATGCTTTCAAACGCCTTTGGAAATTCATTGCCAATGTAGTTGATTTCACTAGCAGGGGGAGAATAGTAGAAGCTTCAATTTACGCACTGGCCGCCCGGCGAGATTACATACAAAGTCAATATACTAGCGCGTGGCCGCGCGTCCACCCAAGAATCGGCCGCGGCGCGTGGCCGCACCTCATCGAAGCACGTGAATCGAAGGCGCTACAATTTGCCGCGATAGCCAATCAGCGATGAGATTGCCCGGTGGTCTGCAAGACGACAGTAGCCCTATTGTCCACAATAATCAGCCCCCCATCCAAAAAGGAACTTTAAAAAGTTGAATTTGCACTTTGATGTGCACATGTACTCCCTTAAAGAGAGACTTGATGCACATTGGCATATTTTTATTTACAAAGCCTTGACCGGGAAGCTTCCTCGTTATTTAACAGAAATGTTGCAAATTTCAGATGGGCTTTATCAGACCCGCTCCACTGACATGCTCATGCTTTATGTCCCACAAGCCCGGTCTGAGCTGGGAAAGACAGCTTTTAGCTTCAGTGCCCCCGACTCCTGGAACAACTTACAGCAACAAATTAAACTAAATAACTTCATATCCTTTAATCAATTTAAACAAACTATCTTAAATCTGCCAAACTCTACCTGTAACTGTTTTAATTAGGCTATATTGTACTTTCACCCATTTAATTTAATTTTAATTGCTGCCACTCTTCACCACTATGTAAATGTTTCAATTGTTTTTTTGTTTTTTCTTCTCTTCACCTGTTGTTGTGTATTTGATGTATTTGCATTGAATATTGTGTATGCATTGTTGTTTTTCCTTGGAATTTGTTTGAACTCGACACCATTGAAAATGAGGGTCACCCCTCAATTGGTCTCTCGAGGATAAATAAAAGTTAAATGAAAATGAAATTAAATGTTAAGTGTATGGTCCATTATTTGTATTAACTGTGTCTGCATATTATTGCAACAAAACAGTGGAAGTTGCACTTTTCTTTAATTGTATTTTGCACTGTCTGCATGTTTGCAAAACATTTTTTACCTGCACATAGCAAACAAAATTGCACAACTGTAAGGTCAGTGTCTGTTGTATTGTTGTATTTAAATAAACAGTTGTCTTTTTCTTTAGTGCGCATTGGCATCTTTGAGCAAAATACCCCCAAAATGTTCACCGAACTGGTCAGTGACCACCTTGACTAACACATTTCCTGGGGGAAACACTGTATTCAGCGACTCTTTCAATCAGAAATCAATTTTTTGTGAAAATATTGAGATCATTGAAGTTTTTAGCTTTTGCTCTGGAGAAACACTTACAGTATATTTGGTGTTTGGTGTATTTTGGAGTTGCCCTTTAATTATTGTGTGCATTGATGAAGATGAGTAAGTGATGGTTTACCTGAGTTTGCTTTGTATGTTTATTTGAATGCCTTAAGCAACGTCTGATGTCAAGTTACGTTTTAAAGCCCAGCACACTTAACATCTTTTGTATGTCGATTGTATATACGTTGGTTATTGCTCCCTAATGTTTTACCAAGGCATTTGTAGGCCTACTTACGTGAATATTAGTACCTGCTGTTAATGTATGTTAATTAGGCCTACTGATATTAGTGTATATTCCTGTTGTTATTTATAACATGTTTCCTTAAAGCTCCCATATTGTGCAAATGCACTTTTCCGATGTTTTTGAACATATTTATGGGTCTACGGTGTGTCTACAGACTGCCAAAGTATAAAAAAAAGAAAGCTCTCTCCTTTTCTCACTCTCCCCTTTTCTGAAACCCTCCACCTCTCCACCCAATATACTCCAGTCAGAATTCTCCCCGTTTCTGACGTCAAAAACTGGAAAGCCAGAAGCTTCCACTGTGCAGTCCACCCCCCTATTTCTTATTGGTCCACGGCCCCGAGATCCTCTCGAAAAATATTCCTTTACCCCCTTGTTGTTTGCTTGTTGCTAAGCAACAAGATTAGCCTGGCGCTACCAGACCATCGTACTTCATTTCATTTGTACAGAAGGTCTGGAAGTGCTGTAATTGGCAAACGTTCACTCACTTGGAGGCGGGTGTCTGTTGAAGTTTAAAACTATTGGATCTGCGCAGTGCCACTCTGGATTATCCAACCAATCGCATAACGTTTGGTCGTGAGCCGGCTGTTGACGGTGCGTTCAGGGAACTCGGAAATTTCTGTCTTCACTACATATTGTAGTCTATGGATCTACCGGTACCTGGCAACGGTAACTTGCTAGAGCATAACGTTTAGTTATTTGGACGAGAAAGGTTGTCGGCGCCCATACTTTCGCGAGCAGATGCACTGGAACACAGACAGGTCGGAACTCGGAACTACCAAGTCGCTCTGTTCGCTGATTGGACGGCCGGAAATTTTCCTCAGCTAGATTCCACTAATACCACCCAGCCCCAGACTGACTACTGAAGGGAAAATTAAATTTGGCCGGAAGTAGGTAGGCGGGCGGAGCCAGGCTAGCAAAACATGATGAATGTTGCATAATCCACTAATTTATCTTAACCACAGCAGCCTCGTTTTTAATAACACAACGGATAGGAAGCTACTTGTGCTTTTTTTCAAACAGTGAAACTGAAATAAATGTTTTTATTGGTATTTTTGCCTGACTGGTGTATAGCTATTAGCTTTGGGACAAGCATTCAGCTTTTGCTCATAAAAACATATTTCTATTCCCCACATCAGTCTGGAAATGCCTCGTTTTTAACAGGACAAAGGATTGGAAGGTACAGTGTTTCCCGCACGTTCACTCAGCAGCGGCGCTCCGCGTGTGGCTGTCAGTGCATCTGTATGAACATAGTCTTTCATGTAGACAAGAATAGGTCATGTCAAACTGTTCAAAGTGCGTTACTAGCACTAGACTTGGTTCTTCTCATGGGTAGGCTAAACCTAACTGTGCTAACAGGCTATACGTCATCATTGTTTACAAACAGACAGAGGGCGAGGCGTATCTGGCTTCGCTTCTGGACAGGGGGCGGGGGGAGCTCAAAGATTGTATATTTACGAGGGGAGCTGCAGCTCTTTTTAAAAAATAGGCCATTGTGAGATTAGCTGAACATCAGCATAGTACAATAAATTATCTGAAAGTTTTTTTCAGCAAACAATTGAAGAAAAACGTATTAGGGACCACTAAGACCATATAATATGGTGTATAATAGAACCGAAAAGTGTATAATATGGGAGCTTTAAGTTAAACTATTCAGATTGCCATTCTAAGTTGTAATACATTGTTAGGAAATGTATGGTTCTGAATGTGGTCACACTCAGTGTCTGACATGATTATTTGTTTTCCTTGTTTTCTGTAGACCATAGAAATACTCCCCTCCAAACCCTACACCTTTAGTTAACCTGCCAATAAATTGGTCAAAGGAAAATAGAAGCCTTCCAGTGTTTGATTGACACTCCATGGCGACAGCTGTTATCCACCTAACCTAGCCTCACCTACACCTAGCTATAATATGGTCCAAGATCAGTGCGACCTCACAATATGTAATATTGCAGTTATTAGTTAGTTTTAAGAAAATACCTCTAAGTGTTGATGAAATGTGCTGTGCTCACAATAAGCAAGGACATAGTGACCTTGACCTTTGACCTTCAAAACGTAATCAGTTTATCTAAGAATGTCTGTTAGCAAAGGGGAGGGCGGCCCCCTGGGGACATCAGCTCCTGGTGAACAGGTCTGCAGGACTGGAATGAATGTCGGTCTTCTGCTCGGAGGCTGGGTGGCGCCCGGCTCAGACAACGGGAAGCTTTAGGACGGGCAATCAGAATCAGTGGGGGGCTTGAAGGAAGAGTCACATAAGAGACCATAACAAGGGTCTCTGGGGAGTTAGGAAGCAGATTCTCCTTATGATGATGGAAGCCACGACCACAAACATTCTGTCTATGGCCTCCATGAGATCCTGTTTGAATGGCCAGGCATTTAACCTCTCATGGCGTCTGCTAGATTCCAGGGTTCTGGCTAGCCACAGCAGAGCAAGCAGGCGGTTGACTAGCAGCAGAAGGACAGGCAGGAGGCGTAGACCCACGACCCCCAGGCTGATAGACCAATTGACCTTTGGCTCAGTCCCCGCTAAGCCCCGCCCCCGAATGCAAATGAACCAATAGCGTTAAACTACTAACGACCCAGGATCCAGACTCGGACATTCTCAGCATCTATCTCCATAGAGAACCATTGGAGCCTGCGACACTTTTGTTGTTTTCTTGGCTTTATTAATTGTTAAAGACGCAAAAATGGCCAAACGATGTGCCTGGGGTACATGCAACAGCGATACGTGATTACGCCAGCTGCTCTCATTCACGTCGTTACCCCCGCGGATTTTAAAGTCAACATTGCAGCTGCTGTCAGTGCCCGCAGATATTTCAGACTGGAGGAAATTTAACAAGTTGGATTATATTTTAAAAGGGGAAAGAATGAATAGCAAGAGAAAGGCCTGCGCCAGCCTTGGACGGTTTACAACAGCGAAAAGGACCAACAATGTACGAGCGTTTCAAACGGACAGGTAGCCTACATGAACGGAAGGATGCTAGCTAGCTCTGCTGTCAGTCACACTGGATGATAACTAGGCTATCAGCTTGCTTCTTTCTACAGCCAGGGAGTCAGATTGGTGAGTCAGAAACTATTTTGGGGTTTATTTAATAATCAGTTGATGAATTGATGCCGAGTGCAAGCCATGATGCTTTTTATATTCAATTGAGCAGTTGTGTTTTCATTGTTGCTGATGGACAAACATAGTTGGAGCTGTGCAATAATCAAGGATAAAGAGATGGTTTAATTCTGATGCTGGACATAGCCTGTATGCTACTGGTACTTTATCTATTAAGATTTAGTTTATGGAGGTGCCTTCAGTTAGATTTCCTACAGAACATTGAGTGCTGTCTTTTATTTTGAAAGCTAAACAGAAGAAGCCTAGTAGTGTAACCCGGCGAAGGTTTGACTTGTTCCCCTGCGTACTTCCCGGCCCTTGATGTGAGAGACGAGTCCGTTTAGTTGATGGATGAGATGTTTTATCATTTAGAGAAAACTACAGTACGCACAAAACAGAACCTGCAGTCACTGTTGTGTCATTTCAAATACGTCTGGTCTGTGTGTGAATGTGCGAGCGAGAGCTGCCATATTGTAAACAAGCAGTCAGCTGCGACAACTTGTCCGAGTTAGCAACAGTAACTAAGGAGGGCGGGGCTTAGCCAAAGGTCAATTGGGTTCTTCCCCTGCTGCCTGCACTTCCCACCATAACATACCATTGACTCAGCAAACACTCAACTGCCTGACTTTCACCTTAAAGACTGACAACTTGTTGAAAGGCCTTTGTCATCTTCTAGGAGCACGACTGTGAATTTGTCCATACGGTGGTATTTAACTAGTGGACATTTTATCCCAATTACTTCCCCACATTTCTGATGACCCTGTTGCGCTAGTCTAAACAACCGGATAAGCAGGCTGCACCTTTAACCCATTGATGCCGGCTGCTGGACGACGCAACATTGTATCTCCTGCCGGCTGCTGCGTAGCGCAGCATTGTTGTTTTATCTAATTTTCATGGCGCGTGCAGCATAGAATGCACTGTCATTGGTTCAAATACACATGAGGTGGGTTTTGTTGATTTTTTTAAAACCACGTGACCACCCAAATGTTGTGTGGTTTGCCGAAAATCACGTCAATCAAAAAATAATTTTAAATAATACATTTTTTAAAAAAAAGAAGCCGGCTGTGTGTTCACTTGATAGGCGATAGTGTATTACAGAACAGTTAGTGGCGTTCAGAGCGCAGAATCAAGGTCTACTGTAGGCTACTGACGAAATTCACACAACACATTACATCTATTTATTAACAATATTTATGAATTTAGGCTATATTTTGCTGCTCCAATTCAGCCCAGCCAGGCGATAGTTGAGTTTCAGTTACGTTTTCATCTCCGTGGTATACAGCCGTTTGGACCATCTGATCGGCTCCCGACAGCAGGAGTCAGTCTGCATTCAAGTTGTACTGGGAAGTCGGATTCATGGTGCCAGTGATAACTGAACTAAATTATAAAATAAAGCTATCCCTTCATCCCTCTCTCTGTCTATCTTTCTCTCTCCACTGCACACTCAGTCACTACTATCCATTAGGGGTGTAACGATCTATCGATGTAGATCGATCCATCGATTGATTTGCGAACGATCCAACTGAATCGATACAACGTCCAAACATCGATACAAATCGATGTTGTATATGCTTTTATTTTGACAATGTCCTTGCCCGGATGTTTGTGACACCATTTCCGCCCGACCGCAGCAGGCTTTTCACGCTTGTTATGATTATCAAAGTTCATTTCGGACACTGAAACCATCGGTAACAGACCTGTCGGTGTTTGCACCATGGGCAGAGGATCATATATCCCCGCTGACAGAGCAGTCGAGCCGGCGCTTACCGGGGCAGCGCGCCGCTCGACAGGCTCGCGGGGTTAGCAGCTGAGCTAGCGGGGCATTCGGCTGTTATCCCCGCGGGCTGTCCAGCACAGCGCTGCCCGGCTCGCAGTGTAAAGTTCCGAGAATGCGCGGCTCGGCTGCTCTCTCAGCGGTGAGAGGCTCCTGCGCTCCCCGGGGTGAATTTACAAGCCACCGCAGCCTTAGCTAAAGAGGATAGCTCTATTAGGCTAATGAGCTAAGCTAGCGAGGAATCCACCATTTCAGTCCTGTGCCCTGAAACCCCACACGGCCCAAAACTACTCAAATGTCACTCCAAGCATTGTTTACTGCCACTACACCTTAAGATATGAATAATAGTAAGAGATTGAAATATATTAATCTTATGAAAGATATTAAGCTTAAGAAAGATATTAATCTTTCAATCAAATAATTCAAGCTAATATTTTTTAGCTGTATTTTACATAGAGGTATTTTATAAGGAAGTCCCCTTGACATTAAATAAAATGTCATCAAAAAGAGGGAAATAGCCGAGGTAGCAGCTTAAATTTGTTGTTTATCCTGTTAATTTCAAGATCTTTAGTGTTCAGAATGCATAAAAATGGATGAAAATTATACAAACAATTAAGAAGGTTATCAACATGTATTGTTAGATAACGAGATAGGCCATCTTGTGTTAAATGGGCATATAATATCGTCTCATATCGATCGCAGGCCCCTGAATCGAATCGAATCAAAATCGTATCGCAGCAGATTTTAGATATCGGCAAATATCATATCGTTGTCTAATGAATCGATTTAATATCGTATCGTGATGAAAGCAGCGATTTACACCCCTACTATCCATGCTTAAAGGAAGCAGGATTATAACCTCATTTAGCACATTATTTTTAAATATTTTATATAATTTATTCTTCTTTTTTCTCCCCCATCTAATTTTTACCAATTTTTGCGAAATGTGTTGGTATGTAAGTGCTAAGGGAGCATGTTCTAATAAAACCTGTGAACCTTACCTTTTAAATGTATTTTATATCATGTTTCTATGTGCTACACAGATGGTTTTGATAGACGTTAAAGTGTAACTGCACCCTTTTACTTGTTTTTTGAGATAGAAGCTGAATTAAATCACTATGTTGTTAAGGAACACATATATGCTGGTGTTAATATTGAAGAAAAATTCGATATGTTAAATATCGGCAATTTAAGAAATGTTTTGTATTGTAAATTATTTTCGAACTTTACTAAGATTTGAAAAAAAACGTTGTCCTTCGGGTTCGAAAAATGACGTACATTGTGTCTTAATGTATGTCATCACGTCGCCGCAAAGCCAGTCACGCTCTGTACAGGTCCATGGCTGGTCCATGAGCTACTACTGTTATACCGTCCCTCCAAGGTTGTTATTTCGGGGGTTAACACCCTTAACTTCTTGTGCGCGCGCACACACACACACACACACACACACAGACCCGGACTCGTTCATTGCTTCACTTGATTGACACACGCTACCGCTCGCTCTCCTCGCTCACTCACACACACTGCCGCTAGCTCACTTGCGCTACTCTGTCTCCTAACACTACGATAGAGACACCCGCCAACAATTTAGAATAAGAAAAGTCCTCCACTCAGACGACCCATCTGTGTCGCATATGAGCTCACTGTGTAGCGACCGTGCCGTTAGACTTTGTGTCACTCGATTTTTTCAATGATTCATTCAGATCTTCCCTGAGTGACAGCTAGCAGCTAGCCCCCTCCCTCCCGAATGTCGGCCGGCTGATGTCGGAATGTTTAAAAACAATGCTTCTAAAACAGAATTCAGAATCCATGGTCTGAAAGCATTTTTCAAAATCGTGCAGTACGCTCAAACAGGGGGTGCAGTTCCCCTTAAACAATTTGTAGTATTTTTTCAGAAAACCCTCAGGAGATAAGGACATGTATCCTAGATTGCCATAGTCATCAATGGGTTAACAAAACCATTCAAATGACTAGCTTCAAGTTGTTGGCAGAATGACTATTTTGACAGGCTTCTATAGGTAGGTTTCAAGACATACAGAAAAAACTACAGATGAGAATCGAAATTATTTTTATTGCCATGTACGTTCACTCATGCAAGGAATTTGCTGTGGTCAGAGCGTTGTTATTCTCTAGAAATACGCTACCGGTAAAAAATGTTTAGAACACCTAAATTTTTCCAGTTTTTTACTGAGTTAATGTTTCAATGTGCCCTGAAATTAAAATAATCCATCTAATCTATCAATATTATTTGAACAATGAATTAATCTACTACTTGCTGCAAGTCTTTATTGTCCAAATAATGCTTAAGAGGGAGTAGTAACACAGTCTGTTCCAACACTGCTTTTATGCAGACAGAGGGTTTGACAGTCATCAACTAACATTGCTACACCTGTACAAATTGTTTGCATCAACTTTCAAGGCTTCATTTACTTCCATTTACTGCATTAAAACTGTTTACCCACTAGTTTTTCCTTGGAAAAGGCGTTATGGGGGGCGCCTTTAGCTCAGTTGGTAAGGCGTCCCCCCCATGGGCCTCGGCCAGCAGCAGACCCGGGTTCGATTCCAGCCCATGGTCGTTCTCTGCATGTCACTCCCCTCTCCGCCCCATTTCAACTCTGTCTCTACACTATCAATAAATCATAAAAATGCCAAAAAATATCTTTAAAAAAAAAGGCGTTGTGGACATATTTGACATTTCAGCTCATTCACTGGATTGAACTGCTGTAACAATAGGGCTGTTGTAACACTTTTTACTTGCTCTATTAAAAATGTCTGAGGACATCATGAGCTGAACAAACAGTTTAAGAGGTTAATTTATTGCATGTATCTTTTGAAGCTTTTGCTGGGTCAGAATCTTCAGTCTACAGCATAAATAGTGCAAAAGGATGGGTCTGATAGTCTGGTCTCTGAGTCCGTAGATGAGAGCACTGAGACACCTGGGGAAGATGATCATGAGCACATACATAACATTCAAGACAGGCAGGAGTACTTTCAGCGGGACAATTGTTGCGACAGCTACAACTATTGCATTGTGCACTGTTGAGGCAAGACTGAGGCCAAGCTGTACCATATGTAGCAGCAGTGTATTACGAGCCTTTTGCACAGAAGCCTTGTCTGTGGAAGCTTTTCTGGCTGCTACCATCACACCAATATAGGAGGAACAGATGGTTATGACAGCCGATATGAACATAAAACAAGTGTAGGCTCTTTCATAATCATGAGACAATTGTCCAAGACCCAGGGAAAGTGAGCTACAATAGCGTTTCATCTGCAGGCTCTCCAGCTGTTCAAATGGGAATTGTAAAAGCAAAATAACATGAATGAGGACATTAAGAAAACAAAAAGCCCAAACCATAATAATCGCCAGTACTGTGTTCCTTAAGGTGATGACAGTAGCGTGCCTCAGTGGGTAGCACACAGCTACAAATCTCTCCAGAGACATTACCACCAGTGTGAGAGGAGAAACTTGAGTTAAGACATTACCTACCATTACCAGAACACCACAGACTGGGTACGTTAATATCATCCTAGAAGTAGACAATAAGTACAGTAACTGACTCAATGCCATCTGCAAAGTGTCAGCAAGAAGGAGATTAAACAGGAGAATGTAACGAGAGGTTTCACGAAAAACCTGTTTACTCCTCAAGGTGAATAACATGATGATATTAATGCAGAGAAATATACAGCATGTTAGAGTAGTCAGAGTGGAAAGTATTGCTCTCTCCAGTAACCCCAGTCCAACGGTTATGTTGGACTGAGTTTGAGTTGTATTTGACATCTCAGAGAAGCATTCAAGACACAAGAAATATAAACCTGTTGATGTAAGAACACAAAAGCACAATACATATCTTCCTATGTGTAATATAAGAACAGTGACAAAAAATGAAAATTTCTTTAAAGCACAAATCACCATTGAGTTACATTCAAAACCACAAATCAATACACAAACATTTTCCCTGTGCAGATAGTAAGCAGCGTACAGTCTGTCCATGTAAGAGCAGCTGGTCTGCAGGCTTTGCCTTCCCTCACATACTGTATATCAGCTCTGACCTACACCATGTTCACGTGACACCAACACGTCAGCATGGTTACCAGCTTGGTAACAGGTGATGTAATGAATTTACAAGCCACCGCAGCCTCAGCTAAAGAGGATAGCTCTATTAGGCTAATGAGCTAAGCTAGCGAGGAATCCACAAATTCAGTCCTGTGCCCTGAAACCCTACACGGCCCAAAACTACTCAAATGTCACTCCAAGCATTGTTTACTGCCACTACACCTTAAGATATGAATAATAGTAAGAGATTGAAATATATTAATCTCATGAAAGATATTAATCTTATGAATGATATTAAGCTTATGAAAGATATTAATCTTTCAATCAAATAATTCAAGCTAATATTTTTTAGCTGTATTTTACATAGATAGAGGTATTTTATAAGGAAGTCCCCTTGACATTAAATAAAATGTCATCAAAAAGAGGGAAATAGCCGAGGTAGCAGCTTAAATTTGTTGTTTATCCTGTTAATTTCAAGATCTTTAGTGTTCAGAATGCATAAAATGGATTAAAATTATACAAACGATTAAGAAGGTTATCAACATGTATTGTTAGATAACGAGATATGCCATCTTGTGTTAAATGGGCATATAATATCGTCTCATATCGATCGCAGGCCCCTGAATCGAATCGAATCGAAATCGTATCGCAGCAGATTTTAGATATCGGCAAATATCATATCGTTGTCTAATGAATCGATTTAATATCGTATCGTGATGAAAGCAGCGATTTACACCCCTAGCATGTACCCTCGCATGGGGACATCTGCATTCAGGGGCTAGCCACAACAGAGCTAGCAGGTGGTTGGTTAGCAGCGACAGGACAGGCAGACTGTGGACCCACAACCCCCAGGCTGATAGACCTCATGGCAGGCGGATAACTAGCTGAGATAGCGGGCTGCAGTCTAGCAGACTGGTAGTTGGAAACCAGGGTCTGAGGCTGGCAGCTGGGGTAATTGATGAATATCCCCTATCAGCTTCCACTCCTCCTTCTACCATAGACGGCATGTAAGTGGGATTAGAGTAGTACCTCCTCAGTTGAGGTCAACAGCGTCCCATCCTTACTGTACACAGCTTGGATGGATTCCTGTTTCTCCCTCCTCAGGTGCTGCCTCACAGTCCTTCTCCATGGCTTCTCTGAGCTTCCGTTACACACGCTGCTTTGCGTCTTTCACGGCAGAAGCTGCCCCCTTTGGGGCCTGTCGGTACCCTGCAACCGTCTCCGCTGTCCTCCAGGATAAAATTTCTAATATAAACTTTGTTTGAACTGAAGTATTGACTGTAACTTATTCTAACAAAACAAACATTTAACTTATTATTACTTAGGTGAATTATATCCTATTTTATTTTGAAAAATTTAAAATAGTATGAGTTAGGTTTTTCCCCTCATTACCTTTGCGTTCAATTTGCCCTTGTCATTTAATAGAAGCAGGACTGTGAATTTGTCCATAAAATGGGATTTAAGTGGAAATTGTTTCCCAACTCCTCCTGTTTCTAAGACCATGTCACCTCCAGCCTCAGCAAATGGATAGACAGGCATCAACTTCAACAAAATCCTTTTAAAAATAACCACTTTTAAGTCAATTTTGACAGGTTTCTATAGGTAGGTTTCAAGAAATACAGAGAAAAACTTGAAATGAATTAATTTTATTGCCACATCTACAAGGAATTTGCTTTGTTCAGAGCATCGTTATTCTCTAGAAATACACTACTGGTAAACATTTCTAGAACACCTAAATGTTTTCAGTTTTTATTGTTATTTCAAGTTTAATTTCTCAATGTACTTCCATTGCTGCAGAAAAGCTTAAAGTTCTGAACTCATTTTTTGTTCCCTGATTAAGGCCTTCAGACAACAAAAGACATTTACCGGTACATTATTTTGACATTGGCTTTGCCTTTGTTTTTTTTAAAGATAATTTTTTGGCCTTTTCAAGCTTTATTAGACAGTACATAGGCCTTTCACACCAAAATTAACCAAGAGTCAGTTCCAGGCCGGTGTTGGGGTCAGTTCAAAACTGGTTACAGCCTTATCCCAGTTATGAACCGGTTGGTTTCACATCGACCGGAGACAGCCATGGAGCCGGCAAGAGAGCAACGTCATGACGTCACTGTAAACGTGTGTGTACGTCGCCCAACGCCGCTGCTCTTGTGGCTAATGCTAAAGCTACCGCTAGCTTTAAGCACAACAACAGTGGCGAATTCGTCTTATTTTTACACGTGTTAGCTCTCGCTTTGCTTTCTTAATCAAACAGGACCCATACAGCGTATTCTCGCCGGTCAATTTGATCGCTACGTTCGGTAATTATGTTATGTTTACGTCTCGTACTAGCGGTGTTTTTAAACATGGCGGGCATGAGGTTTTAGTTGGTCTGGTTGGTCAGGATAATCCCTCCCCCGGCCGCTGGCGCAAGCAGTTCACTTCAAACCCTGCTCAATCCTGGGGTATGAGTTGAACCGGTTTTTACGGCCCGGAGCAGGCTTTCTGGCGGTGTGAAACCAAAACACTGGCTCTAACTCCGAACTAGCCCAGAACTAGCGCCGATTTTGCGGCGGTGTGAAAGGCCTAACAGAGTTGAAATGGGGAAACAGAGAGAGAGGGGGGATGACATGCAGTAAAGGTCCACTGGTCGGATTCGACCAGTGGACCAATTTGACCTGTGCAAAAGTATGTGAACCCTTTTGGTTAGTAGCTTGTGGCACCTCCTTTTGCAACAATTACTTCAACCAAACGTCTTCTGTAACCACTGACGAGTCTCTCGCATCTAGTTTTGCGGATTTTTGCCCATTCTTCCTTGCAGAACTCAGCCAGTTGAGAGAGGTTGGAGGGACATCTGGCATGTACTGCTCGCTTCAGGTCTAGCCACAACATTTCTATCGGATTGAGGTCCGGACTTTGACTGGGCCAATCCAGAGTACGAATCCTCTTTCTCTTCACCCTTTAGGCGCCACAGTCGCAAAATTGCGACAAGACGCTTTACTGAATCAAACAGCTGTTTTCTCTAAATAGAGTGTTATATTTTGTTCAAACTCCCCTCCACTAGTTAGCAGACATCCCATACCTAGACCTTAGCTCAGAAAAACGTCATCCTTCAATGCAAAATATTCGCGGAAATCCGGAAATCCCATCAAAAAAAAAAAAAAAAAAAAAAATCCCATCAAAACTTTTTTTGTCATATCCTCCTAGCGATTTTTTCTGGTTTTATTGAAAACTTTTGTGGTGTTTGGAGACTGACGTGAAAGCACGTTTCACTCTGCAGTTACTGTGCTCATTGCTCAACGAGCAGCAGGTGCTGCCGCGAGCCCCTCCCCGACCAAAAGCACTGACAGGCGGTCAGTCTCGGAGCAGCCCCTCGGAGCAGTCCGAGCCGGCCGTCAGAGCAGAGAGGTGACACACCTCCGCGTCCAGGCTGCAAATGAATCGCGCAGTTGTTGGGTGTGAAATCGGAGATAGTGTGCCACTAAGCTATTTATGCTGAAGCTGGATTTAGGAGTTATTGAGAGAATATGGCAAACAAAAAGTTGACGAGTAGGGAGTTAGTGTGCACTCTTTCTACGGCCCCGGTGCGTCCATGCGCAGCAGTGGTGCAGCCATGTGACGCAGCATTATATAAATGTATTTTTCATTTCATTTAATTTTACTTTTATTTATCCTCGAGACCAATTGAGGGGTGACCCTCATTTACAATGACGTCGAGTTCAAACAAATTCAAGGAAAAACAACAATACATACAATATTCAATGCAAATACATCAAGTACACAACAGAGAGAAAAAAACTATTGAATATGAATATATATATATATACATATATATATATATATATATATTCATATTCATATTATCATATTATAATGGTAATAATAATAATCATAATAATAGAAGACAAAAGTAAATTAAAATGGGTAAAAAATCTAAAATCATAAAAAGTGCCTGTTTTGTGGTGTAGTTTTAGTTTACAACTGTTGGCTTACAACATAGTGGACATCATAACAAATGGATGGAGGGGGTGAACTTGATGAAATAAGTTCAACTCTATTTCAAAATATCAGGTATTTCATGGAAATGACATAATCCAACACGGCCGCCGCCATATGACGTCATAATATGCTAATTAGATGGAAAAATTTACTCCCTAGATAAACTTTAGGTCATTCTCAATATTTGTCTCATTTACACTTTGTCTCTATCTCAAATCACTTTCAATCCAGAGCCTTCTGAAATGTAGGTGTCAAAATCTAGTATTTTTTAAAATAATACCCGGCGCCTAAAGGGTTAAGCCATACCTTTGTACTTTTGCTTGAATGCTTAGGGTCGTTGTCTTGTTGCATAACCCATTTCCGGCCCAGCTTTAACTCCCTGACTGATGGCAGAAGATTCTGGTCAAGAATTTCTTGATAGCCCTGAGAATTCATGGTTCCCTGTACAATATGGAGTCGTCCAGGTCCGGAGGCTGAAAAGCAGCCCCATACCTTCACATTTCCACCACCATACTTAACTGTTGGGAGGAGGTTCTTTTCTTGGAACTCAGTGTTGGCTTTCCTCCAAACATGGCCTCTTTTATTGTGACCAAATAATTCAACTTTGGACTCATTTGTCCAGAGAATGGACTTCCAGAAGGCCTCTGGTTTGTCCAAGTGCTCTTTCGAAAAGTTCAAACGGGCAGCTTTGTTCTTTTTTGAAAGCAGAGGCTTCCTTCTTGCAACCCTCCCATTGTAGCCATGACTGTTTAATTTCCGTCTGATAGTTGACGTATGCATATCTATTCCAGATGCTGCCAGGGAGGTCTGCAACTCTTTAGAGGTGATGTGAGGGTTGGCCTTTACCTGATTTATTATTTTTCTGGTGCTTCTTGGATTAAGTTTTGATGGGAGTCCACTTATAGGCCGAGATGCAGTCATTTTGTAAGCCCTCCATCTGTAGATTATTTGTCGGACAGTTGATGGATGGAGCTGGAATCTTTTGGATATTTTTTTAAAGCCTTCCCCAGACTGATGGTCTGTCACCACCTTCTTTCTCATGTCCTCCGATATCTCTTTTCCTTTTGGCATTGTTGATCTGTTTGGTTATGCCTTGGCACTACAGTGGTTTGGTTGGTTTCATCTTTCTTTTAAATCAGTGCTGCTCAAACCGTTTCCTAACGATGTCTCGTTTGATTGGTTTGCCTCATTGCTTCATTAGCACCCAAATGTGTTTCACCTGAATCTATTACCTACTTGACTTTACCAATGCAGCTGAGGGTTCACATACTTTTGCACATGCACTAATTCCATTTGTATTGTTGTTTTTTGGCTACTTACACAATTCCCTCTAAACAAGTACATGAAATTGATAAACACAAGCCTGACACTTCATATATAAAAACTGGTGAAGATAAAATAAGGAAATCATTGCAAAACAACAGAAAAATCCAAATTGCTTAAGGGGTTCACAAACTTTCGCACAACACTGTATTTCTTGCTCTATTACAAATGCCTCAGGACATCATGAGTTTAACAAACAGTTAAAGAGGTTAATTTATTGCATGGATCTTTTGAGGCTTTTGCTGATAAGAAATATCCAGTCTACAGCATAAATAGTGCAAAAGGATGGGTCTGATAGTCTGGTCTCTGAGTCCATAGATGAGAGCACTGAGACACCTGGGGAGAATGATCATGAGCACATACATAACATTCAAGACAGGCAGGAGTACTTTCAGCGGGACAATTGTTGCGACAGCTACAACTATTGCATTGTGAACTGTTGAGGAGAGACTGAGGCCAAGCTGTACCATATGTAGCAGCAGTGTGTTACGAGCCTTTTGCACCGAAGCTTTGTCTGTGGAAGCTTTTCTGGCTTCTACCATCACACCAATATAGGAGGAACAGATGGTTATGACAGCCGATATGAACATAAAACAAGTGTAGGCTCTTTCATAATCATGATACAATTGTCCAAGACCCAGGGAAAGTGAGTTACAAAAGCGTTTCATCTGCAGGCTCTCCAGCTCTGCATATGGGAATTCTAAAAGCAAAATAACATGAATGAGGACGGTAAGAAAACAAAAAGCCCAAACCACAATAATCGATAGTCCTGTGTTTCTTAAGGTGATGACAGTAGCGTGCCTCAGTGGGAAGCACACAGCTACATATCTCTCCAGAGACATTACCACCAGTGTGAGAGGAGACACTTGAATTATGACATTACCTACCATTACCAGAACACCACAGACTGGGTACGTTAACATCATCCTAGAAGTAGACAATAAGTACAGTAACTGACTCAATGCCATCTGCAAAGTGTCAGCAAGAAGGAGATTAAACAGGAGAATGTAACGAGAGGTTTCACGAAAAGCCTGTTTTCTCCTCAAGATGAATAACATGATGATATTGATGCAGAGAAATATGCAGCATGTTAGAGTAGTCAGAGTGGAAAGTATTACTCTTTCCAGTAACCCCAGTCTACCAGTGATGTTGGACTGATATTGAGTTGTATTTGACATCTCAGAGAAGCATTTAAGACACAAGAAATATAAACCTGTTGATGTAAGAACACAAAAGCACAATACATATCTTTCTATGTGTAATATAAGAACAATGACATAAAATGGAAACGTCTTTAAAGCACAAATCACCATTGAGTTACATTCAAAACCCCAAATCAATCCACAAACATTTTCCCTTTGCAGATAGTAAGCAGCGTACAGTCTGTCCATGTAAGAGCAGCTGGTCTGCAAGCTTTGCCTTCCCTCACATACTGTATATCAGCTGTGACCTACACCATGTTCACGTGACACCAACACATCAGCATGGTTACCAGCTTGGTAACAGGTGATGTAATGCGTCTTTCATCATTTCCCTGATGACAAAGTCTCAGACAGAACAAACTTACTGTGTAAGTCAGTAAACTTTATCAAGTTAAAAAAAAAGGTAAGAAAATGCCAATCTATACAGGTTGGTTTTTAAAAGCCTTTGGAAATTCATTGTTTACTTTTTTGATGTCAGACTAAGTGGGAGAAGCTTGATTCCCCGTTTGTCTTAAATTTAGATATTGGGACAATGGGTTGTTGGTTCTGAACAGTCTTAGTCTAAAACAATAAGTAACAAGAACTACCGCCTGGCCGTTATATTCTGTGAGTCATACAAATGCTTCACGGTGAAAGTAGAGTGGTGCTATGTAACATGGTACAAGGTCACTGCAACATCACAATATGTAAGGTCACAGTAACCTTTGATCTCAAATATGTAATCAGTTCCTCTTTGAGTCGCCATTTCTGCAAACTTTAAAGAAAATCTCTCAAAGTGTTCTTGACGAAAAGAAAAGTCAGTGTCCTTGACCTTTAACCTCCAAGATGTTATCAATGTATCGTCTAATCAAGACGAGATATTGCATTCACCAATGAGGTTACAGTTTCTTTTTTCTGTCCTCCAAAATCTAAACAGTACATGTAATTTCTGTTAGCGAAGGTTAGTGCGTCCCACTGTGGACACAGGCGAAGGCGAGCAGGCCTTCTTCAGTAACTGAAAAGCTGAGCCAGACTCTCTCTCCTGGACAACATCATAGCAGGACCGGAAGGGACTGCAAGATCTTGGAGTCGGGCCTCCACAAGACCCTTTGAAAATGGCCAGGCATGTACCCTCGCATGGGGACATCTGCATTCAGGGGCTAGCCACAACAGAGCTAGCAGGTGGTTGGTTAGCAGCGAGAGGACAGGCAGGCTGTGGACCCACAACCCCCAGGCTGATAGACCTCATGGCAGATGGATAACTAGCTGAGATAGTGGGCTGCAGTCTAGCAGACTGGTAGTTGGAAACCAGGGTCTGAGGCTGGCAGCTGGGGTAATTGATGAATATCCCCTATCAGCTTCCACTTCTCCTTCTACCATAGACGGCATGTAAGTGGGATTAGAGTAGTACCTCCTCAGTTGAGGTCAACAGCGTCCCATCCTCACTGTACACAGCTTAGATGGTTTCCTGTTTCTCCCTCCTCAGGTGCTGCCTCACAGTCCTTCTCCATGGCTTCTCTGAGCTTCCGTTACACACGCTGCTTTGCCTCTTTCACGGCAGAAGCTGCACCCTTTGGGGCCTGTCGGTACCCTGCAACCGCCTCCGCTGTCCTCCAGGATAACATTTCTAATATAAACTTTGTTTGAACTGAAGTATTGACTGTAACTTATTCTAACAAAACAAACATTTAACTTATTATTACTTAGGTGAATTATATCCTATTGTATCTTGAACATTTTAAAATAGTATGAGTTAGGTTTTTCCCCTCATTACCTTTGCGTTCAATTTGCCCTTGTCATTTAATAGAAGCAGGACTGTGAATTTTCCATAAAATGGGATTTAAGTTGAAATTGTTTCCCAACTTCTCCTCCTGTTTCTAAGACCCTGTCACCTCCAGCCTCAGCAAATGGATAGACAGGCATCAACTTCAACAAAATCCTTTTCAAAATAACCACTTTGAGTCGTTGGCAGAATGACAATTTTGACAGGTTTCTATAGGTAGGTTTCAAGAAATACAGAGAAAAACTTGAAATGAATTAATTTTATTACCACATCTACAAGGAATTTGCTTTGTTCAGAGCATCGTTATTCTCTAGAAATACACTACTAAACATTTCTAGAACACCTACATTTTTCCACCCCAGTTCTGAGGTCTTTACACTGGCTTCCTGTCACTCAAAAAAAAAATGATTTCAAAATATTGATGTTGGTTTATAAAGCCCTAAATGGTCTAGGGCCAAAATACATTACTGATCTGCTGATACGTTATGAGCCGTCCAGAGTAGGTTGTCTGGGACAGGTCTACTTACAGTCCCCAGAGTTAGGACTAAACAAGGAGAAGCAGCTTTTAGTTTTTATGCACCAAATATCTGGAACAAACTGCCAGAGAACTTGCTGCAACTCTCAGCTCTTTTAAATCAAGTCTGAAGACTTTTCTGTTTCCATTTTGACCTGTAATTTCTATTCATTAGCTTTTAAATGTTTTATTCATTCGCTTTTCTAATGTGTATTGTGTATTTTAATCTTGCCCCTGTAAAGCACTTTGAATGGCCTTGTGTCTGAATTGTGCTATAGAAATAAACTTGCCTTGCCTTGTTTTTTCAAGTTTAATTTCTCAATGTACTTCCATTGCTGCAGAAAAGCTTAAAGTTGTGAACTCATTCTTTGCTCCCTGATGAAGGCCTTCAGACAACAAAAGACATTTACATTATTTTGACATTTTTGGTTACCTAAACCTTTTCTTTAATGCCTTTGTTCTATTTGAGCTCATTTGCTGGACGTAAACTGCTTAGTGCAGCTAGGCCTCACTGGAACCATGCGGCTGTTGTAACACTTTGTACCGGTGGTGTATATTTCATCTCTAGGCAAATGTGTCAATATATTTCTTGCTCTATTACAAATGTCTGAGGACATCATGAGCTGAACAAACATTTTAAGAGGTTAATTTATTGCATGTATCTTTTGAAGCTTTTGCTGGTTCAGAATCTTAAGCCTACAGCATAAATAGTGCAAAAGGATGGGTCTGATAGTCTGGTCTCTGAGTCCATAGATGAGAGCACTGAGACACCTGGGGAGAATGATCATGAGCACATACATAACATTCAAGACAGGCAGGAGTACTTTCAGTGGGACAATTGTTGCGACAGCTAAAACTATTGGGTTGAACACTGTGGAGGCGAGACTGAGGCCAAGCTGTACCATATGTAGCAGCAGTGTGTTACGAGCCTTTTGCACCGAAGCTTTGTCTGTGGAAGCTTTTCTGGCTGCTACCATCACACTTATGAAGGAGAAAGAGATTGTTATGCCTGCTGATATGAAAAGAAAACAAGTGTAGGCTCTTTCATAATCATGAGACACTTGCCCAAGAACAATGGAAAGTGTACTACAATAGCTCTTCATCTGCAGGCTCTCCAGCTCTTCAAATGGGAATTCTAAAACCAATATAAGTCGAATGAGCATATTTAGACAACAAAAAGCCCAAACCACAATAATTGCAAGTCCTGTGTTCCTGATGGTGATGACAGTAGCGTGCCTCAGTGGGTAGCACACAGCTACATATCTCTCCAGAGACATTACCACCAGTGTGAGAGGAGACACTTGAGTTATGAGAATAAGAAACATTATCAGAACACCACAGACAGGATACGTTAACATCATCCTAGAAGTAGACAATATGTATATTAACTGACTCAATGCCATCTGCAAAGTGTCAGCAAGAAGGAGGTTAAACAGGAGAATGTAACGAGAGGTTTCACGAAAAACATGTTTACTCCTCAGGGTGAATAACATGATGATATTGATGCAGAAAAATATACAGCATGTTAGAGTAGTCAGAGTGGAAAGTATTGCTCTTTCCAGAAACCCCAGTCTACCAGTGATGTTGGATTGAGTTTGAGTTGTATTTGACATCTCAGAGAAGCATTTTAGGCACAAGAAATATAAACCTGTTGATGTAAGAACACAAAAGCACAATACATGTGTGTAATGTAAGAACAATGACATGAAATGGAAACGTCTTTAAAGCACAAATCACCATTGAGTTACATTCAAAACCCCAAATCAATCCACAAACATTTTCCCTGTGCAGATAGTAAGCAGCGTACAGTCTGTCCATGTAAGAGCAGCTGGTCTGCAGGCTTTGCCTTCCCTCACATACTGTATATCAGCTGTGACCTACACCATGTTCACGTGACACCAACACGTCAGCATGGTTACCAGCTTGGTAACAGGTGATGTATTGCGTCTTTCATCATTTCCCCAACAACAAAGTCTCAGACAGAACAAACTTACTGAGTAAGTCAGTAAACTTTATCAAGTACAAAAAAGGTATGAAAATGCCAATCTATAGGAGAGAGTGGCCTAAGTTGTGCATTTTGTAAGTTGTGCCACCCCTTGTTTCTAGAAAACCGTGGTAGAAATTGGAAATGTGACCATATATTTAAGAAGAGCCATCCATTTGACTCATCCTGTAAAGAAGGGAGACACAAGGAATAAGATATAAGCACATTTAAGCTTAAAAAACTGTGTTTTGCCTTTCAAAGTAAAATTTCCATGATCAAGGTTTTTTGATTGTGTCTGAACAATTATAGACAAGTTTGAAAACATTTGACACATGTTTTAGTGCTTTGGTATGCTACATTTTGAGTCTATACAGTTAGCACGATGTCAGCCCTAAATTGCCGCATCATGCTTATTATCCAAATTTCTGGGATTTGTGCCAAAGGGCCTAGGTGAGTTATAAGTAAGTAAAATGTATTTATAAAAGCACATTTATGACAGTTTGCACTGTCCAAAGTGCTGTACATAGTGCATTCAGTAGGTAAACAATGAAGGTAAAATAACAATAACCAAAATAAAAGACATAAAGCCCATACATCCACATAAACACAGATAGTAGTGCAGAGGTAAGATAGTTAATGGGGAGGAAACACCAGGGTGTACATATGGATTTTGAGCCTTGATTTAAAGGCAGAAATGTAGGGGGAATCACATTTGTCAGGTGGCAGTTGGTTCCACAAGCACGGAGCAACTAGTGCAAAGTACATTTCTGAGAGTTGTGCCAGTGGCATGGCTGTATACGCTGGTCACCAAAAGAAAGTGATTGTCTACAGTAGCTCAGAAGAGAGTCATCTCAATTCCACTTAACGACACCACTGATGAGAGTTCAGATGGCCAGAAAGATGATGATGGTGACTTTGTCATTGTGAGCTTTGCAGGTAAAACCATTAGATCTGCTAGGCCTTGTTTAAGAAAATTGTCCTTCAATCTTTGTCAAATATTTACTTTGAATACACCTTAAATAAGTGATTGTCTAATGGATTTGTCTTGCATTACAGTTTATGAGATATATAGCAATGGCACAATTTACCCCATGGTATTCTCTCCAACCGCACAACTTACACCACACCGGCAACTTACACCACACCGGGGGCAAGTTGTGCAACAAGACAACTTTTTTTCCAAAAGCTATATTTCTTCAACAGTTTATTCCAGATCCAAAGTTTTTATTGCCAGGGATGCACAACACCCTGAAATATATGTACATATTTGAGTTGGAGACTTTACTGTCAAGGCCTTACTTTAAAGTAACTTTTTTTTTTTAAGATATTTTTTGGGCATTTTTATGCTTTATTGATAGTGCAGAGAGACTGAGTTGAAATGGGGCAGAGAGGGGAGTGACATGCTGAGAACGACCGCGGGTGGGAATCGAACCCGGGTCTGCTGCTGGGCCCGGCCAGGGAGGGGGACGCCTTACTAACTGAGCTAAAGGCGCCCCCTCTTTAAAGTCACTTTGAGTGAAAAGTTGCACAACTTAGGCCACTCTCCCCTATAGTTTTTTTTTTCGGGGGGGGGGGATATTTTTTGGGCATTTTTATGCTTTATTGATAGTGTAGAGACAGAGTTGAAATGGGGCAGAGAGGGGAGTGACATGCAGAGAACGACCGCGGGCTGGAATCGAACCCGGGTCCGCTGCTGGCCGAGGCCCATGGGGGGGACGCCCTATATAGGTTGGTTAGCCTTTGGAAATTAATTTTTTACTTTGTTGATTTCAGATTAAGTGGGAGAAGCTTGATTCCTCATTTGTCTTCAACTTAGATATTGGGACAATGGGTTGTTGGTTCTGAACGGTCTCAGCCTAAAATAATAAGTAACATGAACTACCGCCTGGCCGTTATATTCCGTGAGTCATACAAATGCTTCACAGTGAAAGTAGAGTGGTGCTAGGTAATGCTTTAAAGAGTGAAAACTCCTGAGACGATACAACATGGTAGGGGAGACCGGGGTAAGTAGGCACACTTTTTACTCTAGTGAGAATTGCTCATCACCTAAACATCTTTCAATAGTCATTCCTACATTAAATTGAAGCTTAAGGTGTTGGCTTGAAATGTAAACCCCTCACTTTTTCTAACTTATTGTAATAAAGAAGAAATTTACCATCAAAGACACTCTAACACAATTTGACAACCAACCCCATCAAGGGGTCGGTTGTCACACACTATGCCTATGGGGTTGTTTGTCTCAATGTTATCTTAATGGGAACAATCTTAAAAAGAAGGCAAGAAAGCAGAACTAAATTTGAAAGTTTAATTTCATTGTCAAGTTGAAAGATAGGCCTACATAACTTTATGAATCTTAACACAAAATGAGCAAGGAATAAACAAAAAGGAAATCCATATTAAGACCAACCTACTGTATGTAACAACATAAAGAACAAAACAAATAGGTCTAACAATAATAGCCTACTCAACCACAATACACACATTCACTATCTGAGTTACAGTGATGGCAAATGTAGGGTCTGCTCACTAACTAAGCAGAGATTGTGTGCCCACTGGTCAGAGGTGGGCAGAGTAGCCAAAAAATGTACTCAAGTAAAAGTAAGTTACTTTAAGATTATAATTACTCAAGTAGAAGTAAAAGTACTCATAAAAATTATTACTCGAGTAAGAGTAAAAAAGTATGCAGTGAAAAGACTACTCAAGTACTCAAGAGTACAAGTAGGCCTACTGAATTACTCCAGATTTATTTTTGAAATATACAGAGCAACACAAACGGTACAGAATAGACACGAACATAATATAAAACAGCAATGTTCAAATAAAGATATGTTAAATAACATAATTTTAAATAAAACAATAAATAAGGTATTTAAAAATCAAATGAATAACCCTTGAACTCAAACAATAATAAATTAATTATCTGCCAAATTAAATACATCACCCTTCAAATAAAATGATAATAAATTAGGCTTGTCCAAAATTATATTAATTAAAACCAATACACTTATAACACTGTTGCAATTGTTTTGCACATACACATTTTAGAACAAATTCCTACAATATGTCACTGGCCCTGAGAAAATTATCTAGGTTGTGTTTAGCCCCAAAAATATAAAACACAAAATTAAACTTCGTTACACATCAAAACCTGCTGGCACACTCACTTAACGTATAGTGGCTGAACAAAGAGACCACTCTCAGACTCTCACACAGCCAGACTGGGGCATGCGAAGTGAGTAGGCTACAGGGAGAACAGGACATGTGTCAAAGAAGAACAGTTTCTCTGTAATTGCGAGTGTGTGGGAGTCTGTGTTATATGCGTTTAACCTACATGGCACGGCCACGGACACAACATCGGTGCGGAACCGCAGCCTTTAAAAAAGTCCGCGGACATTGTTGAGCCCATGGTTGAGCCCTATGACAACATGACAACACTTGTCATGTGACTGAAGTGGCTGCATTTGATTGGCAAGCTTTTGTAATGTGGTTTTTATTGGTTGAAATAGTCACGTGATAGAGATGTTGGCTGAAGACGTCCCCGGGGAGAGAAATCATGAGAGAAATAGCTCTTGCATGTAATAAATAAAATGTATAAAAAAATAAGGTAACGACCGTCACGTAGCCAAATGGAACGGCGTAAAAGTACCGTTCTTTCTTCAAATATTTACTCAAGTAAAAGTAAAAGTATGTTGCAATAAAACTACTCCTAAAATTACAATTTATTCAAAAAGTTACTCAAGTATTTGTAACGGAGTAAATGTAGCGCGTTACGACCCACCTCTGCCACTGGTTGCACATACAACACTTCTCCCTTACCTCCCTTGAACGGGTGCTGGAGAGAACGTTTCCATACAAACCAAACACAAACTATCCTCTTCATCTGATGAAGATTCCTCCTCCTGTCTCTTTCTCTTATGTTTCTTCTTCCCCAGCTGGGTTGGAGTGCACTGGGATGCAGTAGCCTTGGCAACTGGTCTAGTTTGGGATACACTGGGTCGTTTTGATTTTGTTGCCCTTTTTCTCTTTTGCATGCTAGCTGCCTTTCCTGCTCTATTCTCTCCTTCTCTGGGGTGTCAGTGAGGATACAGCTTGACATTTTCTTTTGTTATTGGGTTCCTTTCCTGGCTGCACCCTTTGGATAACATGTGACAACCAACCCCCCAAAAAATGTAACGACCATCCCCAACTGGAATTTCTTTCTAGCATCAAGGCCAACAACCATCTGACAACTAATTAGCTTGCTAAAAATGATCTAAACTATAGCTTACCCTTCACACTTTTTTAGGGTAACAAGTGTTTTGTTATAAACCCATTGTGTAAAAACCTAGAAGAAAAATACTCAGGAGCTAAATATTTTCAATTTGACATGAAAAACACTAACAGTCCTCTCACCTCAAATTCAGCAGTCTAACTTCAAGGAAGACTATGTAGGTGACCTCTGATCCCAGTTGTGGATATTTACATACTAAAATTTAACAGACAGCACCTTCTGATTCCGAGATATAACGATTGTGACAACCAACCCGTGTGACATATTACCCCGTTCTCCCCTACAAGGTCACTGCAACATCACAATATTTAAGTTCGCAGTAACCTTTGACCCCAAATATGTAATCAGTTCCTATTTGAGTCGCCATTTGTGCAAACTTTAAAGAAAATCTCTCAAAGTGTTCTTGACAAAAAGAAAAGTCAGTGTCCTTGACCTTTAACCTCCAAGATGTTATCAATGTATCGTCTAATCAAAGATGTTATCAATGTATCGTCTAATCAAGACGAGATATTGCATTCACCAATGAGGTTACAGTTTCTTTTTCTGTCCTCCAAAATCTAAACAGTTCATGTAATTTCTGTTAGCGAAGGTTAGTGCGTCCCACTGTGGACACAGGCGAAGGCGAGCAGGCCTTCTTCAGTAACTGAAAAGCTGAGCCAGACTCTCTCTCCTGGACAACATCATAGCAGGACCGGACACTGCAAGATCTTGGAGTCGGGCCTCCACAAGACCCTTTGAAAATGGCCAGGCATGTACCCTCGCATGGGGACATCTGCATTCAGGGGCTAGCCACAACAGAGCTAGCAGGTGGTTGGTTAGCAGCGAGAGGACAGGCAGGCTGTGGACCCACAACCCCCAGGCTGATAGACCTCATAGCAGGCGGATAACTAGCTGAGATAGCGGGCTGCAGTCTAGCAGACTGGTAGTTGGAAACCAGGGTCTGAGGCTGGCAGCTGGGGTAATTGATGAATATCCCCTATCAGCTTCCACTTCTCCTTCTACCATAGACGGCATGTAAGTGGGATTAGAGTAGTACCTCCTCAGTTGAGGTCAACAGCGTCCCATCCTTACTGTACACAGCTTGGATGGTTTCCTGTTTCTCCCTCCTCAGGTGCTGCCTGACAGTCCTTCTCCATGGCTTCTCTGAGCTTCCGTTACACACGCTGCTTTGCCTCTTTCACGGCAGAAGCTGCACCCTTTGGGGCCTGTCGGTACCCTGCAACCGCCTCCGCTGTCCTCCAGGATAACATTTCTAAACTTTGTTTGAACTGAAGTATTGACTGTAACTTATTCTAACAAAACAAACATTTAACTTATTATTACTTAGGTGAATTATATCCTATTGTATCTTGAAAAATTTAAAATAGTATGAGTTAGGTTTTTCCCCTCATTACCTTTGCGTTCAATTTGCCCTTGTCATTTAATAGAAGCAGGACTGTGAATTTTTGCATAAAATGGGATTTAAGTGGAAATTGTTTCCCAACTTCTACTCCTGTTTCTAAGACCCTGTCACCTCCAGCCTCAGCAAATGGATAGACAGGCATCAACTTCAACAAAATCCTTTTCAAAATAACCATTTTTTGAGTCGTTGGCAGAATGACAATTTTGACAGGTTTCTATAGGTAGGTTTCAAGAAATACAGAGAACAACTTTAAATGAATTTATTTTATTGCCACATCTACAAGGAATTTGCTTTGTTCAGAGCATCGTTATTCTCTAGAAATACACTACTAAAAATTTCTAGAACACCTAGATGTTTCCAGTTTGTATTGTATCACATCACCCCAGTTCTGAGGTCTTTACACTGGCTTCCTGTCACTCAAAGAATTGATTTCAAAATATTGATGTTGGTTTATAAAGCCCTAAATGGTCAAGGGCCAAAATACATTACTGATCTGCTGATACGTTATGAGCCGTCCAGAGTAGGTTGTGTGGGACAGGTCTACTTACAGTCCCCAGAGTTAGGACTAAACAAGGAGAAGCAGCTTTTAGTTATTATGCACCAAATATCTGGAACAAACGGCCAGAGAACTTGCTGCAACTCTCAGTTCTTTTAAATCAAGTCTGAAGACTTTTCTGTTTCCATTTTGACCTGTAATTTCTATTCATTCGCTTTTAAATGTTTTATTCATTCGCTTTTCTAATGTGTATTGTGTATTTTAATCTTGCCCCTGTAAAGCACTTTGAATGGCCTTGTGTCTGAATTGTGCTATAGAAATAAACTTGCCTTGCTTTGTTATTTCAAGTTTAATTTCTCAATGTACTTCCATTGCTGCAGAAAAGCTTAAAGTTGTGAACTCATTCTTTGCTCCCTGATGAAGGCCTTCAGACAACAAAAGACATTTACATTATTTTGACATTTTTGGTTACCTAAACCTTTTCTGTAATGCCTTTGTTCTATTTGAGCTCATTTGCTGGACGTAAACTGCTTAGTGCAGCTAGGCCTCAACTGGAACCATGCGGCTGTTGTAACACTTTGTACCGGTGGTGTATATTTCATCTCTAGGCAAATGTGTCAGTATATTTCTTGCTCTATTACAAATGTCTGAGGACATCATGAGCTGAACACACAGATAAAGAGGTTAATTTATTGCATGGATCTTTTGAGGGTCAGAATCTTCAGCCTACAGCATAAATAGTGCAAAAGGATGGGTCTGATAGTCTGGTCTCTGAGTCCATAGATGAGAGCACTGAGACACCTGGGGAGAATGTACATGAGCACATACATAACATTCAAGACAGGCATGAGTACGTTCAGCGGGACAATTGTTGCGACGGCTAAAACTATTGGGTTGAACACTGTGGAGGCGAGACTGAGGCCAAGCTGTACCATATGTAGCAGCAGTGTGTTACGAGCCTTTTGCACCGAAGCTTTGTCTGTGGAAGCTTTTCTGGCTACTGCCATCACACTTATGAAGGAGAAAGAGATTGTTATGCCTGCTAATATGAACAGAAAACAAGTGTAGGCTTTTTCATAATCATGAGACAATTGCCCAAGAACAATGGAAACTGTACTACAAATGCTTTTCATCTGCATGCTCTCCAGCTCTTCAAATATGAATTCTAAAAGCAAATTAACCTGAATGAGCATAGTTAGACAACAAAAAGCCCAAACCACAATGATCGCCTGTACTGTGTTCCTGATGGTGATGACAGTAGCGTGCCTCAGTGGGTAGCACACAGCTACATATCTCTCCAAAGACATTACCACCAGTGTGAGAGGAGACACTTGACTTATGAGAATAACAAACATTGTCAGAGCACCACAGACAGGATACGTTAACATGATCCTAGAAGAACCCAATAAGTACATTAACTGACTCAATGCCATCTGCAAAGTGTCAGCAAGAAGGAGGTTAAACAGGAGAATGTAACGAGAGGTTTCACAAAAAACATGTTTACTCCTCAAGGTGAATAACATGATGATATTGATGCAGAAAAATATACAGCATGTTAGAGTAGTCAGAGTGGAAAGTACTACTCTTTCCAGTAACGGCCGTCCAGCAGTTATGTTGGACTGATATTGAGTTGTATTTGACATCTCAGAGAAGCATTCAAGACACAAGAAATATAAACCTGTTAATGTAAGAACACAAAAGCACAGTACATCTCTTTCTATGTGTAATGTAAGAACAGTGACAAAAAATAAAATTTTCTTTCAAGCACAAATCACCATTGAGTTACATTCAAAACCACAAACCAATCCACAAACATTTCCCCTGTGCAGATAGTAAGCAGCGTACAGTCTGTCCATGTAAGAGCAGCTGGTCTGCAGGCTTTGCCTTCCGTCACATACTGTATATCAGCTCTGACCTACACCATGTTCACGTGACACCAACACGTCAGCATGGTTACCAGCTTGGTAACAGGTGATGTAATGCGTCTTTCATCATTTCCCAAACGACAAAGTCTTGGACAGAACAAACTTACTGTGTAAGTCAGTAAACTTTATCAAGTACAAAAAAACTTATGAAAATGCTAATCTATACAGGTTGGTTTTTAAAAGCCTTTGGAAATTCATTGTTTACTTGGTTGATGTCAGAATTAGAGGGAGAAGAAAAGTAGAAGTTTGAATCCCCTTTTGTCTTAAACTTAGATATTGGGACATTGGGTTTTTGGTTCTGAACGGTCTTGGTCTAATAATAATAAGTAACTACTACTGCCTGGCGGATTTCTGTTAGCGAAGGTTAGTGCGTCCCACTGTGGACACAGGCGAAGGCGAGCAGGCCTTCTTCAGTAACTGAAAAGCTGAGCCAGACTCTCTCTCCTGGACAACATCATAGCAGGACCGGACACTGCAAGATCTTGGAGTCGGGCCTCCACAAGACCCTTTGAAAATGGCCAGGCATGTACCCTCGCATGGGGACATCTGCATTCAGGGGCTAGCCACAACAGAGTTAGCAGGTGGTTGGTTAGCAGCGAGAGGACAGGCAGACTGTGGACCCACAACCCCCAGGCTGATACATCTCATGGCAGGCGGATAACTAGCTGAGATAGCGGGCTGCAGTCTAGCAGACTGGTAGTTGGAAACCAGGGTCTGAGGCTGGCAGCTGGGGTAATTGATGAATATCCCCTATCAGCTTCCACTTCTCCTTCTACCATAGATGGCATGTAAGTGGGATTAGAGTAGTACCTCCTCAGTTGAGGTCAACAGCGTCCCATCCTTACTGTACACAGCTTGGATGGATTCCTGCTTCTCCCTCCTCAGGTGCTGCCTCCCAGTCCTTCTCCATGGCTTCTCTGAGCTTCCGTTACACACGCTGCTTTGCCTCTTTCACGGCAGAAGCTGCCCCCTTTGGGGCCTGTCGGTACCCTGCAACCGCCTCCGCAGTCCTCCAGGATAACATTTCTAAACTTTGTTTGAACTGAAGTATTGACTGTAACTCAGTGGCGGCTCCTGACAATAATCTCAGGGGGGGCAATTGTTGCCATGATGGGAAATATGACCCAAAATTAACCTAAATCAGATAGCATATGACAATGTCATATTGCATTTAACTGTTTGTTTTTCCTGTTCATCTGTCATAACCACTCTGGCAACATTAGACAAGCATTGCACTGTACAGTATTTTTGGAAATTAAGTTAGTTAATTTCTTGAATAAAATTATTTTAGCTCTAAAATGATTTAATTATCCGGCTGTGGCCATCACAGATAACTTGTCATCTACCAGTGTGCTCCTCAGATAGGCTTCCTTTAAAAGTTAGGAGACAAAAATGGATGCTGGCATAGCATGTGCAACATTGACAGTGCTAATCATCACATTGGTTTGGGTTACTACTGTCTACAGCACTTGGTAGGCGGGTTTATGTCGGACGGTGAAAGCAGCTGTCAGCTAAACGACGATCAACAGCTGATCGCCGTTCAACTGCCGATCAGCTGTTGAACGGCGCTGGCTCGTATATGCAGATTGATGTTTAATGTTTGTTTTACCTTTTCTGAGAGATGATGCATAGGGGTGACACCCAAAGTTATCCATGCGGTCTCTGTGCTGCCATCAGGATGGATAAAAAGCCAGTATATAGTCCATAATCATCATGCAGCGGCAGCAGGACAGAGCGTTAGCGCATTAGCATCCTGCTAGCCTCGTTAGCCGTTCAAACGAGCCCCGTGAAAATCCGCGTTTATACGATCCCCCAATCCATCTTGGTAGATACTTGCTTGATGGTTACATTTTGTCTGGGAAAGACCTAGTCCGAGTCCGATCAAGTAAGTAGCTTGCCAGCCTAGCCTGAGTTGATATAAAGTTGTGTTGGTCTTGAATATGACCGCTCTGGGCTGCATACTGGACATGTGACTGTATCAGTCACTGTAATTGGTTTATTGTTTACTGTACGTATGACGACAACACGTTAGGGCGAGCACCCCCGGAACCCATAGAGATTGCATTGCGAGGCTTGCAGTTTGAAAAAAAAAAGTTTTACATTGATGTCTATGAGAGCGCTGGGGGCGATTTTCAACCAGCCCGACATCGCCCCAGAGTGACGGTACAGAGCACAGACGCTGATTGTACAATGATATTCAGACTTAGATGCAGGTAAAAACTGTATTGAAATCATAAATTATGATTATTAATACAAAAAAAAAAAAAAAAATCATCATTATTATTCATTATTATATTTTTGTTTTTTGCTGATATGGCTCAAGGAGGGCGGCGCCCTATCGCCCTCTATGGGCGAGCCGCCACTGCTGTAACTTATTCTAACAAAACAAACATTTAACTTATTATTACTTAGGTGAATTATATCCTATTGTATCTTGAAAAATGTTAAATAGTATGAGTTAGGTTTTTCCCCTCATTACCTTTGTGTTCAATTTGCCCTTGTCATTTAATAGAAGCAGGACTGTGAATTTTTGCATAAAATGGGATTTAAGTGGAAATTGTTTCCCAACTTCTACTCCTGTTTCTAAGACCCTGTCACCTCCAGCCTCAGCAAATGGATAGACAGGCATCAACTTCAACAAAATCATTTTCAAAATAACCACTTTGAGTCGTTGGCAGAATGACAATTTTGACAGGTTTCTATAGGTAGGTTTCAAGAAATACAGAGAAAAACTTTAAATGAATTTATTTTATTGCCACATCTACAAGGAATTTGCTTTGTTCAGAGCATCGTTATTCTCTAGAAATACACTACTAAACATTTCTAGAACACCTAGATGTTTCCAGTTTGTATTGTATCACATCACCCCAGTTCTGAGGTCTTTACACTGGCTTCCTGTCACTCAAAGAATTGATTTCAAAATATTGATGTTGGTTTATAAAGCCCTAAATGGTCAAGGGCCAAAATACATTACTGATCTGCTGATACGTTATGAGCCGTCCAGAGTAGGTTGTGTGGGACAGGTCTACTTACAGTCCCCAGAGTTAGGACTAAACAAGGAGAAGCAGCTTTTAGTTTTTATGCACCAAATCTCTGGAACAAACTGCCAGAGAACTTGCTGCAACTCTCAGCTCTTTTAAATCAAGTCTGAAGACTTTTCTGTTTCCATTTTGACCTGTAATTTCTATTCATTCGCTTTTAAATGTTTTATTCATTCGCTTTTCTAATGTGTATTGTGTATTTTAATCTTGCCCCTGTAAAGCACTTTGAATGGCCTTGTGTCTGAATTGTGCTACAGAAATAAACTTGCCTTGCTTTGTTATTTCAAGTTTAATTTCTCAATGTACTTCCATTGCTGCAGAAAAGCTTAAAGTTGTGAACTCATTCTTTGCTCCCTGATGAAGGCCTTCAGACAACAAAAGACATTTACATTATTTTGACATTTTTGGTTACCTAAACCTTTTCTTTAATGCCTTTGTTCTATTTGAGCTCATTTGCTGGACGTAAACTGCTTAGTGCAGCTAGGCCTCAACTGGAACCATGCGGCTGTTGTAACACTTTGTACCGGTGGTGTATATTTCATCTCTAGGCAAATGTGTCAATATATTTCTTGCTCTATTACAAATGTCTGAGGACATCATGAGCTGAACACACAGATAAAGAGGTTAATTTATTGCATGGATCTTTTGAGGGTCAGAATCTTCAGTCTACAGCATAAATAGTGCAAAAGGATGGGTCTGATAGTCTGGTCTCTGAGTCCATAGATGAGAGCACTGAGACACCTGGGGAGAATGTACATGAGCACATACATAACATTCAAGACAGGCATGAGTACGTTCAGCGGGACAATTGTTGCGACGGCTAAAACTATTGCATTGTGCACTGTGGAGGCGAGACTGAGGCCAAGCTGTACCATATGTAGCAGCAGTGTGTTACGAGCCTTTTGCACCGAAGCTTTGTCTGTGGAAGCTTTTCTGGCTGCTACCATCACACTTATGAAGGAGAAAGAGATTGTTATGCCTGCTAATATGAACAGAAAACAAGTGTAGGCTTTTTCATAATCATGAGACAATTGCCCAAGAACAATGGAAACTGTACTACAAATGCTTTTCATCTGCATGCTCTCCAGCTCTTCAAATATGAATTCTAAAAGCAAATTAACCTGAATGAGCATAGTTAGACAACAAAAAGCCCAAACCACAATGATCGCCTGTACTGTGTTCCTGATGGTGATGACAGTAGCGTGCCTCAGTGGGTAGCACACAGCTACATATCTCTCCAGAGACATTACCACCAGTGTGAGAGGAGACACTTGACTTATGAGAATAACAAACATTGCCAGAGCACCACAGACAGGATACGTTAACATGATCCTAGAAGAACCCAATAAGTACATTAACTGACTCAATGCCATCTGCAAAGTGTCAGCAAGAAGGAGGTTAAACAGGAGAATGTAACGAGAGGTTTCACAAAAAACATGTTTACTCCTCAAGGTGAATAACATGATGATATTGATGCAGAGAAATATACAGCATGTTAGAGTAGTCAGAGTGGAAAGTATTGCTCTTTCCAGTAACGGCCGTCCAGCAGTTATGTTGGACTGATATTGAGTTGTATTTGACATCTCAGAGAAGCATTCAAGACACAAGAAATATAAACCTGTTGATGTAAGAACACAAAAGCACAATACATATCTTTCTATGTGTAATGTAAGAACAATGACATGAAATGGAAACGTCTTTAAAGCACAAATCACCATTGAGTTACATTCAAAACCCCAAATCAATCCACAAACATTTTCCCTGTGCAGATAGTAAGCAGCGTACAGTCTGTCCATGTAAGAGCAGCTGGTCTGCAAGCTTTGCCTTCCCTCACATACTGTATATCAGCTCTGACCTACACCATGTTCACGTGACACCAACACGTCAGCATGGTTACCAGCTTGGTAACAGGTGATGTAATTTTTATTTCCTTATTTCCCCAATGACAAAGTCAGGCAGTCCATTTGGCCAAAAAGAGATCTCACCCGTAGAGAGGTCTGCACGGGCCTTATTTATTCAACCCGCACCAATCCGCTTCAGCTACTTGTGTGTCCGCAACCACCCACTCCCGCAAGGTTCTGACCCAAAACCGGCCAACTGATGATGAAGCTGCTGTAACGACGCAAATCACACAATTCAGGTCGCGTTGCTGTGTGACACGGCCGAGGCATAAGCCCCAGACAGCTACAGAGATTCAAATTAAAGGCCAGGACACACCGGCGTGATAATCGGACATGGTCGGAGAGTCTGGAGGGGGCGGGGACACAAATCTGTTTGGTGTGTTCGGTGACGTCGGCCGTCGTTGATGTCGTTGGCTGTCGTTGATGTCGTCGGGCTTCTTTTCTGCCGATTCAACATGTTCAATCGGCGTCGGGCAGTCTTTCAGTTGGAGCAATTTGATTGGTGGAGGGCTAGCGAATCAGTTAAGTCCGGAAGTGAGGCGGGTAACACAAACAGCTAACAACAGCTAGCCATTGTTTTAATGTGTTTGTTTGTTTCGTTCAGCTAGTGCTCACATCAGGGATGGAAATTAACTTTTTTGCCTACCAGCCACTGTGGCAGGTAGATTTAAAAATCTACCAGCCACTCATCTTTTTTACCAGCCACTTTTTATACGCAATATCTTTTTTAATATATGCGTTAATGTTAAACAATACAATAGTAAGAATAGCTAATGAAAGTGTTTTTCATACAAATGTTTTCCATCAGAAGTCATTTGTACTGTAAGTAGGTGCTACCAAGGAACTGAGTTGCAAATTAAATGGTACACTCTTACTATATATGATACACAATACACGCCATCTTTATTTCAAAACATTGTATAATTGAACTCCATATATACTCTGGGTTCAATGCAACTTTTTTTCCCAACTGGCCCGCTTGGCCAATAGATCCGAGTTTTACTGGCCCCTTGTATATTTTCACTGGCCCTGCAGACACCTTTTTTTCATCATTTAGTCAATAATTATAATACAGTATTGAAGTTACCTTTAGATTTCTTTTTTCTTTTTAGTTAATGATATGAAATGTTGATATTGTTTATCACTTTCTCCATATGCATTAGGGATGTAAATGTGTCGACACATTGACCGGTTTTCCACTTGCGCTCAAGTCGAATTTAAAAATAGAAATCTGAAAATCAGGGAGTTATGCCGTTTTATTAATGGGAGATGTCACCGTGTCACGTCTGGTCGTGAGCGCGCTGCAGGAGCGTCACTTCTGCAAGGTGCGTGCATGAAGTAATCAGCTACACATAAGAGTCCGGTGTGGGACCATTTTTTCACTGTTGATAAAAAACAGTGCAGTGCAAAAGATGCAGCATAATGTTAAACGCTCGTCTGAGACTATGACGTTAAATCATCTAGAAACACACGATGCCTTCGTCCGAGCAAAGCAGCGTTTCACCGTGAGATCACTAGTGAGTGCGCGAGCCACCGCACGGGGAAGAACTCTGTGGTTTGAGGCTCAAATAATAACCGGGGATATTCTCCCCGTTAGCGATATCGATGGGAAGGGCTTCCCTGTTTGTATGCGATCTGATTGTATGTCTCGAGCCTTAAATACAAAGCCATGTCGGCAAACTGACTGCGCGACTCAAGGGACTGTATGTGAGCCGAATCCCTCCGTTAGTTTCTGTTTCAGCCGACACAATTAAAATCACATCTAAGCACGGACAGCGTTTAAATAAAGCATCTCATTTGTATTACCATTATGGCTTTGATGCAAATACTGTAACAACGGCGGCAGCTCTGCTGCTTAAAGGAAAAGCGCAGTTTTCACTTTATTTTCAGCACCTCAACCTCTGCTGTGGGAAGAAAAAAGGGGGCAAAGTAAGTCGATTGATTTGTCGACTTATGCCTCCACACGTTAACTCGCAGATAGTATTTCCTAGCGGAGCGGATCGCGCCGTAGTTCAGTTCGACTAGAAAGGCAAAAAGAAACTGTTGAACTGTGTAGCGCCCTGTCATCATGTTCATGACGAATGTATTAAATATGCAAATTAGATCGGACCTGACTGGAAAGTATTACCCGACACAGTGGCGGGTGAAGTGACACAATTTACACGCCAGCACGCAAATCTACCCGCATTTGGCGTGTGGCGGGTGTTAATTTCCATCCCTGGCTCACATGCATCAACCCTTCTTGACTGCTTGACACCATGCTCGACACTCTCTGCTAAAAATGGTGCTCTTTATGGTCTAGAGAGCCGTCCCATCATTTCCGGAATCCGTAGTTTTTTTGGGCCACAATACAGATTAGCACCGCCTTCTGTTATGGAGACATTACGTCCCGCGCAAGCGCAGAGCGTACGGAAAGTCAGTAGTCGGCTCGGTGTGTTCTTGCGGCAGATTCCATTTTCGGCCGACGGTCGGTAGTAGGACCGGTGTGACCTGGCCTTAAAGCGCTTCTGTGACTTTCTTGAGACTGCAAGTAAAAAACGTCTGAGATGCTCGGGATCTAGACAGCAGGTGAAAGATGTTCCCGCTAAACTCAGTGGCGATCACTTAGTGTAAACAAGCAACAAGCATGCAACAAATAGCCCCGGCCAGAGTCAAAGCCGGGTCTGCTGTGACGAGGACTATTGCCTTTATTCAGATTCAGACACCTTTTAAAATGGTACAAAACTTTGAAATGGTAAAAGCTAGACAGTAGTGACCCCCAGACAGTGCTTTTACATATCCTTTACTATTTCATTGACCTGTATGTGTGATTTTATTTCAGTCTCATTTTCATTTATGTTGTTTGAGCCACAAACTGAAGCAATTTTCTGTCACTATATGATGGAAAATAAAAACATTTTAATTTAATTTTACCAGTTTTCCAGTTTACAAGCGTCTGCATATCCTGTTGCAGCAAGCCCAAAATGTTGCTTTTTCAAGGGGACACAGAAGACACAGTAAAGAGGGGAAAACCAGAGTGAAACGTAGGGAAAGGCTGTGGCTGTGACGCTGTACATACACAATAATAAAGAAGTCATCTCATACTAGGATAAAGAGTTAATTCAGGCTTTAAAATAACAATCTGCTTTAAAAAGGTTTTATCAAGTTTTTGTACAAAATGACAAACTGCTTTGATCATTTACCAACAAGGTTGTTTCATTATTAGATTAATTTATCATCGTGCCAGACGCCAACATATTCTGTGACACACTATGAAACCCAAACACAATATTATCAGATTTTTTTTTTTATAGAACATTTTTAGATTACCAAAAATGTCAAAGTAATGTCAATGTCTCTCGTTGTCCAAAAGGCCTTTTTCAGGGAACAAAGAATAGGTTCACAACGTTTAGCTTTTCTGCAGCAATGGAAGTAAATTAAGCCTTGAAGGTTGATGCAAACAATTAGTACAGGGGTCCCAACTTTAGTCAAGGCAAGTTTATTTATAAAGATTCAGACATGTGCTTTACAGGGGCATAAAATACATAAACATTACAATAAAAAATAAGACATGAGAAAAGTTTCCAATTGCACTTAACTTGTGAGCATTACACTTTAAACAGATAAAGCTCCCAATTGCCTGCAAATTTTAGTAGTAATACATTTCAATAACCCATTTCATTGTTTAAACCATATGATTTATTTTTTCTGCATCTACCAGTGACCTCTGTTGCATGTCTCACTCTTCTTGTCTCTCTCTCTACCTTTAGCCGTCCTTTAAAGGCATAAAGTTTCTCATGAACATTTGACAAAGCTTGGCTGCAATCCATCGGATAACGGACTGACACCACCGATCCGAGTACTGATCAAAATTCCTTTTGTTTATGTAATTATTTTTAATATTTTAGAAAAGTTCTAATTTAAGACCAAAGGAACATGATATAGCACATGTTAAAAATGATTTAGTAATTCAACATTTCAAAAAATACAATTATTACAAAGCCCTACTTAGTTATTCAGGTTCAGATTTAGGTCGCAGCCAGCAGCTCATGTCATAGGGCTTTTTGTTTGGTGGAGATTTATTTCTTTACACTTCAATTTAAAATATTTTCTTTACACTTTGAAAACCTTGTAAATGAGTTGAAGTTATGATCTACTTAAAGGCCTACTTCACCAGCCTGATGTCACTGTGTAAAATGTAGGGTTAGACAGTGAGACCATAAAACACTCTTTCTGCCTTTTCTCAGGCTAGGATGAACCGATTTCTAAAATGTTTGCACATTTATACTACATAGGATCTCAGAGTTCAATACACCTTCATATTCCCACTGGTGAAGTAGGTCTTTGAGTATTGAAACCGTTCAAAGCAGTTAAAATAAGTTGGTTCACATTTAAACCTTTTTGACTTTTACTATATTTTCCTCTTTTAAAATTAGAATTGCATCATTGCCTTTATAACAATAAACATAATATCACCACCAACAAAAACATTTGGAATAATTATGATATCGGACAGTATCAGAATCGGACAATATCCCAAAACCCAGATATCAGAATTACATTTGAACTGATAAAAAGTGGACCAGTGCGTCTCTACCATTCAAGGTATAAAGTTTCTGGTGAACATTTGACAAAGCTTCACGTCTGCGCCTTGGCGTGAACGTGTGAGTGTTTAATTCGACAGCACAGATGGTACATGAGGACGGGTCGGATAGTCCGATCTCTTATGCCATAGATGAGAGAACTCAGACATCTGGGGAAGATGAAAATAAGCACATAAAAGACATTCTGAATGCGCACAAACACTATCCTTTCTGAACGTCTATATATATATATAAGCAGTGGATTGTAGATGGTTGAGGAGAGACTGAGCCCCAGCTGTACCAGATGCAGTAGCAGTGTGTTACGGGCCTTACGAGCCGAAGCTTTGTCTGAGGAGGCCGATCGGGCTGCTGCCATCACACCGATATAGGAGGAGATTACTACCACACTCGCTAATATGAACAGAAAGTACGTATACGCTTTGTCATAGGTATGAGACCTGGGGCCAAGCAACATGTTGTTTTTAGCACAGAAATCTTTCATGTACAGACTCTCCAGCTCTTCAAATGGAAACTCCAACAGTAGAAGCACTCGGGTGAGGACAGTTAGGGAACTTGCAGCCCAAACCACAATGATCGCCAGCACTGTGTTTCTGACTGTGATGACAGTAGCGTGCCTCAGTGGGAAGCACACAGCTACATATCTCTCCAGAGACATTACCACCAGTGTAAGAGGAGACACTTCATTTGTGAGATCAGCGAGCATAGTGAGAGCCCCGCACACTGGGAACGTCAGTCTCACTTGACACGCAGCGATTATGTACAGCAGCTGACCCTGAGCCATCTGAACTGTGTCTGCAAGCAGGAGGTTAAACAGGAGAATGTAACGAGAGTTCTCACAAAAAACCTGTTTACTCCTCAGGGTGAATAACATGGTGATGTTAATGAATAGGAACACACAGCAAGGTACCGTGGTCAGTGTAGAAAACATCGCTCTCTCCAGTAAACCCTGGTACTGCTGCCCAGCTGTGACATTGCTCACAGAATGATTTGAATCAGACATTTCAGAGGAGGAATAAAGACGTTAACCATTGGACCAAAAACACAACATTAATTAATTTCTTCTTGTTTGTATTCCTGCAGAGATGAAGAGATGCCTGTTGAGTTCACATACAACATTTTAAACAACGCAAATACATTTTTCCTGTGAAGAGAATCAGCAGGTTAAGTTAGGTTAGTGAGGTTATGTTTGTTTGTGTGCGTGCAGAGCCGGTCTGCAGAGTCTGTCTCCCTCTCAGGCTGTATATGAACACTGCTCACTCCCAGATCACGTGACTCTAAGGATGAACTCTCATTAGGAAAAGTCGACCTGTACCATACCCAATCACGATTGCCCCTCCCCCTCCCCACTCCCCCGCTGGCCTGTACTCACACTACACCTACAGATCTGGGCCTGGGCACGATTGCTTCTTGCCCTACGTCATCACGTCTATATGCGGGTTTGGGATTTGGAGCGTACTTATATCTGATTGTTTTTAAATATTTTCATCCGGCCAAATTTGCAGCAAATATCAAATCAAATCAGTTTTATTTATATAGCCTAATATCACAAATAGACATTTTCCTCAGTGGACTTTAATTCCATACAATATGAAAGTAAAATAGGGAAATAGTGTGGCTGCAGGAGATCTTCAGATGCTGCCACCTGATCCACACCATCTCATCTCCACCTGGGAAAACCGGAAGAGGACAGAGGATATTCCACTTCCACATCAGACCAACATGTTTTTTAATGTTGTTTGCGCGTGTGGATGTATTGGGTCGGGGGGAACCGTCTCATATAAACTGACATCAGGATTGTTGCCTATGCTGGTGCTTGTGTGCGTGTGTCGGCTCTTTAGCATCTGTACTGTGGCCTGAGTACACCTCTCCCAAGTGTGCCGTGGCCGAGGAAGAGAACCGTGCTTGAGAACGGAACGGCACACTCACGCTGGTCAAACAATCTAGACTTTAGGAGGCAAACCTATTTGGGCACGGTACAGATGGCCTAGGTTGCGTTCCGAATCGCATACTTTCTACTATATAGTATGTAGAAAAAAGATTTAGGATGTCCCGATTCTTGTGGCCAGATTTAGGATGGTTAGAAGTACCCGGATGTCCTACTTCATGCAGCCAAGATTGTTAGTGTTGAAAACTGCATCCTATTTGGGCGATTCTGACCCACAATCCAGTGCGCACGTGAAGTGACGTCACATCGACGAAGCCTCCATATGAAAACAAACGGGGATGCGACGGATATAAAAGCAAGAGGCAAGATCAAGGCGCAATGTTATGATGAAATAAGAGAGAAAAGTATGTCCCAATAGTATGCCTACTGCATCCTAACTAGATTCTTTTTATCGTCAGATGTAGTATGTAGAATAGAAAAAAGAAAGAGTATGCGATTCGGAACGCAACCCTAGTGTGAGTGCGCCCTAGCAAAGGGCTACATGGTTAACTGCCTTGGATTATGTCCCTCCCTAAACCCACATTATGTATTAACTTCTATAGTGGATAAGAGAATAAAAGAGCATCAATCTCCAACTTGCTGGAATTATAATATTGTAATATTTGTATCTCTTTTTGAAGGTGATAGACGGAGGCAGGATGCATCATGTTTTCAGGTTGTCCGTCCATCTGGGCCATTCTTATGAACTTCATTCTGAAATGTTGCTTACCTAACTTTTTCGTTGTTTAGCATAGCAGCTTTGAATAACAGTATGTCCCTATTCCCACGTTGTGTATTGTCTTCAATAGTGGAGATGAGTTGGGAAACCTGGACCATCAACTTTCAAGGCTTCATTTACTTCCATTGCTGCAGGAAATCTTTTTGTGAACCAGTTCTTTGTTCCCTTAACATTTTGGACAACGAAAGACATTTACATTATTTTGACATTTTTGTTTACCTAACTTTTTCTTTAACATCTTAAGTTAATAGTTAAAGTTAGGTTTCTTTATTAGTCGATGGTCACATTGAAATTTGTCTTTCCGCATCTCCCCTCTCAAGTCCCCACACTCCAGAGGAGGTCAGAGCACAGGGTCAGCCATAGTACAGACAGACAGACACACTCCAGAGGGGGTCCTCACACAGGGTCAGCCATAGTACAGCGCCCCTGGAGCAGTTTGGGGTTAAGTGACTTGCTCAAGGACACAATGGTAGAGATGGTGGGCACCGTAGACGTAATACCAGCCACTACTAGTTTTACATTTAACTCCCTCCTGTCCGGTGCCGGGGATCAAACCAGCGACCTTATGGTTACTGGGAGGAACCAGAGACCTTATGGTTACTGGTTGGCCACCTTTCCTAGTCTAGGCCATCCTACCACCCTCTGGTAAGTTTATCTCTTCCGTTTATTCCATTTCAGGTCAGTTTTATACCTCCTGCATTGTGTCAGATGAATATTTAGCCGGCCTCAATCCATCCATCCTTTTTCCTCTGAAATATATATACTGTATATATGAAATTGGATTCAACAATAAGGAGATCCTCCTGATTTTAGCCCAGAATCAGCCAATAATGTTTAGCGCCCGGAATTTGGAAATTTAAAAAAAACAGTGATACTTCCAAACAATGAAAAACATGATTCAAAAGAAACTGTCCAACACTATGTTTAGATGTTGAAAAGGGGGTGAGAAGAAGTCAAGCTTTATTAGACAGTTCAGAGTTGAAATGGGGATACAGAGAGAGAGGGGGGATGACCTGCAGTAAAGGTCCACGAGTCGGATTTGAACCCGCGACCACTGCAACGAAGGCCGGAGCCAATATGGTACTTGCTATATCCACTACGCCACTGTAGTGCCCCAAAACTCAGATATTCTTAAAGAAAGTCAGTTTTCTGTAATTAATACAAAAGGATAAAATAAGATAAGAAATATACACAATAAATTATTCTAGATAGTGCTAATATAAGGAAAAACCAAATCATTTATTTAATCTACCCCCTTCACCCTAAGTCATTCATCTATAATTAATAATACATCAGAGACATTGCAATAAACTGGGCCTTTTCAGGAGAAAACACAACACCGATTTTGATTAAGCTTTTGTGCATCAGGAACTTCCAGTTAAAGTTGTGACTGAGTGAGTGGGGGGGAGGGCGGGGGGGTTAGAATCCAGCCCGGGTCATTCTCTGCATGTCATTCCCCTCTCTGACACATTTCATCTCTGTCTCTCCAAAAACTGTCAATAAAGCAAAAATGCCACAAAAAAACAACAAAACAAGCAGAAGTTGTGACTAAGTTCATTGTAATTCATCCATGAAGTTTTCTACGTACTTTGCACTTGTTTCAACTTGTTAAACTGTTATCTAATTAGTTTCCACAGAGGAACACGCTGTCCCACGAGACTTATTAATCGTGTCAATATTTACTGCAAAGAATGAGAACGGGTTTGAATATTTAATGTTCCTAAATGAGTCATCAGGAGACTGGAGGTCAGACGGGAGGGATTCCTCTTTCAGCGCTGCAACACAACAACAATTAACTCAAGATCTCTGTCCCAAAACACAGGAACAAAAAAACCCTTATTGGTAGAAGTGAACATTACTACTGACAACTTCCAGATACATATTTAATTAGTTTAAGGTATCATTTATATGATTTATCACTGAGTAAAGCAGTGGTTTCAACATTCAATATTAAAGCAACAATATGCAAGATTTACATTTAAAAATAACAGTTGCGTCCACTCCAGTGGCGTAGTGGGTAGAGCGTGTACCATTTGGACTGAGTCCTTGTTGCAGGCCTCGTTGCAGTGGTCGCGGGTTCAAATCCGACCTGTGGACCTTTACTGTCATCCCCCCCGCCCCCTCTGTCTCCCCATCTCAACTCTATTATCAAATGAAGCTTGAAAATGCCAAAAAATAATAATAAAAAAACAGTTTCAATAATTGCAAACAGGGAGAATGTTGTCTGAGCCATTCCCACAGAGCGCCCCAGTCGCCTGCTTTCAGCATTGTGTGACTGGCAGCTAGATGCGGTCAGTTTTGTGCGTGCCGCTTTACGATGCACAAAACTGAAAAGCTCAAATTGCTTTCAACTCATACATTTATGTCAAATAAACTCAGATATAATTTTTTTTTTAAAGATATTTTTTGGCATTTTCAAGCTTTATTAGACAGTACAGAGTTGAAATGGGGAGACAGAGAGAGAGAGGGGGGATGTCCTGCAGTAAAGGTCCACGGGTCAGATTTGAACCCGCGACCACTACAACGAAGGCCGGAGCCAATATGGTACACGCTCTATCCACTACGCCACTGTAGTGCCCCAAAACTCAGATATTCTTAAAGAAAGTCGTAAATTCACTTGAAAGAACTCTGAAAAATAGTGTTTTTAGTGGAGTATAATGCTCAGATTAATTAAATGAAGTGTCACATCATGACCAATTGCAAACTACTACACTTTTGTCATTTTGTGGTTGGTGATCAAAGCTTCCAAATCACAAAATGGATTTAAGAAAAAGTATTTACATAATAAACAGCGGATAAACAATGTATTTATTATAATTTCAGACATTTAAGTTTTGAACTTTCAGAGTTTGAGGAAAAACACGGAAGATGCTTTTGCTCGTTAAACTTTTCCACGTACGCCAAACATCGTTCCCACAGGAGGCAAACCGTTAATTACATCACTGTGCTGACGGTATTGGGTGAGTAAACGTTTTAATATTTAATGTGACTAAATGAGTTATCAGGGGACTGGGAGGAGATGTGGGGATTGCATTTCGCTAACATCAATAACACGTCATTATCTGGAAAGTTTAGCAGAAGTTCTAATGACTAATGTTTCCGTTTTAACCTCTTCATTAGATGTTACACAATAACTATTTATTATTCATTGTTAGTTCAAGTTAAAGTTCAAATTCAAACAACTTTATTGATCAGCCACAGGCCATACAAATGTGCCTTTCTTTATTTCTATTCATATTTTATTTTATTCTCTTTTCTAATGTCTATTCTATACTTGATGTATGTTTAATCTTGCTGTATTTCATGCCCCTGTAAAGCACTTTGAATGACCTTGTGTCTGAATTGTGCTATTGAAATAAACTTGCCATGCCTTTTGACCTATATATTTTTGTTTACTTGTATTATGACCACTTTTAAAACAAGACTAAAAAGGTTTATGTTAACTTTAGCTTTTTGCTAAATCTTAACTACATGGCATTCTTTTTTTTGCTGTTTTTTGCCATTTATTAGACAGTGTTGGAGAGACAGAGATGAAATGTGTCAGAGAGGGGAATGACATGCAGAGAACGACCCGGGCTGGATTCTAACCCGGGTCTGCTGTGAAGAGGACTGACAGACAGACAGACAGACAGACAGACAGACAAGAGAGGGGAATGACATGCAGAGAACGACCCGGGCTGGATTCTAACCCGGGTCTGCTGTGAAGAGGACTGAGACTATATGGGGAGGGGGGGGGGGGGGGGCTCTCACCACTACACCACGAGCGACCCCCACATTGTCTTTTTAACCTTTGCACTCTTTATTTCTATTTATTTATTTATTTATTTATTTTATTTTTATTAGCAGGTTAAACATACACAACACCTAATTAATTTAAAAATCACACACACACACAAACACACAAGTATGTCCAGGAATAGAGTCACTATTAACCAAACATTTCATCGTAACCATGTTTTCTGAAGGACAGAAGCTCATGCAAGCACAGTCAGGCCTTGGTATAAAACAAACAACTTAGAAAATACTGCGTTGAAATACAGACAAAAACAATGACTATCCCTGCGTTCCAATAGCTATACTTCCCTACTATTTAGTATAGCAGAAAAAGATTTAGGATGTCCCAATACATGCACGTCAATTGTATTATACTGAAAATACATAAATGCCCCACTAACTCCAATAGCATTCTGGAGTATTCGTCTTTATTCTTGACATTTATCTACATAATGAAAAACAAATATTCCTTATCTGATTTTTTTTTTCTCTCGTGTGGCCCTAAAACTCTTCTGTACTTTAGTATGTAGTGTAGTAAAAAGACTAAAACTCTTCTGTACTTTAGTATGTAGTGTAGTAAAAAGACTAAAACTCTTCTGTACTTTAGTATGTAGTGTAGTAAAAAGAAAAAGTATGAGATTTGGAACGCAGGGATAATCTCATTGTAGCACTTTGAGTTTGCCTCGTGTATGAAATGTGCTCTTTAAATAAAGTTTCCTTGCCTTTTGTGTTTCTTGAATTATTTTATCACATGGTTTTTGACCTTTTTTACACGTTTGTTGACTTATCTAATTATAGGTTCATCTAGTTATTTTATGATATTTTTTAAAGGATTATTGTATCTCATATATTAGGTTATACAGTATAATATGACAGTCGGACTAATAAGGGAGTATTGCTGTTATTGCCTCTGAAATGCAGTTTTTTCAGTTCATCCTTTTTCTAATTTAAAATTTTCAAATGGCCTTTTTTAGTAGGAAAATACTTTCGTAGCCTACTGGCACATCCAAAACACTATATTTGCCTAGGCCACTGCTGTAACATTGTACATTTCCCCACTGTGCGACTTATAAATGATCATGTTATCTAATATAATATCAAATATGACCATATTGCACAAGACACAACAACACTGGGGTGGAAGGATGGCCTAGAGGAAAAGGTGGCCGACCAGTAACCATGAGGTCTCTGGTTCCTCCCAGTAACCATGAGGTCTCTGGTTCCTCCTCCCAGTAACCATGAGGTCTCTGGTTCCTCCCAGTAACCATGAGGTCTCTGGTTCCTCCTCCCAGTAACCATGAGGTCTCTGGTTCCTCCTCCCAGTAACCATGAGGTCTCTGGTTCCTCCTCCCAGTAACCATGAGGTCTCTGGTTCCTCCTCCCAGTAACCCTGAGGTCTCTGGTTCCTCCCAGTAACCATTAGGTCTCTGGTTGGATCCCCGGCACCGGACAGGAGGGTATAAGTAGTATAACTAGTGGTGGCTGCTATTACATCTACGGTGCCCACCATCTCTACCATTGTGTCCTTGAGCAAGACACTGAACCCCAAACTGCTCCAGGGGCGCTGTACTATGGCTGACCTTGTGTGAGGACCCCCTCTGGAGTGTGTCTGTCTGTCTGTACTATGGCTGACCCTGTGTGAGGACCCCCTCTGGAGTGTGGGGACTTGAGAGGGGAGATGAGGAAAGATGAATTTCAATGCAACCATTGATTAATAAAGTAACTTAACTTAACACTGTCTCATCACACAAATCCGGGCTTGCCTAAAGTGAAGCTGAAGGTACTGGCCTTTACTTCATTACTTGCTCGTAGGGCTATCTTACTCAAGTGGAAAGATCCTGCTCCTCCTTCCCACTCACATTGGATTAGAGACATTATGGCATGTATGAATTTAGAGAAAATACGTTACACCACTCAGGGATCCGAGAATAAATTTGACAGAATTTGGCGCCCCTTCCTAAATTAAAAAAAAAAAAAAAAAACAATTATAGAAGAGTAACTAACCCCCCCCCCCCCCCCCTCTTTTATTTGATTAAATTTTATTTCTTTATGTGTTTTTTTTATTTGTTTTTTTTTTCATATTGATTGTTTATTTTTGTTTCTTGTGGTGTGTGTTTTGTGTTGTTGGGTGTGAGGGTGGGATGTGGGTGGGGTATGTTCGGGAAAAAAAGGGGAAAAAATTTGTAATCATCGTGCTACAATTTCTTTGTTACTAACATTTAATTAAAAAAAACTTTGAAAGAACACTGTCTCATCACCAACTGATTCATATTGATCAAGTTTTGATTTTAAAAAAAAATTAAAAACTTGAGTGTTGAATCTAAAAAAATATATATATATAATTTTATTATTATATAAAATCTCCACTAAGGGGCGCAATTGTATCGTATTTTATTTAATATTTTTTATTTTAGCACTGTTATCTGACACGCACACTTTTTACAGCACACACTGAAAAATAAGACTTCAAAAAAGGAAGGATTATTTTATCTCATACATTATATACATCGTCCACTAAGGGGCGCAATGGTCTCATTCTTCCACGTTTGTGCGACCCACCAATACACTATCTCTGCTTTTATTTCTAAAGGACACAGGACGTGCATATGTACATTTTCAGTCATTAACTTGTGTGTTTATATATATTCTGTTCAAACTTTTATTGCATTTTATTCAATTTTTTTTATTTATTTTTTTATTATTTTGAGCAAAGTAAAAAGGATCTGACACCACAATCCACTGCACATCGGCCTACTGTATGAGAATGTGACAAACAGTCTCATTAAACTGAATTGAATCTAAAAAAATAAATGAAACTTGTATCTCATATTTGTCCACTAAGGGGCGCAATGGTCTAATTCTCCCACGTTGGTGCGACCCACCCATACACTATCCGTGCTTTTATTTCGAGAGGTCGAACCAGGATGTGTTTTCTATTGTTTGGGTTGACTGTCTACCTGTGGTCCTCTCGCGCAGCCTCCTCTGCTACTGTCGCTCAGATCAGCCCTGCGTTCCAATCCCCATACTTCCCTACTATTTAGTATGCCAGAAAAAGATTAAGGATGTCCCAATACATGCAGGTCAATTGTAGTATGTTGAAAATACATAAATGCCTCACTAACTCCAATAGCATTTTGGAGTATTCGTCTTTATTCTTGACATTTCTTGACATAATGAGAACAATCTTCCTTATCTGATTTGTTTTATCTCCTTTAGTATGTAGTGTAGTAAAAATAAAAAGTATGTGATTTTTATTATACTATCTATGTTTGGAACGCAGGGAAATGTCCACTAAGGGGCGCAATGGTCTAACTGTTCCACCTATGTGAGACGATAATATCCGTGCTTTTATTTCGAAAGGTCGAACCAGGATGTGTGTATTCTATTGTCTGGTTGGTTGACTGTCTGCCTGTGGTCCTCACGCGCAGCCTCCCTCTCACGCGCAGCCTCCTCTGCTGTTGTCGCCATGGTGCAGATGATGGAGTCTCAGTGCGAGTATTTCATGTATTTTCCCGCGGTACCCATCACGGATCTGTCGGACCCGGCGAGGTACCGCACCTTGCCCCGCCGCAGTCACCTGTTCCTGGGGGAGACGGTCCGCTTCCTCCTGGTGCTACGCTGCAAGGATGGAGCTGGTACGCCGGCGGAGGAGCACGGCCCGACGGGTAAGGAAGGAGGGGTGGAGGGGGTGGGGGTATCGGATGAAAGGGAGAGGAGGGGGAGATATAATAATAAAGCTTTATTTCAGACACAGGTCCATATAACACATCATAGTACAGTATAAATAAAAAACGAGACACAAAAATACATAAACATTGCATATTAGCCTATGAGATACAGGCTATTGCACCAATGTCGTCTTATACTAGAAGTGCATCTATAGCAGCTTTTCAGAGGGCTCTTTCTATATTATTTAAATCTAGGCTATCTGCACTAGATTGTGATGTTTATACATTTCATTAGATGTATATGTATTATCTAAAATAAAGCATGAATGTGTAGTCCCCCCCCCCCCCTTAAAACCAGATGGAATTATTAAAGGTGTAGTAAGCGATTCTGGAGAACGCTTGTTGTCTAAATCATAGCATAATATCCCCTCACGAAAATATCCAGTGTTAATACACATCTGAGGCTCTCTAAACTAGTATGTAAACAATGGGGCCATTGTAGCTAGCAATATGTCCATTTACAGAGCCTAGGCTGTGCGTGCGTGTGTGTTAATGAGTGTCTCTGTGTGTGCGTGCGTTGTTTGATAAATGATCTAATGTCCCCACTTTGTACAGAGAGAGAGCAAAAAACCTGCTACCACCCCACTTTGATGGTTTGATTCTGCAAACGTTCCTTTTAAATTTGATTTTTTTATTTCTTGTTCCAGCCCCTTGTGTGGATTAACCAAATTAAATCATGAATTTCTCTGTGTGTGTCTGTCTGTCTGTCTGTCTGTCTGTCTGTGTGTGTGTCTCTGTCTGTCTGTCTGTGTGTGTAGATGGCCCTTCCCCAGTCTTTGGTACAGAGTCAGCCAGTGTGCGTGCGTGGCGGGAGCTAGCTGGTTCGCTGTGCGCCGTGGCTAGCGTTAGCCCCGGGGAAAGCAGCCGCCATCGCGCCAATCACCACCACCATCACCATGACTACAGCGGGGACGAGGCCGGTAGGACGGAGACAGAGTTACTAAATATCGACTGATCGTGCAATATATAAAATGTAGCTTAAAGCTGG
>NC_137218.1:1588463-1595963 GCF_949987685.1 Ammodytes marinus
TAGCCAAAGCTATTCTTCCTGGAGTCCACACAACACCTTTGCATCTATACACTGCAGTGCATAATTACATTAAATAATGATCACCATGACAAAACAGTGATAACGGAAATGGTAACAAAAGTAATAAAAATAACTCTACAACAGTCAAAATAAAATAAAATAAAAATAATACAAAATTAACAAAACACAGGACCTAAATTATTCACAGAAACATAGAGATAAACTTATATAAACATGACAGGTGTAATTGATGGTCAGACCAGACAAAAACATATATAAACAGAAACAATTAATGATGATTATACTGATGGGAGTGGCATCATTGGTTAGATATTAGCCACTGCAGAGAGCTGCTCGACTAGTAGATGTTTTTTAAGTAATAGTTTGAATCGATTTTTGCAATTTTCTTGAATAATATGTCCAGGCATGGTGTTCCATTTACTCATGGCTCTATATAATGCTGTACTCTTCGCTCTGTTTGTTTTCACCTTAGGTAGTGTGAATCTTCCTTCCATCGCATGCCTGGTGTTATAATTGTGTTTATCAGAACTGAAACTTAAACATTTATACAATACCCTCGGCAATTTAGTCACTGAAATTTTCCTCGTAAAATTAAGCAAAGAGGCAGTAAATCTATTCTTAACACTTAACCAGGATAGAAAGTTGTGCATTATTTTCACATTACTCCTATAGGAACACCTTAATAAACAGCGTGCAGCCTTATTCTGAGCAATTTGCAATTTTTTTATATGTGACATGGCAGCTCCTGACCAAACCTCTGAGCAATAGTCCAGATGAGCTAAGACAATTGTTTTAATGACATTTCCCATTATATTCTTTGGTAAAAAATGTGAACATCTCCGTATAACTGAGAGACCTCTGCCCATTTTAACTACCACCTTACCAATGTGTTGAGCCCAGGATAAATTACTGTCTACAATTATGCCAAGAAGTTTGGTCTTTTGAACTTGTTCAACTGCCATACCCTTAATGTACAAATTCAACTTGGGATCATTTGATAACAGATGTTTTGTCCCAAATACAAGGCTTTTTGTTTTAGAAACATTAAGAACTAGTTTGTTATGTGTTACCCAGTCCAATACTAACTGCAATTCATTGTTCAAGACATTATTAAGCATTTCAATTGTGGACTCTGACACATATATTGTTGAATCATCAGCATACATCGCTATTTTTGCATTTGTTACAGTTAAAGGTAGTTCATTTGTAAATACAGAAAATAGCAGTGGTCCCAGGCAACTTCCTTGTGGAATTCCACAGTTTAATGATTTGAACTCAGAGAAATGTCCGTTGAAGTACACTGTCTGTTTCCTATTAGCTAAGTAATTTCCTAGCCAGAGTATTGCAGTTGAATTGAAACCATATCCTTTAAGTTTTTGCAATAGCAGATTGTGATCAATTATATCAAAAGCTGCACTGAAATCTAACAGTACAGCACCTACTAAATTCTTGTTATTGATTTCTCTATGCCAATCATCAGTCATTTGAATAAGGGCTGTGCTAGTGGAATGCCCGCCTCTATAAGCATGTTGAAAGTCTGTATTTAAATCATTAGCTGAAAAATAGCATTGTATTTGTTCAAAGGCAATTTTTTCCATGATCTTACTCATAGCAGGCAGCAAACTAATTGGTCGACTATTAGGGCCACTGAATGGTACAGTGGCATTCTTTGGTAGTGGAACAATCTTTGCAATTTTCCATGCTTGTGGGAAAACACATTTTTCAAAACTTAGATTCAACATATGACAAACTGGAGTGGCAATCAAGTTTGCTACCAGTTTCAAAAGTCTCACATCCATGTTATCCACACCAGATGGTTTGTCTTTACAATTTAAAAGCAACTTTTCCACGTAGCTAACATTGACTTTAGTAAATTCAAATGTGCATTTTTTACCTCTCATAATTTGATCTCTAATCAAGGTTTGTGATTGCATGTTGTTTGTTTGGCACATTTCATTCCTAAGTTTCTCCACTTTGTTATTGAAAAAGTTGCTAAGGTGATTGGCAATTCCTACAGGCGTAATAATGAAATGTCCTTCTGATTCAAGAAATGATGGAGGTGACTTAGATTTACTGCCCATCATGTCATTAAGAATATTCCACATTTTTTTGCTGTCATGGCTTGCGTTACGAATCACATTTACAAAATACATCTTCTTCTTCCTTTTATTTAATTTTGTTACATAATTTCGTAGTTTACGATAAACTTGCCAATCCGATTCAAATTTAGAATTATTTGCCATTATCTTTGCTTGATCTCTCTGCTCCATACAATCCTTCAATTCCTCATCAATCCAACAGGATCTGACATTTCTAACAGTTCTCTTCCTCACAGGTGCATGTTTATCAGTTATTTCTCCAAACAGCTTATCAAAAGCCTCCACCGCATCATCTGGATCATCCTTCCACAACACACTATCCCAGCAAATATTTCTAACGTCTTCTATAAAACAGTCTTCATTGAAGTGTTTGTATGATCTCTTTATAATGATTTTGGGTCCAGCTTTCGGGACCTTTGTTTTCCTCACTACTGCCACTAGGTTGTGATCACTACATCCAACTGGTAATGATATGGCCTTGTTACATAACTCTGCTTTGTTAGTATATATATGATCTATACAAGTTGCTGTTCTTGATCCATCCCTTTTTAAGCACACTCTTGTTGGTTGGGTTATCACTTGAGTTAGTCCACATGCATCTGTGACAGCAAGAAGCTTATTCTTAAGTGGACAGTCCAATGATTTCCAATCAATGTTGAGGTCTCCCAGGAAATATATTTCATTTGCATGATCACATACATTATCTATCATATCACACAGTGTATCTAAGTAATCAGAGTTTGCATTAGGTGGCAGTACAATGTCTACCATTTCTTAAAGGCTAAAATGTATGAGTTGGGCAGGGTTGATAAGTGAGAATGTTAATATTTGAGTAAACTTTACTGTAGCCAGTAAAACAAATTACATTCGTTAGTGAGGAAAGTTAATGACATTCAACCTATTATTAGATATATCATTATGAGGCTCAATTAGCGTTTGATTGAAGAGATGGATAATGATTGTTTTTTCCCAAGATGATAGGATCGTCTGTTAAAGCACCTTTAACTTATTTTGATTTAATTTTAGGGCATATGTTTTAAATTAATACATAGTTATACCCTGTGTGTGTATATCTCTCTCTCTCCCTCTTTCTTTCTGTGTGTGTGTGTGTCTGTCTGTCTGTCTGTCTGTCTGTGTGTGTGTGTGTGTGTGTGTCTGTCTCTCTCTCGTTCTCTCTCTCTCTCTCTCTCTCTCTCTCTTTCTCTTTCTCTCTCTCTCTCTTTCTCTTTCTCTCTCTCTCTCTCTCTCTCTCTCTCTCTCTCTCTCTCTCTCTCTCTCTGTCTCTCTCTCTCTCTTTCTTTCTCTCTCTCTCTCTCTCTCTCTCTCTCTCTCTCTCTCTCTCTCTCTCTCTCTCTCTGTCTCTCTCTCTCTCTCTCTCTCTTTCTCTCTCTCTCTCTCTCTTTCTCTTTCTCTCTCTGCCTCTCTCTCTCTCTCTCTGTCTCTCTCTCTCTCTCTCTCTCTGCCTGTCTGTATATCAGGACCGGCAGTGCTATGGAGCGACGGGCGATCACTCCCCCGGTGGGCTCTCCAGTGGGCCGGCCGCTCTACCTCCCGCACCAGGACAAGAGTCTCCTGTCACTGGACAAGATCGCCAAGAGGGAGTGCAAGGTCCTTGTACTGGATGCTGCCAGCTAAGGCCCCTGTGAGTGAGTGAGTGAGTGAGTGAGTGAGTGAGTGAGTGAGTGAGTGAGTGAGTGAGTGAGTGAGTGAGTGAGTGAGTGAGTGAGTGAGTGAGTGAGTGAGTGAGTGAGTGAGTGAGTGAGTGAGTGAGTGTGTGAGTGAGTGAGTGAGTGAGTGAGTGAGTGAGTGAGTGAGTGAGTGAGTGAGTGAGTGAGTGAGTGAGTGAGTGAGTGAGTGAGTGAGTGAGTGTGTGTGTGTGTGTGTGTGTGTGTGTGTGTGTGTGTGTGTGTGTGTGTGTGTGTGTGTGTGTGTGTGTGAGTGTGTGTGTGAGTGAGTGAGTGTGTCTGTGTGTGTGTGTGTGTGTGTGAGCTACTACATTATGCTACTGGCCAACACTTACGTTTTTCATGCAGTCTCTTACACACACACATACACACACACACACACACACACACACACACACACACTCACTTACACACACACACACACACACACACACACACACACACATTGTGCTGATTGTTTGTGTTCAGCTGTTCACATTATTTAGTTCTTGTTTCAAAGGTTTTCATTTGTTTTAGCCGACGAGTTCAAAGTCTTGGACACTGATGCAAACTGAATATTATTTTTTTATGAAAATGTATAAAATATAAGAGGAGGGTCGGACCAGAACGGTTTTAAACTTCTTTTTACGCCTTTCTGAAAATGAACCATATTATTTATTTGTTGCTGCTGATCCTTGTTTTAATTTATTTTTCCTATTGCGAAGTATTACGTTCTGTTTGTACGATTTTAAAGGTGCTACGAGGAACTTTTAAAATATTTCTGAAACAGTCTTATTTTTCCTCTGATGATCATAAATTACATGTAACAGCAAACGATACCATCATCGCAAAGAATGCTATTTTTATATAGTTTTTCTTAATGCCTTTGTCATGGGTATATACGCTCACCCAGGAACAACAGCTGGCGTGGTAAAAACACTACCGCTTTTGTCCAATGGGGGGCGCTAGAATTAACACAAACTGAAAGTTCCTCAGAGCAGCTTTAACATGTTCAATAAATTGTCAAGAAAAAAAAAAAAGGGGACGGGATGAATGAGCGATCTGTGAATGAAATATTTGATCATATTTCATTTTAATTTAAACTGGAGGTGACAGCAGAAGAAGAGTTCACCTTTTACTTCAGTGTTATGACTCGGTATCAACAGCTTTAAGCTTTAAATAAAGATGTAATCATATAAATATAGTTTTAGGGCGACTGTGGGGCAAAAAAAAAGTCGGGGGACAGGCTTTTAGGTATTTTTTTTACTCCAAATTTTAAGTCCGATATTCTCCAATAAAAAAGTTGAATTTTTCTTTAATGTTTTTTTTTAGACGAGTTACACTTCTTTCCTGTAGTTTCCTGACCTTAGGAATTTGATTAAACCTTTTAAAATTAATTAACAGAATTGTTCGTCGACTTAAAAAAACTAAGCAAAATTCAACTTAAAATTTTCTCTGAGAATACCTGAATTTAATGTTGAAAAATTCAGCTTTTTTTTTCTTTATAAACATAGATACCTCCGTCTCCCGTCTCTCTGTTTCCCAGTGGCCCTATGAAGCCGCTGTGTGTAATATAAACTGTATAGATTCATCTCCAAACATCAACGAGTCTGAAGGAAATAAACTGAAACCTTGTTGGAAATGATTAAAAAAAATTCTTTGTCTCTTTGGATGACTCCGGATCTTTATTTTTTTTAAAGATAATTCTTTCTGCATTTTTTTTAAATGATCAAAACGATATATTTTTTAGTTTATTTCCATTAAAAATCCATTTTACAGAAACTCACACAAACCGACACACACACAAACCGACACACACACACTGACGCACACGCACACACACACACGCACACACACACACACACACACACTGACACACACACTGACACACACACACTGACGTACACACACACACTGACGCGCGCACACACACTGACGCGCGCACACACACACACACTGACGCACACACACACACACACACTCTGACAAACAAACAGAAGAACCAGTGTTAGTCATAATACTAAAGTCTCATTCAAAAAATAACCCTATGAATCAAATAGTAAATAATCGTTCAGTCAGTGTTCCTGTCCAGTTTATTAAAAAGGCCAAAATCTCAGAACACCACAAACAGCTCCATTTTATTTTTTTTATTAACCTTTATTTTTCCAGGAATATACTCATTGAGATTCAAAATCTCTTTTTCAAGAGAGTCCTGGCCAAGAAGGAGGCAGCAGCATAAAAACATAAAAGATTCACATTAAAAAAACAAAATTTCACACTTAAAACAAGACACAAAACACAATAAAAAATTTAAATAAAATAAAAAGTCACAAAGCATCAATCTTCATAAAGCACATGGGTTGTTGGCAAACCAAAACAAGACAGTAACAGTGCAAAATACAGTAGGAAAAATTAAACATTGAAAATCAAATCAAAAGTGCACACCGGCAGAATGCATGAAAACAAATGAAGACTATTAAAGTTGGTCTTAAGAAATAGAGAAAGCTGGCTTCCCTAACCATGCCTTGGAGTTTGCTTCATAAATGTGTGTGTCTCTCTGTCTGCTTGTCTGTCTGTGTGTGTCTGTGTTTGACTGTGTGTGTGTGTGAGTGTCTCTGTCTGTGTGTTACGTCTGTCTGTCTGTGTGTGTTTGACTGTGTGTGTGTGTGAGTGTCTCTGTCTGTCTGTCTGTCTGTCTGTCTGTCTGTCTGTCTGTCTGTCTGTCTGTCTGTACTCATCACCAGTGCTTGGGGAGTGCTATTACTTTTCTTAAACAACATAACAACATGTAACTCAGTGAATGTTGGTGTGTGTGTTAAATGGCCACACTGTTCTCGATGCGTCTGGGACACAGGTACGGATACGGCAGCTCCAATTGGCTGTTGCGTTGTGTGATGTCATCAGAAATGGCCGTGAGTTCGGCCTGCACTTCCTCCACCAGCCTGCGGTGGGCGTCCACTTTAAAGATGGCTTCTCTGTAGTGACACAGAGGCACCTGTAGGGGGAGACACATTTATTTATTTTTTGCATTTTTATGCTTTATTGATAGTGTAGAGACAGAGTTGAAATGGGGCAGAGAGGGGAGTGACATGCAGAGAACGACCGCGGGCTGGAATCGAACCCGGGTCCGCTGCTGGTCCGAGGCCCATGGGGGGGGGACGCCCTACCAACTGAGCTAAGGGCGCCCCCCTGGAGACACACATTTTAACAGAATAAATAAGTAACTTTCAGGCGATATTTACACCGTCAAAATGTTTTTAGTTATTTCTAAAAAATCTAAAATATAAATCTGATTTCTTACAACCACATGTTAGGGGCACGTTAACACACCAAGATTTAAATTTAAATTTTAAATACTTGATTTTTAGATTTTTCTTTTACAGCACACACGCAGAACTGTAAAAGTGAACACACAAACAAAATAGAATAAACTAACCAACATGGCGTACTCTACTTTACAGGTTTCTAAGGACATTGTTTGAGCTATACTATAATATAAAGCAAAAAATAAAAAGTCAAAAAGGTGTCATGAAGGGAGCGCCCTTAGCTCAGTTGGTAAGGCGTCCCCCTCCCGGGCCGGGCCCAGCAGCGGACCCGGGTTCGATTCCAGCCCGCGGTCGTTCTCTGCATGTCACTCCCCTCTCTGCCCCATTTCACCTCTGTCTCTCTGCACTATCAATAAAGCATAAAAATGCCCAAAAAAATATCTTTAAAAA
>NC_137218.1:1600963-1613463 GCF_949987685.1 Ammodytes marinus
CATTCTGGTGAAAAGAATAAAAGATTAAGTCAACATTTATTAAAGTTGAGATGAAAGGTAAAATTAGCAAAACAACATAACTTGCTAGCAGCCAGATGCTTAAAGGTGCAGTGTGTAATATGACATCATCAAGAAAGTTCTACAAAGTTCTAGAATGCAACGCTCCCTGGGTAACCCCACCCCTTTTGAATAATAACAGAAGCTACAGTGGCCTTCAAGGACAAGAGCAATTCTAAATTTTAAACAATGCACCTGATGACATTCCAACTATGACACTTTCAAGATGGCGGCACTAGGCTTTGGTCCAAAATATGCAGAAATATGGACATATATGAGACCCTTTCTAAGGGGAAAAAAATAATAAAAAAATAAAATTTCAGCTATTATGCACTAAATTAAATGTGCTTATGGATATTATAATTATTTTCTACAAAATCTGCTAGGAAATAAAACCCAAAATTCTACACACTGCAGGTTTAACAACTGGACAGAGGGACAGATGACCACTAGCTTTTGATAATGTTATTGGGGCTACTGACCAAATATCTTCTATCTTATTAAAATCAAACATTCATTCATAACATATTGAGCGATGGTTTGTGTACCTTATCAAACACTCCGTTGGCAGCCAGCAGAGAGTTTCTGGCCTGGATGTTGATCTGCATCGAGGTCCCGACATGAGGCATCAACAGCTGACCACCAAACAACAAAACAATTATTTTAAAAAAATAAACACAAACCAACACACAGACACACAGACACAACATCTGAATGTGAATCAATCTGAACTTCCATAGAGTTTTCACAGTTTAAAAGCTACAGTGCATAACTTTTTCATGTAAATGAATGTCCGTTACATTCAAGCCATCGCCAAACGAGTTGACACAAAGTTGATTAAGCCTATCAGCACCACAAAACACTCTCTATTTCAGTATGGGATGGATGGATGGATGGATGGATGGATGGATGGATAGATGGATGGATGGATGGATGGATGGATGGATGGATAGATAGATAGATAGATAGATAGATAGTAGGGTCACTTTAGACATATTTGTAACACTTTATTATTTTTAGATAATGCATATTTCAATAAATAAAAAGTTCCTGTCCACCTATCGACAGTAACAAGTATTTAAATATATTTAAGGGTTCAAAAAAGTAAATGTTTTCAATATGTATTTTGGGGATTTAAAAAAATAATAATCGGCCGATTTAATCGTTATCGGAATTTTTCTCTGAAAATAATCGGCATCGGCACCCAAAAATCTATATCGGTCGGGCCCTAATAGATAGATAGATAGATAGATAGATAGATAGATAGATAGATAGATAGATAGATAGATAGATACACAGACAGACACACACACACACACACACAGACCTGATAGAGTGGGTGTATCTCTGGTAGCTGCCGTAGCGTAGCCACACAGCTCAGCTCTCCCATCATGTGCGTTCTCAGGTAATGGGAGAAGAGCTGGTGGCACTGGAAGTCTGCGCTGTGGACCCAGGTCTTAGCCAGCAGCCAGGCAGAGTCACTGGGCAGGAAGACGGGGGCCAGGGGGCCAGGGCTCTGCTGCAACTAGGGAGGAAAATAGTTTATTTTATTTTTTATTAAATATTTTATTTTTATTGTTTTGTTTTGTTTTATATTTATTATTATTATTATTATTATTATTATTATTATTATTATTATTTTTCTTATTTTATTTTATGTATTTTTTTTTTATTATTTTGTTTAACTATTATAAATGTTTTAATATTAATTATTTTATTTTATATATATATACTATTTTAGATATTTGGTATGATATGGTATGATATGGATAGTCATATTCCCAGCTGTAGTCAAACCCCTGAGCTCACCTGTATGGCTAAGGACAGCAGCTAGCTCACCTGTATGGCTAAGGACAGCAGCTAGCTCACCTGTATGGCTAAGGGCAGCAGCTGGCTCACCTGTATGGCTAAGGGCAGCAGCTAGCTCACCTGTATGGCTAAGGACAGCAGCTGACTCACCTGTATGGCTATGGGCAGCAGCTGTCCCTGTGTGTTCAGGTGCAGCAGACACAGAGGCGCCGACAGGTACGAAGGTTTTCCATTGATCTGATTGGACGGGACGCCCTCCAGCACCTCGTAGTCCAACAGGTAGACGCTCCCTCGCTGTCACACGCAGATAAGAGCCAAATCAAATCAGTTTTAACATTGTATAGCCCAAAATCACAAATTGACATTTGTCTCAGTGGGCTTTACATTCCATACAGTATGATACAATATGACATCCTGCCCTTACCGAAGAATAAAACTAAGAAAATACGTAATTTTTTTTATGCGTAATGTAATCTCAACGGACTTCATTAAACAAGTAGAGAAGAGTTTTAGTCTTTTTACTACACTACATACTAAAGTACAGAAGAGTTTTAGTCTTTTTACTACACTACATACTAAAGTACAGAAGAGTTTTAGTCTTTTTACTACACTACATACTAAAGTACAGAAGAGTTTTAGTCTTTTTACTACACTAAATACTAAAGTACAGAAGAGTTTTAGTCTTTTTACTACACTACATACTAAAGTACAGAAGAGTTTTAGTCTTTTTACTACACTACATACTAAAGTACAGAAGAGTTTTAGTCTTTTTACTACACTAAATACTAAAGTACAGAAGAGTTTTAGTCTTTTTACTACACTACATACTAAAGTACAGAAGAGTTTTAGTCTTTTTACTACACTAAATACGAAAGTACAGAAGAGTTTTAGTCTTTTTACTACACTACATACTAAAGTACAGAAGAGTTTTAGTCTTTTTACTACACTAAATACTAAAGTACAGAAGAGTTTTAGTCTTTTTACTACACTACATACTAAAGTACAGAAGAGTTTTAGTCTTTTTACTACACTACATACTAAAGTACAGAAGAGTTTTAGTCTTTTTACTACACTACATACTAAAGTACAGAAGAGTTTTAGTCTTTTTACTACACTACATACTAAAGTACAGAAGAGTTTTAGTATTTTTACTACACTACATACTAAAGTACAGAAGAGTTTTAGTCTTTTTACTACACTACATACTAAAGTACAGAAGAGTTTTAATCTTTTTACTACACTACATACTAAAGTACAGAAGAGTTTTAATCTTTTTACTACACTACATACTAAAGTACAGAAGAGTTTGTCTTTTCACTACACTACATACTAAAGTACAGAAGAGTTTTAGTCTTTTCACTACACTACATACTAAAGTACAGAAGAGTTTTAGTCTTTTCACTACACTACATACTAAAGTACAGAAGAGTTTTAGTCTTTTTACCACACTACATACTAAAGTACAGAAGAGTTTTAGTCTTTTTACCACACTACATACTAAAGTACAGAAGAGTTTTAGTCTTTTTACTACACTACATACTAAAGTACAGAAGAGTTTTAGTCTTTTCACTACACTACATACTAAAGTACAGAAGAGTTCTAGTCTTTTTACTACACTACATACTAAAGTACAGAAGAGTTTTAGTCTTTTTACTACACTACATACTAAAGTACAGAAGAGTTTTAGTCTTTTTACTACACTACATACTAAAGTACAGAAGAGTTTTAGTCTTTTTACTACACTACATACTAAAGTACAGAAGAGTTTTAGTCTTTTTACTACACTACATACTAAAGTAAAGAAGAATGTTAGTCTTTTTACAACACTACATACTAAAGTACAGAAGAGTTTTAGTCTTTTTACTACACTACATACTAAAGTACAGAAGAGTTTTAGTCTTTTCACTACACTACATACTAAAGTACAGAAGAGTTTTAGTCTTTTTACTACACTACATACTAAAGTACAGAAGAGTTTTAGTCTTTTCACTACACTGCATACTAAAGTAAAGAAGAATGTTAGTCTTTTTACTACACTACATACTAAAGTACAGAAGAGTTTTAGTCTTTTTACTACACTACATACTAAAGTACAGAAGAGTTTTAGTCTTTTCACTACACTACATACTAAAGTACAGAAGCGTTTTAGTCTTTTTACTACACTACATACTAAAGTACAGAAGAGTTTTAGTCTTTTCACTACACTACATACTAAAGTACAGAAGAGTTTTAGTCTTTTTACTACACTACATACTAAAGTACAGAAGAGTTTTAGTCTTTTTACTACGCTACATACTAAAGTACAGAAGAGTTTTAGTCTTTTTACTACACTACATACTAAAGTACAGAAGAGTTTTAGTCTTTTACTACACTACATACTAAAGTACAGAAGAGTTTTAGTCTTTTCACTACACTACATACTAACGTACAGAAGAGTTTAAGGGCCACGGGAGAGAAAAAAAAAAATCAGATAAGGAAGATTTATTTCATTATGTCCAGAAATGTCAAGAATAAAGACAAATACTCCAAAATGCTAATGGAGTTAGTGGGGCATTTATGTATTTTCAGCATACTACAGTTGACGTGCATGTATTTTGGGACATCTTAAATCTTTTTCTGGCATACTAAATAGTAGGGAAGTATGGGGATTGGAACGCAGAGCTCACCTGTAGTTCCCGCTGGAGGGAGGAGCCAGCAGGTAGAAAGGGGCGGAGCATGTCACAGGTAACAGCCAGGTTGGCAGGGAGAGCTTTAATCTGTCTCAGCAGCAGAGGGTTACAGCCGTTCACACACTGGTGACCGAAGTACCAATCCTCCTTCCAGTGAGCCTGGACGAACTCTGGGAGGATTAGGAATGAACTGTTTAAGTTATTATGTTAGGGGGCGCCCTTAGCTCAGTTGGTAGGGCGTCCCCCCCCATGGGCCTCGCCCAGCAGCGGACCCGGGTTCGATTCCAGCCCACGGTCGTTCTCTGCATGTCACTCCCCTCTCTGCCCCATTTCACCTCTGTCTCTATACTGTCAATAAAGCATAAAAATGCCCAAAAAATATCTTTAAAAAAAAAAAATTATTATGTTAAAGGTGTAAAGATATGACTTCACCGTTTACTGTGTTCCAGTGTTAAAGGTTCTACCAAACATTTCTAAATAATGTAAGTTGAGTTAAAGAGATCCTATTAGACTACCTTTCTGGTCTTAATTTCTTGTTAAAAACTGCTATAGAGCAACCTGACACGAATCACATCACAAAAAACCATGTAGATTTTCGGGACACTCTTCCTCTTACCCTAGCGAGCAGAGCAGTCTCTCTCTACACACTGGCCGTGTCTGAACTGCCATACTAACGTCCTACTCATACTCATTTTGACTTCAATTTGAGTATGTGACGGTTGGGTATGCGAGTTTGGGTATGTGAGAAATTCCCGGATGAGTACTAACTTCCGGGAAGATTTTGGGTATGAATCGATCGTATACTTTTCCTACTCAACCGCCCCACAATGCATTGGGTCAATTCTACCCGCCCAGGAAAATGAAATATTTTCGAGCAAGTTGCTAGGCAACAACATTGTTTGGGGTTCCGCGATCTGACAACTGTACGTGCAGTCATTCATACACTCTTACAATAGATAAGAGATGAAGATAAATACCTAACAACATTAGAGTCACTAAGTGAAATGAGTGTTGTGAGTCTGATAGTGGAGAGAGATCAGAACAGATCGCTGTCCCACACACCGCGGCTCGTCCAGCTCAACTCACAGACAGCTGAGTGCTGATGAGCCGGACAGAGAGCGTCGGAGGGATCCTCCGCCTCAAAACATCATTATTATAAAACAAGAGGTCTAAAACACAGATGATGAACACAGGACTGTAAAAATCTAGTTCAATATCTAACCTGTAGAGGGCGGTTATAAGCTTAACAGTGTCTAAACTGCCTGAATCTTATAAGAAGAAGAAGAAATTCTTCATTGCTTGAGTATACTTCAACTGAGAACGTTTTAGACGCAGCTCGCATACACAATCGATCTTTGAGTAGAGAGTATGCAGTATATAGATGGTGAGTATGTAGGATGTAGGACGCTAGTATGGCAGTTCAGACACGGCCACTGCTTTGAGCTTCTCCGCCCCTCCCCCCCTGCTGCAAACCTCACTCCGTTGTGATTGGTTATCTTCCTTCCAGCGGCGGGAAATTTTCAGGAAGGTGAGGGCATGCAGCCGGAGCAGCATTACCATACATGGAAACATGACAGAAACTACCCGAGCGTGACAGAAACTATCCGGAAATTTTAACAAGTTCGGCTCGATCGGCTGCCATAGTGTTTAGTGCTCTGCACAGCCACCCCAGACGGTCAGCAGGGAATACGTCTAAATGCATGTACGTAATTATTTGATACTCTAGTATGGTTAAACATGACTATAAATCATTATAACAACGTTTATAGGTCATAAAAGTCGAAAAGTATCATAGGTTACTTAAGGTTTAAGTTACTTTATTAGCCAATGGTGAGCCTGGACAAACTCTGGGAAGGTTATGTTTTTCATAGATTATTTTGTGGAATTTTTTAAGCTTTATTGATAGTTTTGGAGAGACAGACAGATTTGAAATGTGTCAGAATGACATGCAGAGAACGACCCGGGCTGGATTCTGACCTGGGTCTGCTGTGAAGAGGACAGACAGACAGATAGACAGACAGACAGACAGACAGACAGACAGACAGACAGACAGACAGACAGACAGACAGACAGACAGACAGACAGACAGACAGAGAGGGGAATGACATGCAGAGAACGACCCGGGCTGGATTCTAACCCGGGTCTGCTGTGAAGAGGACTGAGACTCTATGGAGGGGGGGAGAGGGTGTCTAGATTGATAGATAGATAGATAGATAGATAGATAGACAGACAGACAGTCAGACACACAGACAGACAGAAACACAGACAGACAGACAGACGTGTCTTACGGGCGATGTGGTTGTTGTGTGCGTTGTGTTTGAACACAGTCTCCAGCTCGGTGAAGCTGCTCCAGGGTTCAGCCCGGCCGGTCAAACCCTTCAGATAGTGCAGGTTGGCACTAGAACTGAGACAGAGAGACACACACAACTCAGAGACCGTGTGTGTGTGTGTGTGTGTGTGTGTGTGTGTGTGTGTGTGTGTGTGTGTGTGTGTGTGTGTGTGTGTGTGTGTGTGTGTGTGTGTGTGTGTGTGTGTGTGTGTGTGTGTGTGTGTGTGTGTGTGTGTGTGTGTGTGTGCAGGTTGGCAGCAGGACTGAGACAGAGAGACACACACAACTCAGAGACTGTGTGTGTGTGTGTGTGTGTGTGTGTGTGTGTGTGTGTGTGTGTGTGTGTGTGTGTGTGTGTGTGTGTGTGTGTGTGTGTGTGTATGGGGGGGTGAGTGTGTGTGTGTGTGTGTGTGTGTGCGTGTCTGTGTGTGTGTGTGTGTGTGTGTGTGTGTAAGAGACAGCATGAAAAAAGTAAGTGTTGGCCAGTAGCATAATGTAGTAGCTCACGTGTGAGTGAGTGAGTGAGTGAGTGAGTGAGTGTGTGTGTGTGTGCGTGCGTGCGTGCGTGCGTGCGTGCGTGCGTGTGTGCGTGCGTGCGTGCGTTCACCTCTTGCTTGTGTAGCTGAGGTTCGGCCCGAGGTCTGAGGCACTGTTCATGTCGACACATTGTGGAGCGCCGTCAACAAACTTTCTCCATCTGAAACAAAGACACAGTGAGAGAACGGATACATTAAAACTATAAAGACTTCATTAATCTAGTTAGCATGCAGTATGCTACACTTGGGACATACTTTTACTTATTTATTTCATCCTAACATGGCTCCTTGATCTTGCCTCTTGCTTTTATATCCGTCGCATCCCCGTTTGTTTTCATACGGAGGCTCCGTCGATGTGACGTCTCTTCACGTGCGCGTTGGATTGTGGGTCAGAATCAGAGAGAGATATTAGAGCCACCTTCCATCAATCTATTGCGTCACACCTGTCACTTTTTGATCCGGAAGTCCCGCCTCCGGAAGTCCCGCCTCTTATAAACTTCTGATCAATCTATTGCATCACACCTGTCAGATTTGTGACGTCATCATAGCCCCGCCCCCCGGAAGTCCCTCCCCTTCTATACTTTTCATCAGCTGTCACCTTTTGTCAAGTCATCATAGCCCCGCCCCACCATAGCCCCTCCCCTTCTATACTTTTCATCAGCTGTCAGATTTTTGTGACGTGATGGTAGTCCCGCCCCTCCATAGCCCCTCCCCTTCTATACTTTTCATCAGCTGTCACTTTTGTGACGTGTGATCATAGTCCCGCCTCTTATAAACTTGTCATAAAATTGTCAATATATAGAACCAATGAGATTCGTTTATTTTACCGCAAAGTCCCACGATTGGTTTAATACGGATAAAGCTGGATGGATGTTGGCCTTTAAAGTTTGCTATTTTAATAATTAGGTCAATAAGACATTAAAATACATAGTGTGCTGAATTCTTGCAGGCACACGAAATTAAATACCTTCAACACCACAATTATTGATTTATTTTAAATACATCAAATTGTAATTGAAAAAGAAACCTGTCCTTGATCCTATATTGATATAAGTTCCATTAAACAACTTACAATGTTTTATTTAATCAAGACTATACTGTAGGTGAATGGAGTCCTCCTTCTTGAAGTTAATGGAGGGGCTTCGATTGTCAGCATTACATAACAGTATTGTTTATGGTTTTATTTGTCTTCAGCTCATTTTTGCAGCTCTTTATGCTCATTAATAGTATTTAGCCTTAGATATAGAAATCAGACTTTTAACTTGAGTTTTTTCACTTAAAAATATGTAGCAAAAACAAAGCAAAGATGTAATGTTTATTTCTTTACGTTGCCTGACAGTCTTGAAGTAAGAATCGAAAAGTTCTATGTTTTCCAACCTGTTGTAAGACTGTTGAAAGAATGGTGAAACGGTTGCTTTCCGGTCTTATGCTCTCACTCATGTGAATGTGTTGCTCAACTTCCCCTTGGGGCCAGCTGCTCCAGCATGCTCTAAGCGCCATGCTCCTCGCCTGAGATTTTCAAATCCAGCAGTGAAGGAATCAAAGAATCTTTTGCGATATCCCTCCTTTGAATTGAGCAATGGTTGATTTTTGCAAGTCAGTAGCTTTGCCAAACACCGTTCCTGCATGTGTATACATCATAGATAGTAAATAATATACATCTATGTGGTAACTGCAGGCCATATCTAAGATCAGTAGCTCCTCCAAAATACAGCCCAGTTCTTCCTTTGTGTGTGACTAAAAATTAGGCTACATATTGTGTCTTGTGCTTAAGATTGTGATTATAGACAGTTTATAATTTTACACTATGCACATATTTAGCTGATTTGAGCTTTACTGGGTGAGGGTCAGAGTCCAAATTCATAGAGTGGTGAAGCTGCAGTCAGTCACAGAGTGGGGGTTGATGTATTTGAATCACCTCTACAGATACAATGAGCAAAAGTCCACAGCTCGAGATGAACTGTTCAAAATGAGCTGTTCGTTCTCTTCTGCCCAGTGGCAATGCTGTTTTGTTCTGGTCTTTACAGTTTTCGTTGTACCTCAGTGCAACCTATGAGTGCAACATAGCAACAGATGACATCACAAACAATGTTTAGGTAACCCATGGACATATAAAGAAAGAGGTAACCCCATACTCCCTATGTTAAACAATTTAAATATGACAATGCCAAAGTGCCTGTAACAAAAGACAATGATTCAGGTTGGTGGAGGTGCACTGCACAGCTTTCACTGTGATCTACTAGGCCACTTTTAAAATGGGACCATGGCTCAAAAATTAATAAAAAGCCTTTGTCACATAAGTACTAATTTCTCCTACAGGAATACTGCACATTGCACCGATGCACATATTACCACAATGGCATAACAGAAGATAGAAAAAAAACTGTCAATCTAATCGTGGCTATAGAGCAAAAAGTCAGTGGATCACCAAAGTCAGTATACCTCATCCTCTGGGCTACCTAAATGTTCATACCAATTTAATGGTGATCCATTAAACATTTGTAAAATATGTCAGTGTGGACCAAAGTAGTGGAGCAACTCAAACACTACTTTGGAAACACATTACTATTGACTAACTTAATAATTAACTTCATGGATGTCGCTGAAGGTGGTAAAGTGTTTATGGTGAACGTGGCCTAAAAAATAAATAAATAAAAAAACGCTTTTGAATGGTTCAGGGGATCCAGCGGTGTGTTTCAGACATGTCTACGCGTACATCTTTCGGTATGGCTGAAAATGATGGCTGAGAATACGATCAAGCTGACGGATAACTTTACCAGGAGCCAGACGTCCAAGGACATTGTGTTGGTCAAGAAAATTCTAAATTTTGGAGATAACCCCGGCCCTCCTAAACCTGTTTAACCCGGTTGCGAGATACCCCCGCCCCTTTGCTGATCATCTTTAAAAAGAAAAAAACCTCCAAGCCATCACAAATGACCGTGAGCGCCTCCAAACGACCCTCTACGAGGAAGATCGAGGTCCCTCAATACAGACGACCAAGGGAGTTCTCTGAAGAGTGTATTCCTCTCATACATTATGTTTTCAATCTTAAAACGGCGAGAGAAGACGCCAACTACCGCAAGCGTCTGCGAGCGAATATCCAATTCGTACTGAACCATCAAAGGGAATCGGATCTGAAAAACAGAGTGATTCAACTCATGGCGCAACTGGAAGATGGATCCCCACCCCCTCCTAAACCTGTTTAACCCCACCCGTTTGCAGAGCATCTTTAAAAAGAAAAAAAACAAAAACATACAACCCATATTCCTATCATACTTTATCTTTTCAGTCGAAAATGTATAACCAGAGACTGGCACAAACGACTGCGAGCGAATATCCAATTCGTACTGAGTCATCAGAAGGAATCGGAGCTGAAAAACAGAGTGATTCAGACACTTCCAGTTGTTCTTCGCACGGTTCTGCGGTCTCGCCACTGCAGTTAAGGGAAGTGCATGGGAGTTTGACAACTTTATTTCTACAAACGGTGCGACATGCGATCGCTACGCTGTTGACCGACGTATTGTCAAAATACCAAAAAGATACCTGCTATGGCTGTGAAACCGATCACCCGGGTCAGAACCAGCATCAGTGTCTGTTTGAACCACCGGACTTTTTCTTTAACACACACTTTGATGTGTTGAAAGAACGCTTGTGGACTGATCGTTTTATCCCCGCCGTCCAAAGGGCATTGTCATATTTAAATTGTTTAACATAGGGAGTATGGGGTTACCTCTTTCTTTATATGTCCATGGGTTACCTAAACATTGTTTGTGATGTCATCTGTTGCTATGTTGCACTCATAGGTTGCACTGAGGTACAACGAAAACTGTAAAGACCAGAACAAAACAGCATTGCCACTGGGCAGAAGAGAACGAACAGCTCATTTTGAACAGTTCATCTCGAGCTGTGGACTTTTGCTCATTGTATCTGTAGAGGTGATTCAAATACATCAACCCCCACTCTGTGACTGACTGCAGCTTCACCACTCTATGTATTTGGACTCTGACCCTCACCCAGTAAAGCTCAAATCAGCTAAATATGTGCATAGTGTAAAATTATAAACTGTCTATAATCACAATCTTAAGCACAAGACACAATATGTAGCCTAATTTTTAGTCACACACAAAGGAAGAACTGGGCTGTATTTTGGAGGAGCTACTGATCTTAGATATGGCCTGCAGTTACCACATAGATGTATATTATTTACTATCTATGATGTATACACATGCAGGAACGGTGTTTGGCAAAGCTACTGACTTGTAAAAATCAACCATTGCTCAATTCAAAGGAGGGATATCGCAAAAGATTCTTTGATTCCTTCACTGCTGGATTTGAAAATCTCAGGCGAGGAGCATGGCGCTTAGAGCATGCTGGAGCAGCTGGCCCCAAGGGGAAGTTGAGCAACACATTCACATGAGTGAGAGCATAAGACCGGAAAGCAACCGTTTCACCATTCTTTCAACAGTCTTACAACAGGTTGGAAAACATAGAACTTTTCGATTCTTACTTCAAGACTGTCAGGCAACGTAAAGAAATAAACATTACATCTTTGCTTTGTTTTTGCTACATATTTTTAAGTGAAAAAACTCAAGTTAAAAGTCTGATTTCTATATCTAAGGCTAAATACTATTAATGAGCATAAAGAGCTGCAAAAATGAGCTGAAGACAAATAAAACCATTAACAATACTGTTATGTAATGCTGACAATCGAAGCCCCTCCATTAACTTCAAGAAGGAGGACTCCATTCACCTACAGTATAGTCTTGATTAAATAAAACATTGTAAGTTGTTTAATGGAACTTATATCAATATAGGATCAAGGACAGGTTTCTTTTTCAATTACAATTTGATGTATTTAAAATAAATCAATAATTGTGGTGTTGAAGGTATTTAATTTAGTGTGCCTGCAAGAATTCAGCACACTATGTATTTTAATGTCTTATTGACCTAATTATTAAAATAGCAAACTTTAAAGGCCAACATCCATCCAGCTTTATCCGTATTAAACCAATCGTGGGACTTTGCGGTAAAATAAACGAATCTCATTGGTTCTATATATTGACAATTTTATGACAAGTTTATAAGAGGCGGGACTATGAT
>NC_137218.1:1623463-1630963 GCF_949987685.1 Ammodytes marinus
GCTTGCCGTCTGTCTGTCTGTCACTCATCCTATCCACGGGGTCTCCTCACCTTTCGCTAAGGAGGGGAAACAGCGCCCCCAAAATCCCGGTTGTGGCCAGAAATATATTACATCCGTAGTGATAAGGACTACCGTAGGGAATGATAAGGGAAAGTCAGCCGACCTACTATTCAGCGCGGTACGTATTTACTTTTTGTTTTGAGTAATTTTAAAGCTTAAATACTGTACTCTTACCGGTCATGTACTGTTATGGTTTAATCTGAATGGATATTAATCACCTAATCAAAAGATAACGACGATGTTAATTCTCTGTACATAAACACACTGAAATGTATATTTAATACTTGTCAATATAATCAGGTCTATAAACAGTAAACGGCATCTGGTTCCATAGTGTAGCGGTTATCACGTCTGCTTTACACGCAGAAGGTCCTGGGTTCGAGCCCCAGTGGAACCAAATGTTTTAGATCTTTACAGGCTGTACAGGTCATTATATAAGGTGGTTTTCACTCGACCAAAATCTATCAGGTTTCACACGTTAAAGAGAAAAGTTAATTTTCGAAAAAAATCTATTTCCTGTTTGGACAAATAGCTCAACCTTCAAAATAAAAGTGTTTGAGGTCAGAATGGTGACACAAAACTTGTAAAAACTAAAACTGTGTTTCTTAGAAGATTATTGAAATAATACAGACTTTTGAGACCATAAAACACTCGTTCTGCCTTTTCTCAGGCTAGGATGAACCGATTTCTAAAATGTTGCACATTTATTCTACATAGGATCTCAGAGTTCAATACACCTTCATATTCCCACCGGTGAAGTAGGTCTGTAGGGTTGTTGTTGACTTTTTAGTTGTAATGACAGTGGCGAGCATCGAGTGACATCAACTGTTTACTACGTGCTGCAATCATGAACATTTCAGAATGTTGATGAAACAATCAGAAACGTTGTAGAAGGAAAGTGTTTAAAATGTGGAGATGCCGGGGATTGAACCCGGGGCCTCATACATGCGAAGCATGCGCTCTACCACTGAGCTACATCCCCACGTGGCGGTCAGATGAGGTAATACGACAGTATTTATAATCAAAATGGCGGATAGTGGCGCGAAAATATGAAGTGGTTCATGCATGGAACCCGAGTGCCACCTGGTGACCATCTCTCGTAACAACCATAAGAGTCCATCCCGTAAAGGTCCATCCTTATTTTACCCTTTACTGTCTATGATTTTACCCGATTCCGATAATAAACGATCTATCCAAAGTATTCTACACAGATGGGCCAATATACAACTCTTCTTTATTGCTAAACAGAATGTCATATTTGGGTTTATCAGACCCGCTCCTCTGACAAAATGCTTTATGTTCCTCAAGGCCGGTCTGAGCTGGTAAATAGGCCTACTTTTATCTTCAGTGCCCCGACTCCTGGAACAACTTACAGCAACAAAGTAAAGATAAAACCTTCATATCCTTTAACCAATTCAGACATATCGTCTTAAATCTGCCAAACTCTACCTGTAACTGTTTTCATTCGGCTATATTGTACTTTCACCCGTTTCATTTTAACTGCAGCCATTCTACATCTCTGTCTAAATGTTTCAGTAGTTTTGTCTCTTTATCAGTTGTTGTGTATTTGATGTATTTGCATTTGTTTGACTCGACATCATTGTAAATGTGGGTCACGCACACGCACGCACACGCACACACACACACGCACACACACACACACACACACACACACACACACACGCACACACGCACAAACACACACACACACACACACGCACGCACACACACGCACGCGCACACACACACACACACACACACACACACACACACACACACACACACACACACACACACACACACGCACACACACTCCTCAATTGATCTCTCCAGTATAAATAAAGTTAAAATAAAAACAAATGAAAAGTCCTTTAGACAGAACATATGATTTTGATGGATAACTGCCTTTGCTGCACTTTTTCATCCAATTTGGTTGTTGCTAAAAATCTAGGGTCTTGAAACTGCGGTCCTAAAACTACAGCTAGTTCATTCAGTATTGTTGTAATTCACCTCCCGGCCGCTGGCGGCAGCATTGAGCCAAACACCAGCGGAGCAGCGCCGTAGGCCTATATAAACAGCACGTCTCTTGGCGAGAAAAAATAACTAAACAATTCGCCATTGTGGATTTTTACGCGGAGTGGAGCTCGTGACATATTATATACCATCATATTTCGGATTTAGAGGCATTTGTTATTGCTTTAAACCCACGTGACATCGGCGGTTGCCTTCCTGAAGGGTTGGGGAGACTTTTAACATTCTTAACTGCCTCATATTGTCAACATTTGTCCAACGATCTAACTGTAAATCTCCTGAAATGTTGATTCCCCTTGGAAAGCCTTTCAGGACGGTCCCTGGCCCGGATGCTGGCGGGTAAATGCAATATTAGCCCCTATTTTAAAGCATTAAGACGTTTCCATGGCTTCAGATTAGAAAGAAAACACAAATGCCATCATCACGGAGAAATGGCGGGAAATTAAGTAGTACGTCATCACGTAATAGTGACGTACGCTGCGATGGCCGAGTGGTTAAGGCGTTGGACTTGAAATCCAATGGGATCTTCCCGCGCAGGTTCGAACCCTGCTCGCAGCGATGTGGTACCTTTTTTTTTTTTTTTTTTAACCATTTTACTTAATTTAAAATGAAATAAAACTGAAACACATAGTTGTCGTGAAAGTAAAATCTTATTAGAGAAAGAGGAATTTCTCTTTTCTGATGTTTGACGGCATTTCTGAAGCATCTTCTAGACATGTAATGCAAAGTTTGGCCGCTAGATGTCAGTGTAGGACAGGCCAGTCATACTGTCTGATGGAAAGAGACTTTTTACAATTTTGATTGATTGATTCAATTTTATTTCAGACATATCAAAAAAAGAAAAATTAAAAGCATGAAAATACAATAAAAAAATATGTTCAAATGATTTCACAAATAAAAATAAACAAAAAATAAACAAATAACATTGAATTGATATGCCTGAAAAGGAGTATGAAGAAGTATAAACTTATTTGATCCTACCCCTTTTCCACAGCTCAATAACTTTATAATAATTTTTTATATATTACATTCAAACGTAATGTAATACAATTATTTTATTTTTCTACTAGCTCGTTGTGTAGCATATTATAGCTATATGGCAGATCATTGGCTACATTGTATTTATTCTGTCTTAAGGCCTTTGCACACCGGGCGCGTTTTATTCGTGCGATTAATCCGTTAATTAACGAACGTATACAGAGTCAATACAAGCTTCCACACCAGCGCCGTCATTTTGCATCGCGAATTTGCGTTTTTTATTTTTTCAAACTGAGTTCGATTTTTCTGGGACGTCGCTTCTAAAGTGAGACGCGACAAAATTCACATTTCAAAACATTCGCTTTTACGTTGCGTTTATTCGCGTCGCGCCCGGTGTGCAAAGGCCTTTACTCTTCACAATTTATATAATATTGTATATCCTTTGTTATGTAGGCTATACGGCTTTCTATTTCTGAATTATCCAAATTAAGACTAAACTGGCCTACTGCTTTTTCCACTAAAGTGCTTCTAGCTATTACATTTATGGATGTTTTGTCATAACATACGGTAAGGTAACTCATCTAGAGGCTTTATATATATTATTTTATATTAGTCAACGTTACAGTTATTGCAGAAATATGCCCTTTTGCTTATTGATCCATTGCGTAGCTTAATTCTGGTATTTTTCAGCATGCTGCTTCTGACATCATGTATTGGGACATCCGAAATATTTTTCTGTCATATAGCAGGTAAGTATGCGTATCTTTAAAAGGTAGCCTGCGTTCCAAATCGCATACTCTTTCTTTTTTCTTTTCTACATACTACATCTGATCATAAACAGTATCCAGTTAGCATGCAGTATATGCTTCAATTGGGACATACTTTAACTTATTTATTTCATCCTAACATGGCTCCTTGATCTTGCCTCTTGCTTATATATCCGTCTCATCGCTGGTTGTTTTCACTGGGAGGCTCAGTCCATGTGATGTAACTTCTGCTGCAGTGGATTGTGGGTCAGAAACCTCCATAAAGCTGCTGGTTTCTTTCAACACTAAAAAAAAATCACCACCGGATGTAGTAGGACATCTGGGTATTTCTAAGCATACTAAATCTGACCACAAGAATTGGGACATCCTAAATAATTTTCCTACCAAGTTAAATAGCACATTGTATGGGGAATGGAATGCAGGGCAAGTCATTTTCATCTATCCATCCTTGTCTCCTTGAAATAATTGCACTAATAATAATTTGTTGTGATTTCAGAAAGAGCCTCATCCCCATTTTATTTTTACGTAACAAAAAATCCAGTAAACTGACATTGTGCATTCGTCCATTTAGCTCCATATATTATGTATGGTAAGTTTTCTGCTTCGTCAGGGCGAGAAAGGCATAGACACACACACACACACACACACACACACGGACAAGTGCACACACAGAGACACACACACACACACACACACAGAGGGACACACACACACACACACAGAGGGACACACACACACACACACACACACACACACGGACAAGTGCACACACACAAAGAGGGAGGGTGCTCCATGCTTTACTCCATTTCTAGTGTGTGTGTGTGTGTGTGTACCAGTGTGTGTGTGTGTACCAGTGTGTGTGTGTGTGTGTGTGTGTGTGTGTGTGTGTGTGTGAGCAGTGGATTGAATCGGTAGAAACATTAACGGCTTGAGGAGGAGAAGGGAGGCGTCTTTCTGTGAGGAGAGTATTTATAGGAGAGAGAGAGAGAGAGAGAGAGATGGACAGATAGAACGCTACAGACCACACACACACACACACTGACCGATACACACACACACACACACACCGACCGATACACACCGTTACACACAGAGAGACACACCGATACACACACACACACACACACACACACACACACACACAAAGACACAGAGAGAGAGAGAGAGACACACAGACAGAGAGACAGAGAGAGAGAGAGACACACACACACAGACAGAGAAAGAGAGAGAGACACACACACACACACACAGAGAGAGAGAGAGAGAGAAACACACACACACACAGAGAGAGACACACACAGACACACAGAGAGAGAGAGAGACACACACACAGACAGAGAGAGAGAGAGCGAGAGAGAGAGAGAGACACACACACAGACACACACACACACACAGACAGAGAGAGAGAGAGAGACACACACACATACAGAGAGAGAGAGAGACACACAGAGACACACACACACACACACACACACACACACAGACAGGAGGAGATATCCAGACACAATACGAAGAAAAGGGAAGACAAAGAGACACCATGCTGAGGAGGAAGAGGAGCGTCTCCTTTGGAGGCTTCGGGTGGTAAGTGTGTGTGTCTGTCTGTCTGTCTGTGTCTGTCTGTCTGTCTGTCTGTCTGTCTGTCTGTCTGTCTGTCTGTCTGTCTGTCTGTGTGTGTGATTCTGAATTTAATTACTTTCGGACACACACACACTAGACTATAAAGCAGTTGATTTTGGGAAGTGGGGAGTGAAAGAGGTTCAGGTGAGGTCAGGTGGTTCAGGGTGATTTGCTTTTCGTTCTGTCTTAAAGCTCCCATATTATACACTTTTCGGTTCTATTATACACCATATTATATGGTCTTAGTGGTCCCTAATACGTTCTATTATACACCATATTATATGGTCTTAGTGGTCCCTAATACGTTCTATTATACACCATATTATATGGTCTTAGTGGTCCCTAATACGTTCTATTATACACCATATTATATGGTCTTAGTGGTCCCTAATACGTTTTTCTTTAATTGTTTGCTGAAAAAAACTTTCAGATAATTTATTGTACTATGCTGATGTTCAGCTAATCTCACAATGGCCTATTTTTTAAAAAAGAGCTGCAGCTCCCCTCGTAAATATACAATCTTTGAGCTCCCCCCGCCCCCTGTCCGGAAGCGAAGCCAGATACGCCTCGCCCTCTGTCTGTCAGGGCTGTGGACCAATAAGAAATAGGGGTGTGGGCTGCACAGTGGAAGCTTCTGGCTTTACGGTTTGTGAGGTCAGAAAAGGGGATAATTCTGACTGGAGTGTTTTTAGGGGGAGGGGTGGGGGTTTCAGAAAAGGGGAGAGTGAGAAAAGGAGAGATTGTTATTTTTTTTGATATTTTGGCAGTCTCTAGGCACACCGTGGACGCATGGATATGTTGGAACACATTTAAAAAGTGCATTTAGCATAATATGGGACCTTTAAAGGTGCAGTGTGAAGTTAAGGTGTATTATGACGTCATCTAGTGGTGAGATTGTAGATGTCAACGCTCCCTCGCTAACCCCTCCCTTTAGAGACATATTTCTTTATTTTGATGCCAGCAATTCTGGAGAAGGCTGGTGGTCATATATCTCCTCATGATCCGCTACCTGTCTGTACTGTGTGTGTGCTGAAAAAAAAATCCAGTGTTAATACACAGCCTAGGCTCTGTAAACTGTAAACAAAGGGTCACACCGTAGCTAGCAACATGCCAGTTCACAGAGCCTAGGCTGTGATGTTTTCAGCTCACACTCAGTACAGACAGGTAGCGGATCATGAGGAGATATTCACTGATTTTGACCAAAAGCAATTTGGACAACAAGCGTTCTCCAGAATCGCTTTCAGAACTGTAAAGCACCCTCCCTCTGAGTGTGTGTGTGTGTGTGTGTGTGTGTGTGTGTGTGTGTGTGTGTGTGTGTGTGTGTGTGTGTGTGTGTGTGTGTGTGTGTGTGTGTGTGTGTGTGTGTGTGTGTGTGTGTGTGTGTGTGTGTGTGTGTGTGTGTGTGTGTGTGTGTGTGTCTCTCTCTTGTATGTGTTTGAGTGTTTGTGTGTGTCTCTCTCTCGTGTGTGTGTTTGTGTTTGTGTGTGTGTGTGTGTCTCTCTCTTATGTGTTTGAGTGTTTGTGTGTGTGTGTGTGTGTCTCTCTCTCGTGTGTGTGTGTGTGTGTCTCTCTCTCTTGTGTGTGTGTGTGTCTCTCTCGTGTGTGTGTGTGTCTCTCTCGTGTGTGTGTGTGTGTGTGTGTGTGTGTGTATTTCTCTCACTCTTGTGTGTGTGTGTGTGTCTCTCTCTCTCTATCATGTGTGTGTGTGTGTGTGTGTGTGTGTGTGTCTCTCTCTCTCGTGTGTGTTTCATCCCTTTAACGGTTGAATAACCATCTTCACTTCTCTCTCTCGCTCTCCGGGTCCACGAGTTCATTCAGACTGAAGTGACATCACAATGACATCACCGTATAATATAAAATATTTAAATGAGTTTGGTTGAACCCGCCATGATTAAATAATAAGAATCTTTAAAGGGTCAGTGTGTAGTTTCAGAGGAGGGGGATTTGTTTACATTCATAGAGCCTGCAGTTAGTTTACTAAACATATTTTCTCTACATGTAATTCTTAGTATTGAATAATTCTATCATCATAAATCAAATTATTTAG
>NC_137218.1:1640963-1642765 GCF_949987685.1 Ammodytes marinus
TAGATCCCAGCGCTGGCAACTGCAGCATATTTCTCTCCTCCTAGGCGACAGAGGTAGGTGTGTGTGTGGTGTGTGTGTGTGTGTGTGTGTGTGTGTGTGTGTGTGTGTGTGTGTGTGTGTGTGTGTGTGTGTGTTGTGTGTGTGTGTGTGTGTGTGTGTGTGTGTGTGTGTGTGTGTGTGTGTGTGTGTGTGTGTGTGTGTGAGGGAGGGGGGGGTTTGTGTGTGTGTGTGTGTGTGTGCGTGTGTGTGTGTGTGTGTGTGTAATCCTGGCGGTCCCTGCTGCTATGGGCAAGAGAGAGAGAAAGAGAGGGAAAAGGAGGGAGGGATAGAGAGGGACAGAGAGCGAGAGAGAGAGTGTGTGTGTGTGTGTGTGTGTGTGTGTGAGACAGAGAGAGAGAGAGAGAAAGAGGGAGAGAATGTGAGAGAGAGAGAGAAGGAGGGAGAGAGAGAGACAGAGTGTTAGACACATAGAGAGAGTGTGATAAAGAGAGAGAGACAGAGAGAGACTGAGAGAGAGACTGAGAGAGAGAGAGAGAGAGATAGAAAGAGAGAGAGAAGGAGAGAGATAGAGAGAGAGATTGTGAGAGAGAGAGCTAGAAAGAGAGAGAGATAGAAAGAGAGAGAAGGAGAGAGATAGAGAGAGTGTGTTGCTGTAGTGGATTTTAACGAGATGCTCAGTAACCGACGACAACGCAACAATGCAGCACGAGCGCTGGTGAGTGTCTCATCCTCCGTGTGTGTGTGTCTGTGTGTGTGTGCGTGTGTTTGTGTGTTCTACAGTGTGTGTGTCTGGAATGTTCTACAGTATGTGTGTGTGTTTGTGTTTGTGTGTGTGCGTACGTGCACCTGTGTGTGTGTGTGTCTGTGTGTGTGTGCGATCGTGCGTGTGTGTGTCCTTCCGTGTGTGTGTGTGTGTGTGTGTGTGTCTAGTTTTTGAGGCGCTGTAAACTAACAATGCTGCATTCAGTTGTGTATCATCATATCTTGCATATCTTCGTTTCTAGTCAATCAATCAATGAACATGTCTTTCAAACGTCTGTCGCCCCCATGAGGAAATCTGAGTAATTACAACAACACTTTCTGTCGGTGCATCTACATCCACACTATTCGCACTTTACTTTAGTATTACCATGTAAACATCTGGTCAATGATCAAATTCCTTCGTGATTTTCTCTACTTATGACATCTATTGCAGCATGTCCGTCCTGGGAGAGGGATCCCTTACTCTGTCGACTCTCCCTGAGATTTCTTCAAACATTTTTTTAATCCCGGTAAAGGGTTTTTACTGGGAGTTTTTTCTCAGCCGAGCTAAGGGTGTAAGGGCAGGGTGTCATATTGTGTCATACTGTATGGAATGTAAAGCCCACTGAGACAAATATTTGTGATTTTGGGCTATACAAATAAAACTGATTTGATTTGATTTTATGAGGTAAAGCCTTCAGTGATGGCACATGGATTTTATACCTTCTGCTGTACGTCAGGTTTTTTTCTTAGCAGTAGAATCAACAACTGAAACATTTCTTGGGCTCTTCTTCTTGAGGATTTTTCTGAGCTCCTGCACCAGTGTCAGGAGGGGGAGTGGGGGGGACACCAGTTTGTAAACGCTGCCATACTGAGAAATACAGAGAGAGTTTTGTGGAGCTGATAATAGGCTTAATCAACTTTGTGTCAACTTGTTTGGCTGATGGCTTGAATGTAATCTATATTGATTTGTTTGAAAAAAGTTACGCATTATAGCTTTAAAATATATTTGAAATTAATCAATTTTATCATATTTTGTATTGCTCAATTGTTTTGGAAAT